>NC_083225.1:18918561-19226981 GCF_032191835.1 Heteronotia binoei | reverse complement strand
TGTGGAGCCTGGTATCCTGCACAGATGCCAGGGGAATCCAGGACGTGAATGATTTTGGTGTTGCAGCGTTTGCAGCCAGGCTATATTACAAAATCTGCGTTTGTTGAAGGAAGGAACTGGCCTCCTGGCTCCACAAGCCTCTTGACTGCTAGCTCTGTCGCTGGTTCCTTCACTTGCAGTTCTTCCAAGGTCACAGAATTTTCCCCTCCCGGCCTGTTACTTTCTCCTCCCAGTCAGCTTCCCGAAGGCTGGCTTCTCCTGCCCCGATCAGCAAAGCAGCTGAGGGGGAGAAAGTGGACAAACACCCATCTGTGCAAACTTCCAGGGGCCATTACATTGCTCAGTATTAACAGTGACAAATAATGTTAATTGAGAACGACAAATATTTGCTCTCGCTTTCTGTTTCTGTTGACAGCTGGATTTCCCACCGGATGCCTCTGTAGACCATAGTCCCTGCTTGGATGAAAGGAATTAATCAATGTGATGAATGTCTTGATCTCCAGTTCGTGTGGACCTCTGCTGCTTGACCTTTCATTATCTGTTTTCTGTTACACAAATATTTCCTCACATATTTGCATGGCGCGGGGCTCCTTTGACTGACAAGGTGCCATAACTGAGTCTCCGGCTGAGGCTAGTGATGACAGACCACAGCCCAGGCCAAGCTCATACAAGGCGGAGTCTCTGTGCTTTGATGAATGACTCGCATCTACCAATTTGGAGTCCCACCTAGCCAGGCCCGTAGCCATGGGGGGCCTGGGGGGGCACAGCCCGTCCATTAAAGCCCCCTTCCCCTGTAGGGCCCCTCCATCCATTGCCTTCGCCCACCCCTTCCCTTCCCATTGCAACCCCCCCACAGCCCGCCGTTCGCCCACCACGGCGGCCTGTGCCTCTTTCGCTGGCTCACCGTGGCCGCTACGGCCGCCCGCCCCTCCTTCCCCATCCCTTCCTGTCGCCTCCCCCTGTTGGAATAATTGAGGCCAAAAGGTCTGGCTCATTTAGGAAAGCCCCAAATGTAAATATTCATATATATATATATGAGCATCTGATTCAGTATAAGGCAGCTTCATATGTTCATAAGATCAGGCTAGTCTGGGCCACCCAGGTCAGGTCAAACATTACATTACCTTTCTCACACCCTTCATTTAGATATGAGTCAGGCCCATTCACCCCTTTAGGTTGCAATTCAACCTGCACCGGGAACACCAAGATGTACCTGTGATCTGACGATCTCAGAAGCTAAGCAGCCTGGACCGTTTGGGTCAGGGCCATGCCAAGACACCCCCTGAAAGATTCTTCCCAACCAGCTTCTGCCAATCAGTTAGCCTTGACTTATCAATCACAACAATTCACTCTTCAAATAAGTATCCCTCTAGCATGCGTTCCCCCTCTGCTCCCCAGCATAAGACAAATCCATATGTTTGTCTCACTTTACTTCTGCCAACCTCCTGTTCTCTTCAGTTCCCTCCAATGAAAACCATCAATGAAAACCAGCGGCTGTTGTTCCTTGAGCAGTCATGTGAAAGGACTGCCTATTAGGGTTGCCAAGTCCAATTCAAGAAATATCTGGGGACTTTGGGGGTGGAGCCAGGAGACTTTGGGGGTGGAGCCAGGAGACATTGGGGCGGAGCCAGGAACAAGAGTGTGACAAGCATAATTGAACTCCAAGAGAGTTCTGGCCATCACATTTAAAGGGACAGCACACCTTTTTAAATGTCTTCCTTCCATAGGAAATAATGAAGGATAAGGGCACCTTCTTTTGGGGCTCACAGAATTGGACCCCCTGGTCCAATCGTTTTGAAATTTGGGGGATACTTTGGGGAGAGGCACTAGATACTATATTGAAAATTTGGTGCCTCTACCTCAAAAAACAGCTCCCCCAGAGCCCCCGAAACCTCCAGATCAATTCCCCATTATACCCTATGAGAAGACGTTTCCCTCTCCCCCCCCCACCCCCCCCCCCCTTTCTGGGAAATCTGATGCAGGAGACAGAACTCACTCACCTCCGGAGGTGCAAAGGCACATGGTCCTTGGGGGGCGTGGCTGGGCTCCCCTCCCTTCACCGGCCAGCTGACTGGGGGCGGGAAGCAGCCTGAGAAAACGGAAGAGCTCTGGCTGCTGCGATCGGGGCTGGGTGGGAAGGGCTGCCGTTCTCCCCCTCCCCCCCGCTTTCCCTTTTATGGCCAGCGGGAGGAGGAGGCTCCAAATCGGGGGTCTCCAGGCCTAGCGGGGGATTTGGGACCCCTACTGCCTATCCAGCCTGGTCCACCACACAAACCCCTTCCATGAGATGGTGGTATGATGCCCTGCCCTCCATTGCAGATCAGGTTGCCAAATCCAGCTTGGGAAATTTCTGGAGATTTGGGAGTGGTGCCCGGGAAGGTGGTTTTTAGGGATGGGAGGGACTTGGGGGGGGGGCACAATGCCATAGAGTCCAAAATGGCCATTTCCTGTAGTGGAACTGATCTTTATCATTTGCAGATAAGTCTACGATACAGCCTAAAAGGATAAGGCTATCATTTTGTGAGTGTCCTTAAAATGGCATTTTGGCATGCTGTGTACTGCAAACATTGTATAGTCTGTCTTCTGTCTTAGTCAGACAGATGGATGATCAATAAACTCAATAAATAAATCAAGGGTCCGCAACCTTTTTTGAGCCTGTGGGCACCTTTGAAATTCTGACGTAGAGCAGTGTGTCCAGTTGCCACAAAATGACTGTCCCAGGAGGCGGAGCCAGCCACAAAATGGCTGCCATATCTTACGTTCTGTCACACAGTGAAGATGCTTGCTCTGAGGTGGCAGCTGCTGCCAAAGCAATTTTTTTTTTAAAAAAATCAGCACAGCCAATTGAATCTCCAATGGCCAAGTGGAAGTACTGCTGGGCAAAAGCCCCACCTGGCCCTACCCACTTTCAAGAAATCCTTGGCACGCATCAGGCCCTTTGAAATAAATACCATGCAAGCAACCTGGGAAAAGACTCCTCTGGATAAGCCACAGGAGACAGAACAGGGCAGAGAGGTGGAATCAATGTCAAAGTGGGAAAAACCTGGGCATTAAAAAGAGTACAGGAAGAACTTGGAGGAAGTGAATTCCCACCAAGGTGGTATGAAGATTAATTAGCTAGCAGTCAAGTAACTTTGCTGAGTATTCAGATGGCCATCCGCCTTAATGAATTCATGATGCATGATGAATTTAGATTTAAATTACCATGAATGGCAGATTAATTTGCATAAAGTTTCACTCATCCCCTGAACCTCTGCCAGAATTTAGAATGGAATCTGAAGTGAGCCTTATTTATTTTTTTTAAACATGGCAATCTTCTTTCCTTCCCCTCTTTTTCAGTCTCTTTCTCATGCCTTTTTAGCATTTTGGAAAGTAGCCAGTTGTCGACCTGCATTGTGCTGAACTCAGCATGGTCCACCTGCAAACCACCCCCCCCCCAAGTATTTCTGTCCAGACAGAAAGTTAGGTAAGTCATAAATCTCCACGGGCATCTTACTCTTCAGGTCATGAAGTCTGCTGATAAGTTACCTGGTACGACATAAGGGTTGCCAATCCCCAGGTGGGGGCACGGGATCCCCCGGTTTGGAGACCCTCCCCCCCGCTTCAGGGTCATCAGAAAGCAGGGGGAGGGGAGGGAAATGTCTGCTGGGCACTCTATTATTCCCTATGGAGATTTATTCCCATAGAAAATCATGGAGAATTCATCTGCGGGTATCTGGGGCTCTGGGGGAGCTGTTTTTTGGGGTAGAGGCACCAAATTTTCAATATAATATCTAGTGCCTCTCCCCAAAATATGCCCCAAGTTTCAAAAATATTGGACCAGGGGGTCCAATTCTATGAGCCCCAAAAGAAGGTGCCCCTATCCTTCATTATTTCCTATGGAAGGAAGGAATGGAAAAGGTGTGCCGTCCCTTTAAATGTGATGGCCAGAACTCCCTTTGGAGTTCAATTATGCTCATCACAGCCTTGATCTTGGCTCCACCCCTAATGTCTCCTGGCTCCACCCCAAAGTCTCCTGGCTCCACCCCCAAAGTCCCCAGATATTTCTTGAATTGGACTTGGCAACCCTATACGACATTTGCAGTCTCTGTCTTTTGGTTCTTGGGTTTGGAGTCCCTGGTGGACCTGGAAATCCTCATCCCCTCTGCTTACTGTGGTCCCCACACCTCCCTGCATTCTCTCCCTCTGTTGCCTGGCCATCCATCCATCCTTGCGCTCGCCCCTCTTGCTCATTTCCCAGTCTTCCCAGTGCTCTTACACCCTTCCCTGAGTGTGCTGGGCAGTTCATGTAGCTGGGATAGTGGGTGGCAGAAGGCAGAAGAGCAGCAGGAGAGGGGAGTGGGTATGGGGCAACGGAAGTGCCCCCCAGGAGTACTGGGCCTTGGCAGCTGCCCAACCTCAGGGCAGCCTTGGGACAGTTCAGGTCAGCCTTGGGACAGTTCAGGTGTTCACTGGGCAGGGGAGAGTCTCCCTGTGGTGAAGAAATGAGCAAGCTCTGCTCTTTCCCTAAATAGCGTCACATATGGAGACATCCTTTTTTCTTTCTTCCCAGAAGGGTTTGAGGCAACTTTAAACCAGTTGCACTCAACACCACCAATGCAAGGCTCTGGCCTCCCCTCACCCCAGCCTCCCCCACGCATAAAAACAGAACTGTGGGTGAATTATTTCCCCATTTTTTGTTGTTCCACATGTTTTGTGCAGATAGAGCAGCAAAAAAGGGATAAATACTCCCCCCCCCAGGTACTGTTTCTGCATGGGAAAAAAGCTTGGGCGGGGGGGGGGGTGGGGGGAGGCAAGAGACTTACCTCCCCTACGGTGGTGTTCCGAGCCGTTTTGAACATAAGAACATAGGAGAAGCCATGTTGGATCAGGCCAATGGCCCATCCAGTCCAACTCTGTGTCACACAGTGGCCAATATATGTGTGTGTGTGTATACACACACACACACATATGCATACATACATACAGACACACACATATATCTATACTGTGGCTAATAGCCATTGATGGACCTTTGCTTCATATTTTTATCCAATCCCCTCTTAAAGCTGTCTATGCTTGTAGCCGCTACCACCACCTGTGGCAGTGAATTCCACATGTTAATCACCCTTTGGGTGAAGAAGGACTTTTATCCATTTCAACCTGACTGCTCAGCAATTTCATCGAATGCCCACGAGTTCTTGTATTGTGAGAAAGGGAGAAAAGTACTTCTTTCTCTACTTTCTCCGTCCCATGCATAATGTGGTAAACCTCTATCACGTCACCCCGCAGTCGACGTTTCTCCAAGCTAAAGAGCCCCAAGCATTTTAACCTTTCTTTGTTTTTGAAAAAGTTTTTGCATGGCTGTAAGGAACCTGTGGTGGGTCCATGGAAACCAGACTCTTAAACTCTTAAAAATCCCAAACATATAGTTAGCTCTGTAGTTCAGCTTGCAACACAAGTCACAGACCAGGGGGCTTTTAATCAGGGCTTGACAAAATCCTTTCTGGTTTTCTTTTTCCTTTTTAACATCCCGCTTGATAGAGAGATTTGCACATCATTTTGTGATGTTTTGGATGACCCCCAATAAAAAGTTACACACAAGTTCCATTTCCAGACTGGACAACTGCCTATTTATTCATTGGGAATCTTTATAAGCCAACCTTTTCCCACTACATCGAGAGCCAGTTTCTCCACTACATGGACAGGCAGTTTGGTGTAGTGGTTAAGTGTGTGGACTCTTATCTGGGAGAACTGGGTTCGATTCCCCGCTCCTCCACTTGCACCTGCTGGCATGACCTTGGGTCAGCCATAGCTCTCACAGAGGTTGTCCTTGAAAGGCCAGCTTCTGGGAAAGCCCTCTCCAGCCCCACCCACCTCACAGGATGTCTGTTGTGGGGGAGGAAGGGAAAGGAGAGTGTGAGCCACTCTGAGACTCTTCGGAGTGGAAGGTGGGATATAAATCCAGTATCTTCATCTACCTCACAGGGTGTCTGTTGTGGGAGGAGGGAAGGTAAAGGAGATAGTGAGCTGCTCTGAGACTCTTTGGAGTGGAGGGCGGGCTATAAATCCAATATCTTCATCTACCTCACAGGGTGTCTGTTGTGGGGGGAGGAAGAGAAAGGAGATTGTGAGCCGCTCTGAAACTCTTGGGAGTGGAGGGCAGGATATAAATACAATATCTTCATCTACCTCACAGGGTGTCTGTTGTGGGGGGAAAAGGTAAAGGAGATTGTGAGCCGCTCTGAGACTCTTTGGAGTGGAGGGCGGGATATAAATCCAATATCTTCATCTACCTCACAGGGTGTCTGTTGTGGGGGGAGGAAGGGAAAGGAGATTGTGAGCCACTCTGAGACTCTTGGGAGTGGAGGGCGGGATATAAATCCAGTATCTTCATCTACCTCATAGGGTGTCTGTTGTGGGAGGGGAAGGTAAAGGAGATTGTGAGCCGCTCTGAGACTCTTCGGAGTGGAGGGCGGGATATAAATCCAATATCTTCATCTACCTCACAGGGTGTCTGTTGTGGGGGGAAAAGGTAAAGGAGATTGTGAGCCGCTCTGAGACTCTTTGGAGTGGAGGGTGGGATATAAATCCAATATCTTCATCTACCTCACAGGGTGTCTGTTGTGGGGGGAGGAAGGGAAAGGAGATTGTGAGCCACTCTGAGACTCTTGGGAGTGGAGGGCGGGATATAAATCCAATATCTTCATCTACCTCATAGGGTGTCTGTTTTGGGAGGGGAAGGTAAAGGAGATTGTGAGCCGCTCTGAGACTCTTCAGAGTGGAGGGCGAGATATAAATCCAATATCTTCATCTACCTCACAGGGTGTCTGTTGTGGGGGAGGAAGGGAAAGGAGATTGTGAGCCGCTCTGAGACTCTTCGGAGTGGAGGGCGGCATATAAATCCAATATCTTCTTTAGCTTCTTCTACATGTACAAAGTGGATGTTCCACAAGGACATCCAGTGGAGTGAACATAACTCATCTGAGAAGGATAAGTATTTCAGTGACAGAGCATCTGCTTGGCATGGAGAATGTCTCAAGTTCAATGCCAGCATCTCCAGCTCAAAGGACCAGGTAGGAGGGGATATGAAAGACCTCTAACCAGAACCCTGGAGAGCTGCTGCCAGTCTGATGGACCAAGGGTCTTATTCGGTATAAGGCAGCTTCATATGCCTATGCCATATAGCAGGGGTCCTCAAACTACGGCCCGCGGGCCAAATGCGGCCCGCTGAGGACGTTTATGCGGCCCACCGGGTTATGGCAAAATCAGACCGGAAGTGACATTTGACCTAAACTTGCGTTAGCAATGCACACTTCCGGCACTGGGTTGAGGCAGCAGAGACAGAGTGTGAGGCGATACGGAGGTGAGGTGAGTTCCCAGGCTGGGGTGTGTGGTGTGGGGAAGGGAGAGAGATGCAGAAGATGGAGAACTGACAGCCCATGGCCTTGTACAGTAACGGCAGCCACCACAACAGTCCGGCCCTCCAACAGTCTGAGGGACAGTGAACTGGCCCCCTATTTAAAAAGTTTGAGGACCCCTGCCATATAGTTTGGCCCTTGTGAAGGAGTGGGGAAGTCATGGAACTGAATCTCTGAGTATCTGCATGAACTATCCTCAGCATCTGTAGTGAAGGACACTAGTGTGTGAATACTTTTCCTGACTCACTAAATTTGAACACAAACACGAGGGCTTTAAAGTGCTGGGGCTCACACCATGATCACAAAGTTACCCTCTCCCATCAAGATCAATATCATCTACTCAGACTGGCAATAGCTCTGTATGACCTCTAGTAGAGCTCCTTCACATCCTTTAACTGAAGACACAGTTGGGACTTGAACCTGGAACCTTCTGCGTGCCAGCGAGCCACGGTCCTCCCGAAACACATACCTGAACACATGGAGCTGCTTTCTGCTAAATCAGACTGCTGTTCTGTCAAGGTCAGTTCTGTCTACTAAGATTGGTAGCAGCTCTCCAGGGTCTCAGGCAAAGGTCTTTCATATGACCTGCTGCCGGGTCCTGTGTAACTGGAGATGCTGGGGATTGAACCTGGGACTTTTTGCATGTCAAGTGGATGCTCTAGCACGGAGCACAGACTCTCCCCAGAATAACAAAGTCTCTTTTTCTGTTCCCAATAAATGACGTGAAAAATTGGATTTGCAAGTTTCCTGCATTGCCTCAGAAGCAACCCAGCAGGCTCTGGAAGGAGCAATTGTATAGTTCACAAGATGTCACCAACACACTTTCCCACCAATCCCTAGAGTGGTTTAGCAACTTCAGAAGGATGGAAGGCTGAGCCAACCTCGAGCTGGCTACCTGAAAACCCAGCTTCCACCGGGGATTGAACTCAGGTTGTGAGCAGAGCTTAGGACTGCAGTACTGCAGCTTTAACACTCTATGCCACGGGGCTCTTTTTATGGGAAAAGACCCTTTTAAATCTACGTGGCTGAAAAAAGTGGACAATAAACGATTATTTTTAATGACTCTTCTCGATAATCTTTTATTATTATAAATTAAGATAGGGGGGAAGAAAAAAAGAAGGAAGAGGAGAATAATGTATCATATGTATTTGTTATTTATTCATCGTAAGGACAAATGGTGTCAGAGTAAGTATAAAACATAAGCATTTAAAATACCTTGTATTCAATCATTTCTACATACTATGTTTGTTACTAAGACCTAACATTTATTATCATAGGCTACTATTATTAACATTCATTGTATCATTATATACTCTAATACATCCTAGTTACTATCATGGTTATCACAGTCAAGTTTCAATGCAAGTGTATTTAGAAAAGCATTTCTAAAAGTTAAAAAAAAAGATAATAAAGTTCATATGTACATCAAAGTTAACTTTTATAATCTCAAGTGTGTCATTATTTCATAAAGTATAACATTGTTTCAAAAATATCTATATTTATGCCATTATAATATTATCTGTAACTACCTAAATCATATTAATAGAGCTATATTAAGGTCAATGCTAACTTTACACTAATAACTGGAAGAATAGAAAGCATTTTGGAAGCTAATATAAGCAATTCATTTTTCATTTGTATTTCTCATAAGCATGGTAATTTTCCTATTTTCCTTAAAATTCTTAGACTAGTTTCTATTTATATTATTAGTTTGGCCTTGATGGCATGTTCTGCAATTTTATCTTTCCAGTTTTCATTGTTTGGCACTCCTCAGCTTTCCTTTTGGTTGCTCATGTTATTCTGGCCTCAGTCAGCATATATCTAAACAATTCATGGAATATTCTTTCAATTTTGTCTGGTAAGATTGCCAGAAGCGTAGTCTCTGGTTTAATTTCAAAATTATTTTTTAAAACTTTCTGAATCTCTGCATGTATGTATTTCCAAAATGTTCTTGCTTTTCTGCAAATCCACCACATATGGTAGAAAGTGCCTTCTGTATCTGCACTTCCAAAAAGCAAAAAGCAAAAACCCCCCAAAACAAAACAAAAGCAGAAACACAGTACAGAACCAGATCCCGACAACTGTGCCCCAAACAATAGCAATTTCAAAAAAGTCTTTATAACCAACACTGCATAAGTTTGTAAACATCAAAGACAGCTGCAGGTAAAACACAGAGGACTCAAAAGTCTCTCAAAGACCCAGTCAGCGAAACAGAGTCACCATTCATGGCTGTCCTCTCATGATCTGAAATGAAAAAGATCAATCTACAAAGGAGTGTAGTTTGCAAGTTCATATTTTGTCTTTGGAAATGAATCCACTGTGGGGTGTAGTGGGGGTAAAAAACCCCCCACAAATTCATGCTCTCCTCCATGCGTTTGCCAGCTAATTACTCCTGTGTTTTGGGGCCATGCCTGATGGCCTTCCATCCTTTCGAGGTGGGTAAAATAAGTCCCCAGCTTGCTGGGGGGAAAGTGTAGATGACTGGGGAAGCCAAGGGCAAACCACCCTGTAAAAAAAGTCTGCCGTGAAAACGTTGTGAAAGCAACGTCACCCAAGAGTTGGAAATGACTGGTGCTTGCACAGGGGACCTTTCCTTTCCTTTCCTTTCCTTTCCTTTCCTTTCCTTTCCTTTCCTTTCCTTTCCTTTCCTTTCCTTTCCTTTCCTTTCCTTATGGCCAAGACTTTTTCAAGAACCTATAAATATAATATCTCCTGTTACATAGCATTACAATAAAAATATTCATGAACCACAAAACATATCATGTAAAATACCATACCTAGAACAAAGGTTCCAAGTTCCAACCACACTCATGTACAAATCACTCCATTATTGGCAGGCATAAGCTCAACTCATTCTTACAAAACCTAACAGGTGTTTCCAATTGAACATTTAAAGAGGCCTTCTAGAAAAACATGCTAGCCAAAATGTCAAGTATTACACATGAGAAATCATTAGGTTGATTCAATCCCAAGGGTTTTACTGATTTCAACCTGAAGATCCACATAGCTTCTTTCTGTAACAATAATTTATGACGGTTCCCTAGTCTGTTCCAATTGTTAGCAACCTTTTGTATAACAAAAAAACCTAAGGGACTCTGGATCATGACCTGCCATTCGGAAATGTTCCACTAGGGGAGCTCCTTGCACTGCATGGTGAAGACGAGAGACATGTTCCAAGATCCGAGTTTTTACTGGTCTTGACATCCATCCTACATACCAGTGCTTGTGGGGCAGGGAAAGTATACTGGTGGGAATAGGCAAGAGTTAAAGGGAAGGAGACTGAGACTGGGAAGGCTTGCTCTCCTTCCAGCCTATGTTCTGTCTTGAAGGCAGTAGGGCTCAGAGAAATAACTCACCTCCGTCCTTGGTGCTGTGCAATGCCAGGTCCATTAATAATACCACAGTCCTCCGGAACTTCCTGTATGAGCAGGCTATGGACCTGGCTTGTGTGACTGAGACCTGGGTGCGAGATGGAGAGACCATAGCTCTCTCTTAAGTGGCTTCTCCTGGGTACTCGGTCCTTCACCAATCTCGGACTAGTTGGCTGGGTGGGGAGGGGTAGTGCTATTCATACAGGAGAATTAGTCCTTCCGGGCACTTCTGTCTCCAATGATCACTGGCATTGAATGTATCAGCCTGGTATGGAATGTGGGGGAGAGGTTGCTATCTGCCTGGTGTACCAACTGCCTAACGCACCAGCCGGTGCCTTACCATTCCTGATGGAGGCCGTAGCAGGCTGGGCATTGCAATACCTGTGGCTTTTAGTCTTGGGTGATTTCAGCGTCCTTGCCGATGACACAGACTCCACATGGGCGACAGACCTGATGTCTTCCATGGTGACACTGGGACTCTCCCAGTATGTAACAACCACTACCCACCAGGCTGGGCACATGCTGGACTTGATCTTTGCAGTGGGGGTTTCAGTGAACCGGATTACTGAGGAGGCAATGCCGTGGGCAGACTATTCTGCCTTGAGGGCCCGTGTGGATGCTTCGCCACAACCCTGTTTAGGCGGTGAGCGTATTTTAGCTTGCCCGCGAAACCAGGTTGACCCTATGTGGCTTCAGATGGTCTTGTGGGATCCCTGGCCCTCTAGAGACCCATTAGATGGACTAGCGGAGAAGTGACACCAACAATTCTCTGTGGCCATTGACAAGATCGTTTCCCGGTGCTCTCTTCGCTGCCATTTGCGGCTTGCACCGTGGTATACCCCGGACTCGCGGCTGATGAAATGGCGACTTAGACGGCTAGAGAGGCGACGATGGCATCCTCATGATGAGGCGACAAGAACGTCTTATAGGCTGTTTATGAAGTCCTATGAGGTGGCAGTCAAGGCAGCAAGGAAGGCTTACTTTGCGGCTCAGATTGTGAATGCAAACTCTCGCCCGGCCCGATGGTTTAGTGCAATTCAGACCCTTACTAATTTGCCCCAGGGCAAACCAAATGCTAGGGAACTGGAGACTGGCTGTGAGGCTTTTGCAGACTTTTTTTTTGCAGATGAGGTCTTATCGCTCCGCTGCGACCTCCCTGCCAATTCTGATACAGTGAGGGAACTAATCACGTCTTCTGATTTGACTCTGGATCAATTCACTCCACTCGGCCTGGAAGTTGATAGAATCCTCTGTGCTGTATGTCCCACTACCTGCAATTTGGGCTCATGCCCATCCTGGCTAATACGTTCTTGCCAGATGGAGCTGCGGGCCCCATTGCAGGAGATTATCAAGAGGTCCATCATTGAAGGGACCTTAAAGAGGCAGAGGTTTGCCCTCTCCTTAAAAAACCCTCAATGGATCCGGTCGAATTGGCAAACTATCAGCTGGTGATGAACCTACCCTTTTTGGGCAAGGTTACTGAGAGGACAGTGGCAGTACAGTTACAGGGTTTTCTGGAGGACTCTTCCGTATTAGACCCATTTCAGTTCAGCTTCCGTCTGAGTCACGGGATGGAGACGGCACTGCTCGCCCTTATGGATGATCTCCAGAGGCACTTGGATCGAGGCGGCTCGGCGGTGCTGTTGTTGTAGATCTGTTGGCTGCATTCAATACAGTTGACCACCAGCTACTGACCTGCTGCCTCGCCAATGTGGGGATTCAGGGGTCTGCCCTTCAATGGCTTACCTCCTTTCTCCAAGGTCGGGGAAAAGGGTGGCAATAGTCCCGAAGACACCCTCTAACATGTGGTGTGCCCCAAGGGGTGGTTCTCTCCCCAATGCTGTTTGATATCTATATGTGCCCCCTTGGGCTGGAATGCCATCAATATGTGGATGACACCCAGCTCTATCTAATGTTGGGTTGCCTGGAAAATCTAGACCTGGCGTTGCAGGCTGTGGTGAAGTGGCTCAGGCAGAGTCAATTGAGATTGAACCCTATGAAGATGGAGGTCCTGCCGCTAAGTCATGGGGACTTAGGCAGAGAGATCTCCCTGCCGGCCTTTGATGGTGCACCTCTGGTGCCTGCATCTAGGATCAAGAGCCTGGGGTGCTCCTGGACCTTTCATTGACAATGGAGGCCTAGGTAGCGACCACTGCCAAATCAGCGTTCTACCATCTTTAGTGGATAAGGCAGTTGGTTCCATTCCTCAAGCGCAGCGACTTGGCAACACTGATCCATGCGACGGTCACCTCGAGAATAGATTACATGGGGCTGCCCTTGACTCTACATGGGGCTGCCCTTGACTCTACATGGGGCTGCCCTTGACTCAAATTCGGAAGCTGCAACTAGTGCAGAACGCAGCGTCCAGGTCAGGGCCGGAGTGTGGGAGTCAGCCAACTGGGCGGCAGTCTAGGGCGCCACCTGGCCTAGGGGCACCATGAGGCGCCCCCTCTCCACACACCCGCTCGGGTCCTGACTTCGCCCAGGCTCCCGGAGACTTGGAAAGCCTGGGTGAAGTGGGGGGGGTGGGGTTGAGGCCTCGAGCACCCCCCCCCCACTTCGCCCAGGCTTCCTGACCTCCAAGGTAAACAGGGTTTTAAGATTGTCAGAGGCCTGCTGACACTTCTCAGACCAGTACAGTCTAGCGCTTGGCTTTGCCCCGTTTGGACTCTTTCTCTTAGAGCGTTTTCGCACCGACCTTAATCGGGAGCAACGTCCCTCTTCACTGTGCAGCGTCTGCGCGGATTTCTCACTAATTGCTCCGCAGAACCCGGAAGAGCCGCAAAGTCCCGCGGCTTTTGCGTCGCAAATGTAAACTGGCCAAAAACCAGTTTACATTTGCGACGCAAAAGCCGCGGGACTTTGCGGCTCTTCCGGGTTCTGCGGAGCAATTAGTGCGAAATCCGCGCAGACCCTGCGCGGTGAAGAGGGTCGTCGCTCCCGATTAAGGTCAGTGCGAAAATGCTCTTAGTCTTGAGCAAGTCTGGTAAAGGCAATGTTTTTAGGCAAATTTTTTTTATGAAGGGCCTGTGGAAACTGGTGAACCTGAGAAAAGATTGAAGCTGCCATCTGGTCTTAGGAGGTTTCCAACCCAGCACATCTTGGACTTTAGCTGGATCCATCCCCAAACCCTTGTGAGACACCCTGTAACCTAGAAAGTCCAACTCCCCCTTATGGAACTCGCAGTTGGATAGCTTTACATGCAGTTTTGTTTTTGTACAGGGCCTTCAGTACTTCTCACACCAGCTGTACGTGTGATGGCATGTCATTGGAATAAATAAGATTGTCATCAAGATAAACGATCACCCCCTTATACAGAACTTGTGCAAAACCTCATTGATGAAATTCAGGAAAAACCCCAGGGCCCCTTGGAGCCCAAATGATATAACTAAGGATTCAAACTGTCCCAAAGGAGCATTTCCACTCCTTAATGTGGACTCAGAAGTAGGCATCTCTCAAGTCTAATTTTGTAAAGATTATCCCTTTTGCAACTTCCCCCAATAGGTCCCTAATCAGGGGAAGCGGGTAGGCATTCAACATGGAAACTGCATTTATGCCCCTATAATCCATGCAGCAATCAAAGCCCCCTGTCCTTCTTTTTCCTGAAAAGGACCAGGGCAGTGTGGGGAGAGCTGACTGGCCGTATGAAGCCTCTGGTCAGATTCTTGTCTATGAAATTCCGCAGTGCAACCTGTTCAGCAGGATTCATCAAGCAGAGTTTCCCCTGTGGGAGGGCTTCCCCAGGGATCAGTTTAATAGCACAGTCAGTAGCTCCGGGGCAGAGGGGGAGGGTGGCAACTCATTGGCCTCCTCTTCCCCAAATGCCCAGCTTAGGTCTCTGTTCTCTGATGGTATCTCTTCTTCCTCCTCCCAGGCAAAACAGGCCATTTCTGATGTTGGAGGGTGGGGATGGGGTTACCCCATGCCAGCTCCCAGCTGTGCCCTTGCACCTCTCATTGAGAAAGGCCAGCCATTCCTCACTCTGCTGAATATAGGGGCTATGATCAGCTAGCCAGTAGACCCCCAGGACAATGGGGAACTTGGTCGTGGGGGTATCTACAAAAGTCCCTCTTTCTCTGTGGTGCCCATCCCTATGGGTCCTAAGTGGCCTGGGACCTGCCTACCTGAAGGACCGTCTCTCCCCACATGTTCCCCAGAGAGTACTGAGATCGGGAACCCAAAATCTTCTCGCTATCCCTGGGCCAAAAGAAGCCCGCCTAAAATCCACTAGGGACAGGGCCTTCTCTGTTATGGCCCCTACATGGTGGAATCAGCTGCCGGAAGAGGTGAGGGCCCTGCAGGACCTTGTTCAGTTCCGCAGGGCCTGTAAGACAACCCTCTTCCGGCTAGCCTACACCTAGCTGAGATGAGAAACTAAATGTAGCTTTGCCAGACTCCTGTTACACATATTCTAGTAATGTTTAATGGTTTTTAAGGTTTTAATATTGTCTTAATTGTTTATATATTTAAATACTTGTTTAATTTCATGTTTGACTGTTTGCTGGGAGCCGCCCTGAGCCACTTGTGGGAAGGGCGGGATATAAATCATAAATAAATAAATAAATAAAACTAAGTGTCGAGAGGCCTTGCCATTTTATGTATCTTTGCACTGACTTGCTTTTTTTTGCTTTGGGAATCTGAGGGAGGGTGAGCTCTGCCTGCTTTGATTTGCCTGTGAGACAATCATAAGTATCTGTTTCTGCCTGGTAGAGAAGATTGGAACTGCTGTCCCAAGACTGCCTTATCTCATCCGAGAGCCAGCTGAAAGTGCTTATTGTTTTGGAGGGCTGAAGGGATGGTGCGAACTAATTTGTATAGCTTTGTGCGGGCTTTTTCGCTGCAACATTTGGCAGGCTGTATAACAGTCATGGGGAGAGTATAAAGCACTGGCCACCTCCCAGGCGAGCCCGTTCTGACACCGTCATATATTGCTACTGTTTCTATCTATCAATAAAGCTATCTTTATTGAGCTAATTTGGCATAGCGGTTAAGTGTGCAGACTCTTATCTGGGAGAACCGGGTTTGATTCCCCACTCCTACACTTGCACCTGCTGAGATGGCCTTGGGTTAGCCATAGGTTTCATAAAGCTGTCCATGAAAGGGCAGCTGCTGTAAAAGCACTCTCAGCCCCACCTACCTCACAGGGTGTTTGTTGTGGGGGGGGGGGAAGGTAGAGGAGATTGTGACCGCTCTGAGATTCAGAGTATAGGGAGAGATATAAATTCAATATCTTCTACTTCACAGGGTGTTTGTTGTGTGTGGGGGGAAGGTAGAGGAGATTGTGAGCCGCTCTGAGACTCTGAGATTCGGAGTATATAGCGGGATATAAATCCAATATCTTCTTCTACCTCACAGGGTGTTTGTTGGGGGGGGGGGAAGGTAGAGGAGATTGTGACCTCTGAGACTCTGAGATTCGGAGTATAGGGCAGGATATTAATCCAATATCTTCTTCTACCTCACAGGGTGTTTGTTGTGTGTGGGGGGGAGGTAGAGGAGATTGTGACTACTCTGAGATTCAGAGTATAGGGCGGGATATAAATCCAAAATCTTCTTCTATCTTTTGAACATCCTGGAGGCCTACTTTAATTGAGGATAGTCCCAGACCTGACACAGGAGCACGGGTCTCTCTTCAGAGAGGTCCCATCCATCTGATCAAATCTTACGGCTTATTGGGGTTTGACTAGCTCCTGCCGTAAGTCAGTAACTAAGGGTGGGCTAATTAAATCTCTATTGCACCCCGAGTCCAATAATGTCCAAAGCCAGATGTGGGTTTCCTGGTGGAGGTTCACTAAAGTTATGGAGGTATAAAATAAAGTCCCTTTTGCTCTCATCCTGGGCAGCGCGCTAATCTCTTGGACCTGCTGGTTGGCACCCTTCACAGCAGGTCTCACTCATTTTGGTCTCATGCCATTGCTGGCCGAGGGCGCTCCCTATTCAGAGCTCTGACGGACCTCTTGGTGGATCTGCTAGAGCAGTTGCTTTGCTCATGTTTGCTGCCACCCCATGGGGTTTCACTGGTCATGAGCTCTTTCAGTTGGGATCTCTCACCTTGACGTACAGTGTGGGCTTTGATGATTTGGGGCAGTCAGCGGCCAAGCGGTTGTCACTCCATTTCAGACATAGCTTCTGCTGCATCCTCCTCTTTTTTTTGGCAGTGGGGGCATCTTGTTTAGGTTGCTTCCTTTCTCCGCCGTGATGACCAGCATCACTTTGCACCTGGCTCGCCTGGTGCTAGAGTTGGAGCAGCTTCACTACTTGTTCCCGATTCTCGATCTTGCAGGCCAGTTGGATCCATCCCAGTAGGGTGCATGGGAAATCTTAGACCAGGGGTCCTCAAACTACGGCCCGCTGAGGACGTTTATGCGGCCCACCGGGTTATGGCAAAATCAGACCGGAAGTGATGTTCGACCTAAACTCGTGTTAGCAACGCACACTTCCGGCACTGGGCTGAGGCGGCAGAGACAGAGTGTGAGGTGATACCGAGGTGAGGTGAGTTCCCAGGCCGGGGTGTGTGGTGTGGGGAAGGGAGAGAGATGCAGAAGACGGAGAACTGATGGCCCGCGGCCTTGTACAGTAACGGCAGCCACCACAACAGTCCGGCCCTCCAACAGTCTGAGGGACAGTGAACTGGCCCCCTATTTAAAAAGTTTGAGGACCCCTGTCTTAGACCATTGCTTTTGCCACCAGGTTGGGGTTCAGGCTGGCATGGTAAAACTCAACCTTTACTGACTCCATCCAATCTCATACTTTGGCAGCACATGCTCAGAACTCTGTGGAGAAGTCTCTCACCAACCGGTTCCCCTGTTGCATACCCCCGATCTAAGTTCAAGCTGTCACCTTCTCAAGAGGATCCTCAAGCTGTTCCTGGAGTGCACACATAAAGTCTCTCACACTCTGTAACTCTGGGGACCTGCATTCATACAGAGTGACATAACACTTTGCCGCCACCCTCTTGAGTCTGGAGCTCAGGTAACTCACTCAGCAGGAGTCATCAGGGAGTGTGTGGTTCCACTCGCATAAGAACTCTGCCACTTGCACCATGAAGTACCGTAACTTAGTTCCTCTGGGTCCCTATCAAACGCAGCAACCAGTAGGTGTTGGCCCACTAGCACTCCCGGTGGTGGACCCACTGGCAGCTGCAGCAGTAGTGGCCTTTCTGGGGGCAGTGGTGGGAGAACCTGTTACTGCACAAGCCACTCTGTTACATACAGTATATCCTTGGTAATCATCATGAGTTTCATGAACTTCTTCCTCAAATCTGCTACCTCTGTCCAGAGCGCTTGCACTGACCAGGTAAGAGCCAGCTCTGTCGACTCGCCCCCCCACAAGGCATTCTTCCCCCTCTGTGAGGAAGTCTCCATATTGGCCCTGACACCTGTTCTGATTCACAGTGTCTCTCCTGGCTGATGCTTCTTGGAAGATCCACTCCACCGAAGTCTCCTCATACCAATCCAATGGGCCTGGGTCCCACCAGGGTTTTTAGAACCTTGGCCTCACCCCATCTTCCATGGGTACCTGCCTGTTGGGCCTATGCTTCGTTGGCACTGTCTTTCACTTCTGATCCCCCAGATCCACCCTGAACCATGGGGGACCTTGATAATGCCTTCATCTGTCTTTGACACCCCATTCCCCGAGCTGTGACGCTCCATGGTACAGTTCTCGGGTTATTCAAGAGGGTCGGGTATGAAGCAGTTGATGCCTAGCAAAATGTAAGGTTTGCCAAGAACATTCAAATAGACTTCTTCTCGGTTTAGATAAGTGAAGCTTTATTGTTGAGATCTTGCAAATACACACCTTACCTCAAAGGCATAGCTAGGAATAAAAGACATTGATACATGTGGTTCTAAAATACCCCCTGTCCTTCCCCTTCCCTCCACCTAATAGTCCTTCTAGCATAAACAAGAGAAAAGCAGTTATTCCTAACGCTAAGCAACATAGTTCAAAGGGTACAGAATATAATCTTGAAGGTCGCAGCTCTGTTTCCTCCCAAGATGGTAGGCAGAGGAGTTCTTAGAACCCGAGTGCTCACAGATCCCTTGGAAATGCTTTCATGTTACATATCTGGTCCCAAGGACAACATACAGTTCACGGACAGTTGAACAAAAGGAGGGGGAAAGGAATGGGAGGGAATAAAGGGGAGGGGGGGAAGCAATATCAAAGCATGGTGAATGGTCATTACACTGAGCAAATGCAAGGAAATTTATAATCCATATTATTATTCAAACTATGGCAGAAGACAGTGGATTCTGACAAGATCCAGGTTTGATTCACTGTCTATACATGAAGCCAACTGGGTGCCTTTGGGCCAGTCCAGGTTCTCTCAGGCCTCTATCATCCCCACCTACCTCCCAAGGTGATTGTTATGGGGAAAGGAAGGGGAAGTTATTGTAAGCTGCTTTGAGACCCCTTAGGGTAGAGAAAAGTGGGGTAAAAAAAACAGCTCTTCTTCTTTTTCTTGACCTGCATGACTTTGGGCTTAGATTCCACCACTCTAATTCCCAAACTATCATATTGTATTTTAAAACATTTACATCCCTCTTTTCTCCCTGATTGGAAACCCAAAGCAGCTTTTCACACACACACACCCATCTACTCCTCACAACCACCACCTTGTAAGAATAGGTGAGGCAAAGAGACTGGGGTAGGTCCAAGGACAGCTGCTGGGTTTCCATGGTCAAATGGGGGATTCAAACCGTTTTGTCCACAATATGCCATGCCACCCCTCCACTTTAATTTGGTCCTTCTTAATCATAGCTAACTAAAACAGCCAACATTTTAGAACCTAACAAGGTCTATTTTAGATTTGCTGCTTTTTCTGGACCCGGAGGAGCATCACAATAAAATCCCCCTCAAGGGTTCCCAAAGAACATGCATTTCTTCTCCCTGAAAAACTGCCAATGATTAAGAGTTCTCTGATGCACGCTTCACTGATCTAAGTAGAATAAACTGGGACGTTCTGATTTATGGCAACATTTCTTAATGGCACCCGCTAATTTTTCTTTTTTTATGAAGCAGAAATCGCTATTACACAGGACAAGAGATAACTTGAAGGAAGGGCAAACATCCCCAAAAGGGAAGGGGGGGGGGAAAGGGCGGGTTGGCTCCAGGATCCCACTTGCCAGTGACGGTTAATCTGCTCATTTCTGGATTTGACTGTGGGGGCAGTTCCTTGAGCTTTGACAGAAGAAGACTTGTCAGATGCGAAAAGTAAACATGTTCCCCAGCAGTTGTGGCTTCTGGGGGGAGGTGAGGGAGAGAAGGTGTGAGGGAATGGTTTGTAAGCCCCATTTTTTTAAAAGTCAGAACGGCTTACAGGCTCACAGCAAAGCTAGGGACTAAAAGGCCTTCCTTTAAAGATCTTGAGGATGTGTGCATAGAATTGCACTGTACATATTTTTATATGTGTGCAGTTCCAGAGGCCTCACTTCAAAAGAGATGTGGATGGAATGGAGCAGGTGCACAAAAGAGCAATGAGGAAGCTCAGCGGCCTGGAGTCCAAGCCCTGTGAGGAACGGCTGAGGGACTTGGGAATGCTCAGTCTGGAGAAGAGGAGGTTGAGGGGAGACATGATTGCTCTCTTTAAGTATCTGAAGGACTATCGCTTAGAAGAGCTAGTTTGGTGTTGTGGTGAAGTGTGCGGACTCTTATCTGAGAGGACCGGGTTTGATTCCCCGTTCCTCCACTTGCACCTGCTGGAATGGCCTTGGGTCAGCCAGAGCTCTGGCAGAGGTTGTCCTTGAAAGGGCAGCTGATGTGAGAACCCTCTCCAGCCCCACCCACCTCACAGGGTATCCGTTGTGGAGGAGGAAGGTTAAGGAGATTGTGAGCCACTCTGAGACTCTTCGGAGTGGAGGACTGGATATAAATCCAATATCTTCATCTACCTCACAAGGTGTCTGTTGTGGGGGAGGAAGGTAAAGGAGATTGTGATCCGCTCTGAGACACTTCTGAGTGGAGGGTGGGATATAATTCCAAGATCTTCACCTACCTCACAGGGTGTCTGTTGTGGGGGAGGAAGGGAAAGGAGATTGTGAGCCGCTCTGAGACTCTCCAGAGTGGAGGGCGGGATTTAAATCCAATATCTTCTTCTTCTTCCTCTTCTAGAAGTGGGCAGGCAGCTGTTCCTGTTGTCAGCAGAGGAGAGGACTCGCAATAGTGGGTTTAAATAAAGAACAGGAAGGTACCGGCTGGATATTAGGAAAAGCTTTTTTAGAGTAAGAGTTGTTCAACAATGAAATCCGCTACTGAGAGGGGTGCCTCTCACTGGCAGTCTTTAAGCAGCAGCTGGACAAACATTTGTCTGGGATGCTCTGGGCTGATCCAGTGTTGAGCAGAGATTTGGACCAATACTCCCGCTAAGCTGTTGAGTCTTTTGAGCAAAAATTCTCCTTTGAGAGCTCCTTTGTTCTGGGGCTGTCTTTCCTGAGCGTAGACAAAAATGTATGATCCTGAGGCTATAAAACTGTGAACTAGCTCGCACTAACTCAGCTTAGAGGGAACAGTGGTTTGGAGTAGATGGCCTCTTCCAATTCTGCGATTCTATGATTCTGTAACTCCATGTAGATTCCTGCTGTGGGGGAATATAAGCAAACAAAATGAAGGCTGGTGTCCATTAGAGCAAAGGGAGCAGATCACATATGCTATGTGCTAGGCTGAGAAACCCCAAGGACGAGCCTTTCTTAACTGCAAGACTTAGCAACAGGTTTATCAGTGAAGCAGCGAAGGTTTTAAGAACATAAGAACTTGGAAGCATATTAGGTCTGACACCAAGCCAGCCGGAACTGCGTTCCTGTCCATTCCTGCTTTTAAAAAAAGTCCTGGTTTTAATAAAGACGTGTGTGTGATATTTGTTCACGTCTTGTAGCTCTCAAACATGTGACATTTATTCTATGTGGTTCTTATGTTAAGCACGTTTGGCCACCTCTGTCGTAGAGTTACCCCCCAAATGCTCGAGTGCCCTCCACACAATGTGCCTGCACAATGGCGGGCATTTCAGGCACACCAGAGCTCTGTAGCCGTGGATTGGAGGCCCTGAAAGCGGGGAAATGCTCACCCTCATCCAGTGTTCCCTCTAAGCTGCCAAGTCTTGTGAGCAAAAATTCTACTTTGTGAGCTACTGGCATTAAAGTTGTGAGCTACTGGCATTAAAAGTTGTGAGCCACTGCATAAATTAGTGTGCTCTGGGGCCATCTTTCCTGAGCTAAGACATAAATGTGTGAGCTGGAGGCTAAAAATCTGTGAGCTAGCTCACACTAACTCAGCTTAGAGGGAACATTGCCCCCATCAGAGGAATGGGCAAACTGGAAACTGCAGTGTACTGATTAGCAAACACTAGAAATAAACCACCGCATTTTTATGTTGCAAATAAATGCTTAAGCCATTTCTTTCATAATGATGCCATTATATTATTATCATCACAAACCAAAATTCATTAAATGTCCACAGAAAAATCAAAATGTTATTTCACACCACTCTTGTAAGGTAGTACTTTCAAAATCAAAATGTTATTTCACGCCACTCTTGCAAGGTAGTACTTTACAGTCTACTGTCTCAGTTCTCCTTTGCTTGAAAGACGTAGACAGCCCCACGCTTGTGTATGATGCCTCCTATGGGTAGCAGACCGAAATCTGACAGGTGTGGCGGCTACACAGGTCCTGGGTTCAGTTCTGTGTTTCGTTCACCTTCCACTGGCCACTTTTCTTTTAGCTTTGGAACTTTAACATAAATAAAATAATCATTTACCACACAAATCATAACAAATATGTCTCTGATACAAACCAATCAATGCTTACCCCGTACTAAAGGCAATTGCTCACACATTACAATACAATGTTACCTTGCAGCTTGGTTCTCAAACACAACTGATTCTCAAGCAGCATACATAGTTCCATACAGCTGTATCCAATTTACACTTAAACTGATATACACACATATATTTTTATGCCATTTTTAAACAAATACAGACAAATCCAGTGAGGCATTCAGACCCCGGGGGGGGGGGGGGGCACATGGTCTGGAATTTATGAATTAAAAAGGCTTCCTTTTGCAGTAGGATTTTAGAAACATTCTCTATATTATATTGATGCCCTTTATAAGCATACACCACATAAGAACATAAGAGAAGCCATGTTGGATCAGGCCAATGGCCCATCCAGTCCAACACTCTGTGTCACACAGTGGCCCCAAAAATAAAATTATATATATATATATATATATATATATATATATATATATATATATATATATATATATATATATATTCCACTGCACACTGTATCTCATCACATGAGCGTCCAAATTCAGCAGTGCTGAACAATGGGAGCATCTAATATTCCCTGCGACTCTTATGTTCCAAAAACGACTCGTATGCGACTCTTATGTTCCAAAAACGTGCTCTCAAATTGCGCATACTTGAACCAACATAATGCCTGGAACATGGACACCTTAAAATGTAAATTATTCTTGAGATGGTGCAGGTGTTTAGATGAGTCAATCTTCAAGTAAAGCCATTTATAGTAAATTCCTTAATCTCAATAGTATTTTCACAGATCGAACAATTTCTGCATTTAAAATGGCCCCTTGGTCTGTCCTGCATAGGAGGAACCTTTACACACCTGCCTGATCTTATTAATATGTCCCTCAGTGTTCTGCATTTCTTCCAGCCAATCATGGGAAAAGAAGCACACCCAGGAAACTCATCTATCATGTGCCAATGCCTTCTCAGAATGTTAATAATCTGTTTTGATCTGACTGAATATTGGAAGGCATGGGTCAATCTTTGGTCTGATCTCTGTTGCGATTCCGTCTTGTCTCGCAATAACTCACGTCTGTCTTTAAACTTAGTTCTTAATAAAGCATTCTGCAAAACATCTTCAGGAGAGCTACGTTGTTGTAAATGTCTATAAAGGTTACCACTGGACTTCAAAAAAATCAGATTCTTTTGTGCAATTACGTTTGATTCTTACAAACTGCTCATAGGGTAAATTATATTTAATGTGAGGAGGATGAAAGGATTCAAATTGCAGAACCTTGTTGAGACTTGATAAGTACTGAAGTCATATTGACACCGACTGTCCGTTAGATCAGCGTGATCTCAGGAGTCACTAGCGTAATGCTTATTGAGCATTTGTATATGCGGATATAAATAAAATCAATTTGTACATGCGGATATAAATCAAATAAATAAATAAATAAATAAATGCTATCAAAGCCTGGCTTTGTGGGGGTATGACAAATTTCGCTTTCATTTAGTGGAAATGCAGCTGTTGAGGAACCCTTGGAAAGTAAAAAAAGAGGATGAAGAAATGAAGACTGTGTTCAGGGGAACTGCACCACTTTATTTTTATTTATTTATTTTAGGGAAGGGGAAAGTCTCCAGGCTCCACCCCCAAAGTCCCCAGGTATTTCCTGAGTTGGACCTGACAACCTTAGAAATAACTCTGTTGCGTGGAGATCAGTTGTAACAGCAGGAGATCTGTTGTGTATGTGGACCCTTGCAATACATTTTACCTGAGTTCTTGCCTGGCTCACTGGAGCCTGTGGGCTGAGCTTGGGGACTCAGGAACAATGGGCAGTAGGATCCAATTCCTTGCTGCCCTGGCCCAATCACAAGACCCCTGCTGTTTCAAATGACCCAATGGTGTTCTAGCGCAGGAACCTGGATCCGTATATAGTTGGCCCTATTGGCCCAGTTAAGCAGTCTCTAGTTTACATGTTACCTTGCTGAAACTAATAAAGAGAGCTATGATCACTGCAACTGTGTCTCCTCTCTGCATTGGACCCACTATATTATAAGATCTCAAGCCAGGTTTTGGTGGTTGGCAGCCCTGTACAGCCACAGCCTTTGGGAACAATAGGGAGGCGGTGCCTGGAGTGCTGCTATCCGGCTTGGTGCGCTGACATCACTTCCAGTAAAAACTGGGAGTGAAATAATCGTAAAACCACATGATTTTTTTGAAAATCCCTGTATAAATCGATGGTGCGGCCTCATTTGGAATACTGTGCACAATTTTGGTCACCGCACCTCAAAAAGGATATTATAGCATTGGAAAAAGGTGCAGAAAAGGGCAACTAGAATGATTAAAGGGTTGGAACACTTTCCCTATGAAGAAAGGTTAAAACGCTTGGGGCTCTTTAGCTTGGAGAAACGTCGACTGCGGGGTGACATGATAGAGGTTTACAAGATTATGCATGGGATGGAGAAAGTAGAGAAAGAAGTACTTTTCTCCCTTTCTCACAATACAAGAACTCGTGGGAATTCGATTAAATTGCTGAGCAGTCGGGTTAAAATGGATAAAAGGAAGTACTTCTTCGCCCAAAGGGTGATTAACATGTGGAATTCACTGCCACAGGAGGTGGTGGTGGCTACAAGCATAGCCAGCTTCAAGAGGGGGTTAGATAAAAATATGGAGCAGAGGTCCATCAGTGGCTATTAGCCACAGTGTGTGTGTGTGTGTATATATATATATATATATATATAAAATTTTTTTGGCCACTGTGTGACACAGAGTGTTGGACTGGATGGGCCATTGGCCTGATCCAACATGGCTTCTCTTATGTTCTTATGTGACACAGAGGGTTGGACTGGATGGGCCATTGGCCTGATCCAACAGGGCTTCTCTTATGTGACACAGAGTGTTGGACTGGAAGGGCCACTGGCCTGATCCAACATGGCTTCTCTTATGTTCTTATGTGACACAGAGTGTTAGACTGGATGGGCCATTGGCCTGATCCAACATGGCTTCTCTTATGTTCTTATGTGACACAGAGTGTTGGACTGGATGGGCCATTGCCCTGATCCAACATGGCTTCTCTTATGTTCTTATGTGACACAGAGGGTTGGACTGGATGGGCCATTGGCCTGATCCAACATGGCCTCTCTTATGTTCTTAAAATCCTAGAACAGCTGTGACTTCCAGGTTTTAACAGAAGTGATGTCAGCATGCTGGTGAGAGGCCAACATTCCTCCTTTCCCTCCAATTTACATTCCAGGTGCTGGTGGGCAAAGCATTGGCTAATTGCTAGCAACAACCTGCCATTCAGGAACTCCCTTCTGGTCTCGTCAGCCAGGGCCTTTGCCTCCTGCCACAAAATTTGACTTGAAGGTAGCAGGGTCTCTTGGAAGGCAATGTTTACGGTCTTGACCCCCCTCCCATCCCCACTCTTTAAGAAACCTTGCTTCTGAACAGAGCTCTGCATCAGCATTTTCTATTCTCTGGGACACACAAGACCACTCACATTCTCCCCCTTTCAGCTTCCCGCTGCCTTCCGCGTCAGCCTCCCTCGTTTCACTCTCAACCTGACACAGAAAACCTGAATACCTCCTTGAAATTCAGAAACTGCTGCAAAGCTCTTTAGCGCTATCCCCTCCTTGTGCGGTTTCGTTTCTCCCCCCCCCTCCCCCATTTCTTCCTCCAGCTTTCTTTAAAAATGCAATAGTTTAGTACACATGAGAAAATACAAAAAAACCGTAAGTGCATAAATAAATGCATAAGTATTGAGAGACATGTTTATGTCACACTTTTGGTGCAATTTCTTTGCTGATTCCTTCATTTGTAATTCAATCACTGCCAATATGGCTGCCTCCCTATTCAGTAAACAAAGCATATGCCAGTCACTTGCCAGACAGAACCTAGTCCTCCCTCTGCTAATGGTATTGCAGGAACAGGGTAATTATTAATAGAGGGTAAAGGAGTCAGTTCCTAGTATTGTGAGATCCTGCCTTCAGTCCCAGCCTTTATTTTCTTTACAGCTATGAGAAAGTTAAAGGACAATTTCTGTATCTTGGAGAATCTGCGTTGCTTGTGTGCAGAACAACAATACATAATTCTCAACAAAAGTTTCCAGTTATTATAATAATGTATTTTTTTTATGTGTGTGTCATTAAAAATGGCTGTTTCTCATGAACATCCAGGGAAGTCTATATCAGGGGTGGCCAACGGTAGCTCTCCAGATGTTTTTTGCCTACAACTCCCATCAGCCCCAGCCAGCATGGCCAATGGCAGGGGCTGATGGGAGTTGTAGGCAAAAAACATCTGGAGAGCTACTGTTGGCCACCCCTGGTCTATATAGTTCTCCATGTTCCTTGGTAGGCTCACAATAATCCTGTGATGCATTCTATGTTCAGGGCTTGTTTTGTTGAACAAGCCCAGCAGGAACTCATTTGCATATTAGGCCACACCCCCTGACATCATCGTTGTTTCGCACAATGTAGAAAACTGTTTTGTAGAAAAAGCTCAGCAGGAATTCATTTGCGTATTAGGCCACACTCCCTGTCACCAAGCCAGCCTGCGTTCCTGCTCAAAAAAAGCCCTGGCTATGTGGAAAGAGAATGGCAGATACCAGGGCACCTAGAAACAGAGTTGTCAATCTTCAGGTGGGGCCTGGAGATCTCCCAGAATTACAACTGATCTATTCCCCTGAAGAAGAAGAAGAAGAAGATATTGGATTTATATCCCGCCCTACACTCCGAAGAGTCTCAGAGCGGCTCACAATCTCCTTTATCTTCCTTCCCCACAACAGACACCCCGTGAGGTGGGTGGGGCTGGAGAGGGCTCTCACAGCAGCTGCCCTTTCAAGGACAACCTCTGCCAGAGCTATGGCTGACGCAAGGCCATTCCAGCAGGTGCAAGTGGAGGAGTGGGGAATCAAACCCGGTTCTCCCAGATAAGAGTCCGCACACTTAACCACTACACCAAAATGGCTCTCCAAACTGGCTGTAGTGAAGAAAATGGTTGCTTTGGAGGGTGGATTATATGACCTTATACCTGTGGTTAAGTGCGTGGACTCTTATCTGGGAGAACCGGGTTTGATTCCCCACTCCTCCACTTGCACCTGCTGGAATGGCCTTGGGTTAGCCAGGGCTCTGGCAGAGGTTGTCCTTGAAAGGGCAGCTGCTGTGAGAGCCCTCTCCAGCCCCACCCACCTCACAGGGTGTCTGCTGTGGGGGGAGAAGATTTAAGAGATTGTAAGCCTCTCTGAGTCTCTGATTCAGAGAGAAGGGCGGGGTATAAATCTGCAGTTGTTGTTGTTGTTGTTGTTGTTGTTGTTGTTGTTGTTCTTCTTCTTCTTCTTCTTCTTCTTCTTCTTCTTCTTCTTCTTCTTCTTCTTCTTCTTCTTCTTCTTCTCAGTGAGATGATGATCCCTCCCCTCCCAAAGCCCACCCTTTCTTGGCTCTACCTCCCACTTTCCAGGAATTTCCCAGCCCAGACCTGGCAACTAACTGTAAATCTTCCTGAGAGGTGTGCAGACTTTGCTCTAGGTGTCCTGCATCCTTTTCGAACGCACCCAGTACATTGTGCATTGGGGGGGCGCTTCATCTCCCTCAGGAATGCTTCACATGTGGCGTCAGTGATCACGTTGGTGTGCAATAGGGTTGGCAACTTCCAGGTGGGGTCTGGGGATCTCCTGGAATTGCAACTGATCTCAGGTCAGTTCCTCAGGAGAAAATATCAGCTATTGAGGGGGGTCTCTGTGGCATTATTATACCATACTGAGATCCCTCCCCTCTCCAAAAGCCACCATCCCTAGCCTTCAAAGGGCTCTCCAGCAGCTGCACTTCCACTAAATGAAAGTGAAATTTGTCATATCCCTATAAGTCCCTTTAGTAGCCCCAAATCTCCATGAATTTCCTTTGTGTGCTCATCTACCACAGCATACCTGTTCCAGGGATTCTGTAGCAGCGGATACTCTGCCCAACCAGTCCAGCAGTGGCCACTTTTCATTTTTGAAAAAAAAAAGGGTATGTTTTTGAGATAGGGTTGCCAACCTCACTGGTTGGAGTGGGGAATCTACCGCCCTCAGGTTTGGTTGCCCACTGCTGCTGGAAGTGGCAGCAGAATAAAATGAAAAAGAAAAATAGTTCATCAATTTACAGGAAGATCTTATTGTAGAATCCTTGGTGATTTTTAAAGCTAGTTGGAAGTGATAAAAACCCAAGCTAATCAACCAGGGGAGCCAAGCTGAGGGATACATGGCTCATATTGCCCATCTCCCAAGTTCTCTTTTCCTATTCAGATGTCATTAATGCAATGGGGAAAGACGCTTGCATGAGCTTTCCCTCCCCAAATAAACTGCGCTGTGAAAGAAACTTTGGGCAGCGTCCCCCCCCCCCCCCAATTGTGTATCTTGTCACTGCAAACCTTTGAGATCTGTAATTATTCCAACCAATTTGAAATGATTCCTGCCCGAGGTTTGCCAAGCTGTCTCCGGGGGCTTTAGAGAATGGCAGACTCTTAAATACCATATTTATGATGTACTCTTAGCCTTTTAAATGCGTTGCTCAAAAGCTCCGCAGAGTCATGTTCAACAGGGCTATTCATTTTTTGAAGAAGTCTTGGGATTAAGTCTCCCTTCTCTGATGTTAGAATGGAAGAAAGGGGAGGGGAGGGAAAGGCCTTTAAGTGCTTCTGGGAAAATAAATAATCATACTAAACCACACAATACCTTTGTCGAAGGCATCCTACTTGCCTTGGAGACAGACCAGGCCTTTTTGTGGGAACGGCTGTGCCAGCAAAGGGCCATTTAGCTTATCTGGACAGTTTGGAATTACGAGGATACAGAATATGATTGATTTGGTGGATAATGATGGACTAGGATCAGTGCCATCAAAATCAGGTTGAAATGATCTTTTTTTTTTTAATGAAAGGATTGAAGCCGTGGTTAGGCTTGCCAGTTTCGGGTTAGGAAATGTCTGGAGATTTGGGGGCGGAGCCTGGGGAAGGCAGGGCTGGGGGAGGAGAGGGACTTCAGCAGGGTATAATGTCACAGAGTCCACCCTTCAAAGCAGCCATTTTCTTCCGGAAATTGTCACCCTGAGATTGGTTGTAATTCCAGGAGGTTGGCAAACCTATAATATACATATTCTGATTGGCAGGTACCTGCTAGATAATGAGAGCGCATGACACTCCTCCAGTTATCATTTACCCAGGGCTTTTTTGGTAGAAAAAGCCCAGCAGGGACTCATTTGCATATTAGGCCACACCCCCTGATGCCAAGCCAGCTGGAACTGCATTCCTGCTCATAAAAATAGCCTTGAAGTGGGTCTCAGCTAGAGTTGTCATTCTTCTGGAGGCAGCTGGCAAGATCCTGCCCCTGGGCTGTAGATCTCTCTGTGCCTCCAGTGGGAGTGAGGGGCTGGGGTAGGGTACGCTGTTGCACACCATGTCCAGGTTGCTCTAAGAATCACACATCTCTGTGGTGAACGTCACATAGAGATAAGTGAATTCATAGAGCATCATAACGCCACTTCTGGTGCAAACTGGAAATGAAAACCTGATGCAATGCGTCAATGCACAGGGATGACCTTCCACCCACCCTATGCTCTCCCTGGCTGCCAGTGTCCCACTGTGTCGACAGGGTATAATGTCACATTCAGTGAAATTGCTGAGCAGTCAGGTTAAAACGGATAAAAGGAAGTCCTTCTTCACCCAAAGGGTGATTAACGTGGAATTCACTGCCACAGGAGGTGGCGGTGGCTACAAGCATAGCCAGCTTTAAGAGGGGATTGGATATATATGTATTGGCCACTGTGTGACACAGAGTGTTGGACTGGATGGGCCATTGGCCTGATCCAACATCGCTTTTCTTATGTTCTTATGTCTGAGGCAGTGATGCTCTGTCTTCTTGGTGTTTGGGGGGGGGGGCAACTGTGGGAGGGCTCCAAGTGTCCTGGCCCCACTGGTGGACCTCCTGATGGTCCCTGGTGTTTTGGCCACTGTGTGATACAGAGTGTTGGACTGGATGGGCCATTGGCCTGATCTAACATGGCTCCTCTTATGTGACACAGAGTGTTGGACTGGATGGGTCATTGGCCTGATCCAACATGGCTTTTCTTATGTTCTTATGTGACACAGAGTGTTGGACTGGATGGGTCATTGGCCTGATCCAACATGGCTTCTCTTATGTTCTTATGTGACACAGAGTGTTGGATTGGGTGGGCCATTGGCCTGATCCAACATGGCTTCTCTTATGTGACACAGAGTGTTGGACTGGATGGGCCATTGGCCTGATCCAACATGGCTTCTCTTATGTTTTTATGTTCTTAACAGGTGAGGAATGCCCAAGGCTGCCAGCCTCCAGGTGGGGCTTTCAGAACTCCCAGAATTACTACTAAACTCTGAACTATGAAGACCACAGAGATCAGAAAATGGCTGGAGAAAATGGCTGTTTTGGGAACTGACTTCTGTAGAATTATACCATTATGGAGGTATAATGGATCCTGTTGGTTCCCAAACCACTCCATCCCCAGGCCCCACCCCCAAAATTCTCCAGATATTTTCCAACCCAGAGCTGTCAGCTCTAGTTGTGCCTCTGATGTGATGGTGAAGATTTCAATGAATCATAGAATCATAGAGTTGGAAGGAACCTCCAGGGTCATCTAGTCCAACCCCTTCCACAATGAAGGAACTTCACAAATAACTCCCACACACACATCCTTGCTGCCCTCCTTATCATGAACTACCTAAATTCACAGAATCAGCATTGCAGTCACATGGCTACCTTGCCTCTGTTTAGAAATCTCCAAAGAAGGAGAGCGCACCATCTCCCGAGGGAGCCTGTTTCATTGAGGAACTGCCCTGTCAGGAAGTTCTTCCTAACATCCAGTCAAAACAGAAAACAATTCTGCACCATCCTCTATATGACAGCCCTTCAAGTACCTGAAGATGGTGATCATATTGTCAAGCATGTCATTTCTATATGCTATTCCTAATGGCGTTCTGTAGACAGACCAGATACAAAGCAGAACACTCTTCATGCTCTCTTCCCTCCTCCCTCCCCCCGCTTTCTCCTTCTAACAAAAGGGTGCATAATAAATCCATCTAGGCCCAGGATGTTTAGAGTAACCTTGTGCTAACGGTGTAGAGTGCCTCTCCCCCAGATTCACACAGCCACGACTTATATCGGTTCCCAGAGAATGTGTGAGAAAGGGAGATGTTTTTATTAGCTGACATTCCTTAGTTACAAAGAGATACTAGTGAATAGCCTTTGAACCCTCAACTCAATTTGCATCTTTATGTTATCCTTTTGAAGTTATCTGTAACCTTTCCCTTTGAAGCATGCCTATAAGTTACTATGCAATGCTATGCATGTCATTACTTCCAAGGAGTCCGTCCTTGGCAATCTATGGAGTTTCAACAATAAAGCAACTTTTGATTGAAGAACAAAAGCTTGATTATTGCGAAATATCAATGCTTGACAAATATCACCTTTTGGTCATCTCCTCTCCAGGCTAAACATGCCCAGCTCCTTCAACCTTTCCTCATAGAACTTGGTCTCCAGACCCCTCACCATCTTCATTGCCCTCCTCCACGTTCCAGCTTGTCTATATCTTTTTAAAATAGTGGTTTCCAAAACTGAACGCAATATTCTAGGTGATGTCTAACCAGAGCAGAATAAAGCAATACCATCACTTCACACGATCTGGACACTATAGTTCTGTTGATGCAGCCCAAAATTGCATTTGCCCTTTTAACCACCACATCACACTGCTGACTCATGTTCAGTGGATGGTCCACTACAACCCCTAGATCCTATTCACACATATTACTGCCCTGGCAAGACTCCCCCAACATATAATGATGCATTGGATTTTTCCAGGGGTCTTTTAGTAGAAAAAGAAGTGAGGGAGCTCATTAGCACAACTCATGCATAACTCATTTGCATATACCACACACCCCTGACATCACCAGGTATACTAAATTATATCAGCTCAGCATCTACCTTGAAATGCTTCTTGAATGATAACTGTCATAATAAAAGCTTACTTTCATACTTTTAACATTACTTTCTCCTAAGTGGTTATAGCGGCATGATGAAGATTTCCATCTGTATGTTTTGGTGATTTTCCCATTTTTTGTGGGAGGAAATATTACAACATTGGTAAAATTAGAGTTCAGCAAAGTTCTCGCAGGGGGTTTGAACAATGGGGCCCCAGAAGCAAGTATTTTTTTTTTTTTGGTGGGGGGAGGTTAAGAAAGAAAAGGCACAATAAAATGTAGAGGTTCCAGAGCTCAGCTCCAGTGAGCTCCTGCCCAAAGTAAGGGCTGGATTTTTTCTACCTAAATGCAGAACTAAATGTAGATGAGGCAGGAAGTGTGTAACTGGATTTATATCCTGCCCTCCACTCTGAAGAGTCTCAGAGCAGCTCACAATCTCCTTTCCCTTCCTCCCCCACAACAGACACCCTGTGACGTGGGTGGGGCTGGAGAGGGCTCTCCCAGCAGCTGCCCTTTCAAGGACAACCTCTGCCAGAGCTATGGCTGACCCAAGGCCATTCCAGCAGGTGCAAGTGGAGGAGTGGGGAATCAAACCCGGTTCTCCCAGATAAGAGTCCGCACACTTAACCACTGCACCAAACTGGCTCTCCGCACCAAACTGGCTCTCACCCAGTCAGCTTCCACAGCAAGAATGTGCGTCTGGAAGACCCAGCTCTGAAACCCTAACTCCTAGGCCCTCCTCAGACTCCACCACAGAATCTCCAAGGATTTCCCACCAACCTGGAACTGCCAGCCTTAGTCAGGACTGCCCCCAGTGAGTTCTCCCTCAGAAAGCCAGTTTGGTGTAGTGGTGAAGTGTGCAGACTCTTATCTGGGAGAACTGGGTTTGATTCCCCACTCCTCCACTTGCAGCTGCTGGAATGGCCTTGGGTTAGCCATAGCTATCACAGGAGTTGTCCTTGAAAGGGCAGCTGCTGTGAGAGCTCTCTCAGTCCCACCCACCTCACAGGGTGTCTGTTGTGGGGGAGGAAGATAAAGGAGATTCTAAGCTGCTCTGAGTCTCTGATTCAGAGAGAAGGGCAGGGTATAAATCTGCAGTCGTCCTTTCTCCTCATCTTGTGTACATACAGAAGCTACAGTTTGGGGGAGTGGTTTGTTGCACGGGAGAAGGAAAGAAGAGTTGTGTTGCAGCAGGAATGATGGGATTGACTTGACTTCTGGGTTGCCAACTCCAAGTTGTAAAATTTCTGGAGGTTTGGGGGTGGGAGGGATGTTTTATATATAATTCCCATTTCGTCTTGACAAATCTGCGCTTCCCTCATTAGTTGTGACTAGGTAGGGACTGCAGTGCATCAACTTTTGGCCTGTCAATCAACTGCTCTTGCATCACATTGGCCAACTCTGCTTTCCCTTACCCACTGCTGGCCCCAAGATAGACAAGGATTGGCCCTCTGGGAAAACTGCTAGGCAGTGGCTGCTGCTAGGCAACTTACTTTGCTTCTCTCAGTAAAAAGCAACCAGACTTGATTCTCTCAGTAGAATCTGGTGGGGAAGGCCCTTTCAAGTCCTGTTTTGGTCTTTGAGGGAGAACTCATTGGTTGACTCCTCTCCTCTCTCCCACCCAAGTGGCTGTTGCTAGGCAGCCAAGCTGATTCTGTCAGTAAAAGGCAACCAGCCTTGATTCTGGCAGTTGCTGCCTCTCCCTACTTTCCCATTGGCTAAGCTGTCAGTCACTCTGCTTTGCAGAGGAAAGATAGAAAGCCTTCCCTTGACTGGCTGAGGGACAGAGGAGGAGGGAAAGAGCCATAGAACAAGCCTTCCCATGATTGGCTGAGGGAGGGAGGGAGGGAAGGCTTTCTCTCGATTGGGTAAGGACTTCTCCCTATCCTCCTTTGGGAAGGAAGCACCTAGTGACAGAGGAGGGAAATGGTGTCTTGTCGCAGTAGCCAGAGAGAGAGACATATAGGGAGAGAAAGCTAGAGACAGAGAGAGATTGAAGTAAACGTTATCAGAAAGAGATTGTTGTTCTGAAAGGTATCACTAAAGGCCACTGGGGGCAGTCCTGACTAGGGCTGGCAGTTCCAGGTTAGTGGGAAATCCTTGGAGATTCTGTGGTGGAGTCTGAGGAGGGCCTAGGAGTTAGGGTTTCAGAGCTGGGTCTTCCAGACGCACGTTCTTGGTGTGGAAGCTGACTGGGTGATTTCAGACCAGTTACTTCCAACCTCACCTACCTCACAGGGTTGTGGTGCAAATCTTAGGGGGAGAGAGGAGATTGATGTAAGCTGCTTTGTCCCCCCCACTGTGGAGAAAGACTGTTCTTTTCCTATGTATAGGCTGCAGAGAAGGGGGAGGAGATGGAAAACTGAACTCAGAGGAGCAGATAAAGGGAAGGAGATAGGGTTGCCAACTCCAGGCTAGGAAATTCCTGGAGATTTAAGGAGTGGGGTCTGGAAAGGGTGGGGTTTGAGAAGGGGTGGGGTCTTAGGTAAGTACAATGCCATACACGCCACCCTCCAAACCAGTCAGTTCCTCTTGGAGAACCTCTGTTGCCAATTTCTGGGTGAGGGCTGGAGATCACTTAGAATTACAACTGCTCTCCAGATGGCAGAGATCAGCTCCCCGTGAGGTGGGAGAGGGAGTGAATGCTTTCACTTGGATGGATGGGTAGACAGCAAGGGGGGGGGGCACTCCCCCGGAGCCTCTTTCTAGAGCCCTTGTATTTTTCTTCACAACGGGCTTTATCCCTAGTAATGCCATAAGGCCCATCCTTCAAAACAGCCATTTTCTCAATGGGAACTGATCTCTATAGTCTGGAGATGAGTTGGAATTTTTGGAGATCACTTGGCCTTAAGTGGAAGTTGGCAGCTGCTGAGGTCATTTGCCCCCGAGTTAGCTATTAGTTCTTTGGATGGCTACTGTATGACAGAACCAAACTCCAGGTGAAGTAGCATTTGCCATTCCTGATCTCCTTGCTCTGAAAAGGAGAGGAATGGAACTGGATATTCTCCTGCCAATGAAGTGTGTACATGAACATGAGCCAGTGTGGTGGTCTGATTAGAGTAGGGGTCCCAAACATTTTTGAGCCTATGGTCAGCTTTGGAATTCTGACATATCATGGTAGGCACAGCCAAATGACTGCCACAGAACGGCTGCTGCTGCAGCTTACCTTCAATCACACAGTGAAAATTCTTGTGCGGCCAATCAGAAGCCTTGCTGGGGGAAAGCCCCATCTGGCCCCACCTACTTTCTAAAAACACTTGGAAGGCACCAGAAGAGATGTTGGTGGGCACCATGGGGACCCCTAGGCTAGAGTGTTGGATTTGAATATAGGAGACCCAGGTTCGAATCACCTCTCTGCCATGCAAGCTTGCTTTGTCACTTTGGGTCAGTCACATACACTCAGCCTAACCTACCTCACAAGATAAAATGGAGGAGAGGAGAATGATGGAAGCCTCCTTGGGTTTCTACTGGGAAGAATGCGGGGCATAAATTAATTGAATAAAATAAATGAATAATAAATAGACTTGTGTATTGATATATTTATATCTAGTGTTCTGTGTGTATTGATTTTCAACTGTTGTTTTTTCAGACTTCAGTACTTCTGTGGACTTAGAATCCTCACTTTAAATTACCTGAAATGGATCTATGCAAATATTTAGGACAGGGGTATCAAACTCATTTGTTATGAGGGCCAGATCTGAAATAAATGAGACTCTGTGAGGGCCAGGCCATGCGTATCATAAAATGTAATGCCAGGAAACAGAGATCTAAACTTAATAAAGAATACAAACACAATTAAAGTGGCTTAACTTAAAATACAAACATGCTTAAAACTCTTGTAATGTTTTGTTTAAAATGGAAAGGTGGGGAAATAGTGGGATTTGTTTATGCTATTTTAAAAACAGAATATCAAGAAAAAGCACAAGGATCACAGCAGAAACTAAAAATATAAAATGCTCTGAGCCTAGTAAAACATGAACTGGCTGGGTATTGCAAGCTTATATTTCAGGTCTACTCAGATTGACAATGACTCTCCAGTGTAATATCCCCCTTTGGCTGTGGGTTCTCTAGGTTAGAGTACTCACTAGGCAATAGTTCTCAGGTCCATTCAGCAGATACAAGCTGGTTCAAAGCATCAACCCTTTATCTGAAGAATACCACTCCAGTAAGCAACAGCTTCAGTTGGCTGTACAAACACAAAAAGTGAAACTACCTGAGCTCCACTCCAATGAAATATATTGCAAACAGACAAAGTTGCAAGGAAAACATGGAATGGATTTTCCATTAAGGTCTCTGGGCCTAGATAGACTACTCCCAGAGTAGTTTTATCTGGGCACAAAGATCTTAATGGAAAATCCATTCCACATTTTCTTCACAACTTTGCAAGCCCAGAAGGGCTTCCTGCTGAAAGCAGTCAAATACAAGGCAGAAGGAGTCTTAGTGGATCATATATTGAACATGAATCAACAGTGTAATGTGGTGGCTAAAAAGGCAAATTCAATTTTGGGCTGTATCAACAGAAGTATAGTGTCCAGATCACGTGATGTGATGGTATCGCTTTACTCTGCTCTGGTAAGACCTCACCTGGAGTATTGTGTTCAGTTTTGGGCACCACATTTTAAGAAGGATATAGAAAAGCTGGAATGGGTCCAGAGGAGGGCAATGAAGATGGTGAGGGTTCTGGAGACCAAGTCCTATGAGGAAAGGTTGAAGGAGCTGGGGATGTTTAGCCTGGAGAGGAGGCAGCTGAGAGGTGATAGGATCACCATCTTCAAGTACTTGAAGGGCTGCCATCTAGAGGATGGTTTGGAATTGTTTTCTGTGACCCTGGAAGGTAGGACCAGAACCAATTGGTTGAAATTAATTCAAAAGAGTTTCCAGCTCAACATTAGGAAGAACTTCCTGACCGTTAGAGTGATTCCTCAGTGGAACAGGCTTCCTCGGGAGGTGGTGGGCTCACCTTCCTTGGAGGTTTTTTAAACAGACGCTAGATGCTCATCTGACAGTGATGAAGATCCTGTGAATTTGGGGTAGGTATTTGTGGGTTTCCTGCATTGTGGAAGGGGTTGAACTAGATGACCCTGGAGGTCCCTTCCTACTCTATGATTCTAGGAACTGGGGACTTTGGCCACATCGGAGCTTCAAAGGGTGTAAGTTTTTGCCAGTTACCGACCTCAGAAATTCAAGCACATACGGAGATAGTTAAGATTTAATGAGAGTCAGGTACAGAGCAATGACCTCCTGCTGAAGAGTCATTGCGGAGAATAACTTGCATAAAGACAAGGCAGATAATATAGGAAACAAAAAAGGCACACAAAAGTTAGCTCCCTCCTGAAGTCTGTTACAGTTCCCAGGCTTTGATGGAAAGGCAGGATGTCTTCTCTGGGCCCTCAAGGTTAATCTCCAATTTCAGCCATTACTATAAGTACCAGATAATCAGCTCTCTGCAATAGCCATGTCCTGCACAATGCGAAAAATTGTTACTAGCAAGCAGACACGACAATACAGGCTGAATGGGTAAATACGTGGCAAGACAATACAGTAAATACGTGTTCAGTGGAATTAATGCAATAAATGACCAGTACAGTGTACATCAGGAGTGGCCAATGGTAGCTCTCCAGATGCTTTTTGCCTACAACCCCCATCAGCCCCAGCCATTGGCCATGCTGGCTGGTGCTAATGGGAGTTGTAGGCAAAAAACATTTGGAGAGCTACCGTTGGCCACCCCTGGCCTACAACTCCCATCAGCCCCAGCCATTGGCCATGCTGGCTGGGGCTAATGGGAGTTGTAGGCAAAAAACATCTGGAGAGCTACCGTTGGCCGCCCCTGGCCTACAACTCCCATCAACCCCAGCCATTGGCCATGCTGGCTGGTGCTAATGGGAGTTGTAGGCAAAAAACATCTGGAGAGCTACCGTTGGCCACCCCTGGCCTACAACTCCCATCAGCCCCAGCCATTGGCCATGCTGGCTGGGGCTGATGGGAGTTGTAGGCAAAAACATCTGGAGAGTTACCGTTGGCCACCCCTGGCCTACAACTCCCACCAGCCCCAGCCATTGGCCATGCTGGCTGGGGCTGATGGGAGTTGTAGGCAAAAACATCTGGAGAGTTACCGTTGGCCACCCCTGGCCTACAACTCCCACCAGCCCCAGCCATTGGCCATGCTGGCTGGGGCTGATGGGAGTTGTAGGCAAAAAACATCTGGAGAGCTACCGTTGGCCACCCCTGGCCTACAACCCCCATCAACCCCAGCCATTGGCCATGCTGGCTGGTGCTAATGGGAGTTGTAGGCAAAAAACATCTGGAGAGCTACCATTGGCCACCCCTGGCCTACAACTCCCATCAGCCCCAGCCATTGGCCATGCTGGCTGGGGCTGATGGGAGTTGTAGGCAAAAACATCTGGAGAGCTACCGTTGGACACCCTTGGCCTACAACTCCCATCAGCCCCAGCCATTGGCCACCCCTGGTGTACATGACAATACTAGCGCAAGTATGACCAGCCACACAATTGTCAGGAAACTTGACAGAGGGAAGAGAAAAGAGCTGTGGGCCTGATTAAAGCCCTGGGTTGGACGGATTGTGACCCATGGGCCCTAAACTTGACACCCCTGACTTATGACATCTGTTAAATTCTCATCTTGGATTTATGAAGCCCCAGTCACAAGTTAAGATTACAACCCATGTACAGTGTATACTTTCCCCCCTTTACATTGAGTAATTCTCATGTGTCCACAAATGTGTAGCCCACCCTCCAAAGCAGCCATTTTCTCTGGAGGAACTGATCTGTGTCATCTGGAGATGATTTGTAATAGGAGGAAACCTCCAGGTGCTACCTAGCGGGTGGCAGCTCTACTGGGTGACCTCGGACCAGTCACATACTCTTAGCCTAACTACCTCACAGGGGTGTTGTGAGGATAAAACAAAGGAGAAGAGAACAATATAAACTGTTTTGGGTCTCCACTGGGGAGAAAGGTAGAGTATGAATTAATTAAATAAATTATGAATGAATTAAATAAATGGTCCTGAACTTGGGACACCAAATAATTCTGAGCCCACAGCTCTATCATGCAGTAAATCCTACATATATCATGGGGGTGAGGTCAGCTGCAGCTCTCCTGCCTGTAGGGCTGCCAATCCGCAGGTGGGGGCAGGGGATCCCCCGGTTTGGAGGCCCTCCCCCCGCTTCAGGGTCGTCAGAAAGCGGGGGGAGGGGAGGGAAATGTCTTCTGGGAACTCTGTTATTCCCTATGGAAATTTATTCCCATAGGAAATCATGGAGAATTGATCCGCGGGTATCTGGGGCTCTGGGGGCTGTTTTTTGGGGTAGAGGCACCAAATTTACAGTATAGCATCTAGTGCCTCTCCCCAAAATACCTCCCAAGTTTCAGAAAGTTTGGACCAGGGGTCCAATTCTATGAGCCCCAAAATAAAATGCCCCTATCCTTCTTGATTTCCTATGGAAGGAAGGAATTGAAAAGGTGTGCTGTCCCTTTAAATGTGATGGGCAGAACTCCCTTTGGAGTTCAATGATGCTTGTCACAGCCTTGATCTTGGCTCCACCCCTAATGTCTCCTGGCTCCACCCACAAAGTCCCCAGATATTTCTTGAATTGGACTTGGCAACCCTACCTGCCTGAAAGCACCAAGGGGAGCTGAAAAAGCACCATTTCTTTCAGCTGTCCTTAAAAAAAGAAAAAGAAAAAAGAAGCTTTTTGGCCTACAAAATTCAGCAGTGAACCTTAGTTGATTGCTGATATTTGAGGCAAATCAGAAGGTATGAATGACACTGTGGTAGGCAAATGAGGAGGACTCAGCAGTGATGAGGCATCCATAATTCATCCCGGTGCTCTGATTAGTGAGGGCTTAATTGAACCTCTTTCCTCCGCACAATGCTTATCCCAGAGCTTTGTCAAAACACAAGTACTATGGCTGCCTGAGCACGACAGTGAAACCGCCCCCCCCCCCTCCCGGTTAGGCAGCAGTGCTGGAGCTGAAGACAATCCTCAGGGTGAGACCAAAATAGATCAAGCTCCTCTCTTTCACAGCTAAATAAGAGAAGGGGAGGGGGAGGAGCCACACAGAGCAGCCGAGATCAGTTCTGCGTAGTTGCTGGGGAAGGTTTGCAAGGCAGCCACTCTAAGGTTTTCAAGGGGGCTGAAGGGGAATAAAAATGATGCCGGGGAAAAGAGCCCAAATGCATTTCCTTCAGGAATAGTGAGCCTCTGCTCTGTTTTATACAAATAATCCAAGGCCCCCTCTCTCCACTTCTGACCTCTGTTGGATGACCTTTTTAAATCTGTTGAGGGCCTTGTTTGTTTTGCCTGGCAACGTATACTTTCCCATAAGGAAAGGCTGAAGAGTCTAGGACTTTTCAGTTTAGAAGAGGAAGAAGAATTGCAGATTTATACCCCGCCCTTCTCTCTGTATCAGAGCCTCAGAGCAGCTCACAATCTCCTTTACCTTTCTCCCCCACAACAGACACCCTGTGAGGTCGGTGGGGCTGAGAGGGCTCTCGCAGCAGCTGCCCTTTCGAGGACAACTCTTGCGAGAGCTATGGCTGACCCAAGGCCATCCCAGCAGGTGCAAGTGGAGGAGTGGGGAATCAAACCCGGTTCTCCCAGATAAGAGTCCGCACACTTAACCACTACACCAAAGGTGGAGTCAGGAGACTTTAGAAAGCAGACAACTGAAGGGGACAGGATAGAGATTTATAAAATTATGCACAGGGTAAAGAGAGTTGTTGTGGATCGTTTTCGTCTCACCAAGAAAACGCCGAGACACGGAGGTCAGCAGCACGCACGTTTTATTCGGAATACATGTCTGCAGGCATGGGGAGACGGCACCCAGGGTGCGGTCTCTGAAGTCTGTGTCGTAGCACAGCTCAATTTAAGGCTCGCGACGCTACGCCCCTCTCTGTCCCTCCGGCCTATCCTGGCCAACGCGGAAGGCTCACATTCTACTTATTACCGATGCCGATGGTTCACCATATCCTTATACAGGCATATCTTGACCCTGTCTTTGTGCATGGCTAATGATCACGGAAGAAGGAAATAAACTATATACAGCTATCATGGCACTTTTACGGCCAGGTATTCTCCCTTGGGTGTGGTGCCCAAAAGACCTAACTGTTCCTACAACAGAGTGGACAAAGAATTTTTTCCTCTCTCACTCAAAATACTAGAATTTGAGGGCATCCAGTGTAGCTGATGGGCAGTAGGTTCAGGACGAACAAGAGTGCAGGACTTTATTTATTTACTCAGAATGCACTGGAACATTGTTCCGGCTGGCTTGGCCAGGGTTCTGCCTTGGAAAAAGCCCTGCCTCTAAAGTGGTTCAGTCTGCCATTAAACTGTTCTCCTGCAGTCTGCCCAGGAAGCTGGATAGGCCATGAAGTGGGCCATGAGGCTGCCTGGGACTAGGGTTGCTAAGTTTAATTCAAGAAATATCTGGGGACTTTGGAGGTGGAGCCAGGAGACTTTGGGGGTGAAGCCAGGAGACTTTGGAGGTAGAGCCAGGAGACTTTGGAGGTGGAGCCAGGAGACTTTGGGGGTGGAGTCAGGAGACTTTGGGGGTGAAGGCAGAAGACTGGGGGTGAAGCCAGGAGACTTTGGAGGTGGAGCCGGGAGACTTTGGAGGTGGAGCCAGGAGACTTTGGAGGTGGAGCCAGGAGACTTTGGAGGTGGAGCCAGGAGCAAGGGTGTGACAATAATAAATGAACTCCAAGGGACTTCTGGCCATCACATTTAAAGGGATTGGGGTAGGTATTTGTGGGTTTCCTGCATTGTGCAGGGGGTTGGACTAGATGACCCTGGAGATCCCTTCCAACTCTATTTTTAATGCCTTTTAAAAAAAAATGCCTTCCTTCCATAGGAAATAATGAAGGATAGGGGCACCTTCTTTGGGGGCTCATAGAATTGGACCCCCTGGTCCAATCTTTTCAAAACTTGGGGGTTTTTTTGGGAAGAGACACCAGATGCTGTACTGAAAATTTGGTGCCTCTACTTCAATAAACAGCCCTCCCAGAGCCCCAGATACCCACAGATCAATTCTCCCATTATTTCCTATGGGAACCGGTCTCCCTAAGGAATAATGGAGTTCCCAGCAGACATTTCCCTCCCCTCCCCCCGCTTTCTGATGACCCTGAGGCGGGGGGAGGGCCTCCAAACTGGGGGATCCCCTGCTCCCACCTGGGGATTGGCAACCCTACCTGGGACTCTGTATGAAAGCGCAAGGTTTGCAGCAGGAGGAAGCCCAGACTCTGCCCTAGCCAGGTTCTGGGGTGGGGGCTGTGGGGCAAGCAAGATGGCAGTGAGGCAGGCAGCAGCTGAAGCGGAGCCTGAGAGGTGCTTGGTGAGTGCCATGGAGGAGGCAGAGGAGGTGACATCCTCTCCAGTGTTGCGGCACCTGGTGCTGCCCTGCTCATGGCTGTTGTTGTCGAATTAAGACTTTGTGAAGATGCGGGTGAAGTCTTTAATTTCTTAGTGTTCCACTCGACAGCAGCAAATTAGAGCATGCGTGGATCCATGTTGTAAAGAGTAGAGCTGTGGCTCCAATGTAATGTAGGGAGAAAGAGGCTGAGGAAGAACTAACTATCGAAACCGTGAGGAGTCCTTTTAAAAGTGATTCCTTACTCTCTCCACACCATCACGAGTGGAACACTAAGAAATTAAAGACTTCACCCACGTCTTCATTAAGTCCTATTTGAAGAGGCCATCATTCTTTGTGACTGTTGAGAGACTTTGGGGGGGAAATTTCAAGAATGTTCAGCGTTCCTTTGTTCTGTTTTTGTTTAATCTCACTAAACACACATATTTACACGCTTGGCGTGAAAGTTTCATTGCTTCCGGTGGTTATCTCATATTGTCAATCTTCACACCGGTTCCGGTTGTATTTTCTGTTGCTGTCGAATTGGCCGCCGCTGGGACTGGAGCACTGGTTCCTGTGGATGAGATGCTGGATGTGAGTGGGATGGGGCCGAGGACGCTGGGCGCAGAGCTGCTCGCACTCAGCTGCCTCCACACACTGCTGGCCAAGAACAACTGGTTGGGCGTGGAGGGTTCACTGCCCACAGGCCCGGCCAGTTCTGCACTGGGCCGCTCACTGCGTGTCCTCAACCTCAGCAGCAACCACTTTGCCCACCAACCCCTGTGCGGCCTGCAGCACCTCAGCCTGGGCAGTATCCCTGCCGCCGTCCAGAAGCCCAGCAGGTAAGGAATTCCCCCCCCCCCCCCACACACACACATTCCTTGCAGCAGGAATAGAAGCCCCTGTTCACTATCGTGCCCAAAACCAGTTTGTCTCTGCAGCTTATATACAGAATTCATTGTTATAACATCCCTGAAGTGTTTTGTACACCAGTTTTGTCTAGGGGTGCCAAGTCCAATTCAAAAAATATCTGGGGACTTTGGGGGCGGAGCCAGGAGACATTAGGGGTGGAGCCAAGATCAAGGCTGTGACAAGCATAATGGACCTCCAAAGGGAGTTCTGGCCATCACATTTAAAGGGACGGTGCACCTTTTCAATTCCTTCCTTCCATAGGAAACAATGAAGGATGGGGCACCTTTTTGGGGGCTCATAGAATTTGACCCCCTTGTCCAATCTTTTTGAAACTTGGTGGGTATTTTGGGGAGAGGCACTAAACACTGTGCTGAAAATTTGGTGCCTCTACCCCCAAAAACAGCCCCCACCGAGCCCCATATACCCACGGATCAATTCTCCATGATTTTCTATGGGAATAAATCTCCATAGGGAATAACAGAGCTCCGAGCAGACATTTCCCTCCCCTCCCCCCGCTTTCTGACGACCCTGAAGTGTGGGGAGGGCCTCCAAGCCGGGGGATCCCCTGCCCCCACCTGGGGATTGGCAACCCTAGTTTTGTCCCTAAGGCTATTATGTGCACAGAACTGAGCCTGATAATGATTTGCTTGCCGCTAGGGGGTGGCTATGAAGGAGCTGTACGTTAGATGTGGTATTACAGGCCTAGCTGGGGTTTGGCAAGTTTAGCGTGGCCTTCTGTTTGCAGTGTACTGCAGATTAGCTCCAAAGGAGAATTCCCCAGGTAAGAGCACAGCACACAGAATTAATTCCTGGGAAAGAAAGACAAACTTTGACTGACTCTGTTAGTAGGGTTGCCAAGTCCAATTCAAGAAATATCTGGGGACTTTGGGGGTGGAGCCAGGATACTTTGAGGGTGGAGCCAGGAGACACTGGGGGCGGAGCCAGGAGCAAGGCTGTGACAAGCATCATTGAACTCCAAAGGGAGTTCCGGCCATCACATTTAAAGGGACGGCACACCTTTTCAATTCCTTCCTTCCATAGGAAATCATGAAGGATAGGGGCACCTTCTTTTGGGGCTCATAGAATTGGACCCCCTGGTCCAAACTTTTTGAAACTTGGGGGGCATTTTGGGAAGAGGCACTAGATGCTATACTGAAAATGTGGTGCCTCTACCTCAAATAACAGCCCCCCCAGAGCCCCAGATACCCACAGATACCTGAGCCTGCTCCGGCGGGAGAGGGTAGGATACAAATAAAATTTTACTTACTTACTTTACTTACTTACAGATCAATTCTCTATGATTTTCTATGGGAATAAATCTCCATAGGGAATAACAGAGTTCCCAGCAGACATTTCCCTCCCCTCCCCCCGCTTTCTGACGACCCTGAAGCGGGGGGAGGGCCTCCAAACCAGGGGATCCCCTGCCCCCACCTGGGGATTGGCAACCCTATCTGTTAGAGATGTCAGCCTCCTGGTGTGATCTTGGGATCTCCAAAATTTACATTTCATCTCCCGACTACAGAGATCAGTTGCCCTGGGGTGATTGTCTCCATGTCTGTAGAAGATCCTATGCTTATCTGGCAGCCAGAAGTTCTAGCTGTTTAGTGTTATCCAAGGTGCACCATGAGGATGCAAGCTAGATGAACTACTCTGACCATAAAAAATTCTTCCCTAATATCCAGCCAGTACTTTTTTGCTTGTAATTTGAGCCCATTGCTTTGGCTGCCAAATGGAACAGCTCCTCGCCCTCCTCTAAATGACAGCCTTTCAAATATTTAAAGAGAGCCTTCATGTCCCCCGTCAAACGCGGCGTCACTGGGGCGGGGCCAAGAGGGCCATTGGCCCTCCCCCAGAGCATTCTCATTGGCCCCCCTCTCCGCCTTGCGCAAGCATCGTGGGCCGCCTCTAGTTGCTGCCCGCCCGGAGCCCGCGCCTGGAGCAGTGAGTCACCCATGGAGTGGGAGGAGAGGGGGATGGCGCTGGGACGCGGCTGAGTCTTTGCTTCAGACCAACACGGCTGCCCACCCGGATCTACCAAGACATGCTTATTTATTTACGAAGCTGCTGGCCTCAAAGCCCACTACCCCCCCGGTATTTTTTTCTCCCGCTTTGCCGCAGAGCCCTGTATTGCTCGGCAGCTTGGCGTCCCTAGTATCGGATCCAGGTTTTTAAAAGGATCTCACCCCGCCGGGTTTTGCAGCACCCGGCCCCGAAAACAACCATTCTCTCTGCCGAGGGGCGCGCCAAGCGAAGCTGGAGAGAGAGACAGACAGGCAGACGCACGTCGCGGAACAGCAGCCTGTTACAAAGGAGGGCGTGCAGAACTTGGAACCAAAAGGCACAGCCAGGGGCTACTTACCCACCACCGGGTTGCAAGATGCACCTCTCGCGCACTTGGCCCCAGGGCGCAACCCACGCACTTGGCCCCAGGGTGCAACCCACCCTAGTGACGCCTCTGCCCGTCAATCTCCTCTTCTCCAGAATGAGCATTCCCAAGAGGGTTCTTCCTCAGAGGGTTCTTCCTCCAGGCCCTTGATCATCCTCGTTGCTCTCTTCTGCATCCGCTCGATTTTATCTACATCTTTTTTGAAGTGAGGCCTCCAGAACTGCACACGGGATTCCAGGTGTGGCCTGACCAAGGCAGCATACAGCAGAGCTATGACCTCCTGTGATTTTGATGCTATAGCCCTTTTGAACATATGAACATATGAAGCTGCCTTATACTGAATCAGACCTTTGGTCCATCAAAGTCAGTATTGTCTTCTCAGACTGACAGCGGCTCTCCAGGGTCTCAAGCTGAGGTTTTCCACGCCTATTTGCCTGGACCCTTTTTTGGAGATGCCAGGGATTGAACCTGGGACCTTCTGCTTCCCAAGCAGATGCTCTACCACTGAGCCACTGTCCCTCCCCTGACTAGCAGTGGCTCTCCAGGGTCTCAAGCTGAGGTTTTCCATGCCTATTTGCCTGGACCCTTTTTTGGAGATGCCAGGGATTGAACCTGGGACCTTCTGCTTCCCAAGCAGATGCTCTACCACTGAACCACCATCTCTCACCGTCTTTGCTACAACCCAGGGTTGAATTTGCCTTTTGTGCCACGGCGTCACACTGACTGCTCATATTTAGTTTACAGTCCACTAGTACCCCGAGATCTTTTTCGCACACACCCCAAAGTGCATCCCCCATCCAGTATTTGCACTTCGCATTTTTGTGGCCCGGATATAAGACTTTGCACTTATCTTCGTTGAATTGCATCTGGTTCACAACCGCCCACGTCTCCAGATTATTCAAATTGTGTCAGGTTCGGCCCTCATAACACAGGAGTTCGACACTTCTGCGGTTTACAATAAACAATGAATAATATATACGTCCCCCTGATGAAAACGGATACTTTGGAGGCCATATTCTAGGGCACTGTACCCCACTGAGGTCTCTGTCCCCTCCCCAGGTTGCACCCCCAAATCTCCAGGCGTTTCCTAACCTGGATCTGGTCAACCCTACTCCCTTCGTTGCCCACCTGTAGCCAGGGGGGAACTCTACTCTGTGTGAACCAAGTCTTCACGAAGACCTTTCCCCCTAGAGCAGGGGTCCTCAAACTACGGCCCGCGGGCCAGATGCGGCCCGCTGAGGACGTTTATGTGGCCCGCCGGGTTATGGCAGAATCAGACCGGAAGTGACGTTCGACCTAAACTCGCGTTAGCAACGCACACTTCCGGCACTGGGCTGAGGTGGTGGAGACAGAGTGTGAGGTGATACCGAGGTGAGGTGAGTTCCCAGGCCGGGGTGTGTTGTGTGGGGAAGGGAGAGAGATGCAGAAGACGGAGAACTGACGGCCCACGGCCTTGTACAGTAACGGCAGTCCGGCCCTCCAGCAGTCTGAGGGACAGTGAACTGGCCCCCTATTTAAAAAGTTTGGGGACCCCTGCCCTAGAGCTTTCTGAAGATTCTGCTGCTACCCCAGGGCTGAACTGAGGGCAAATTTTTCAGTTCCTGTTCCTCTCCCCCTGCTGGAGATTTCTCTCTCTCTCTCTCTGAGGAAATGTGCTTACATGCAAGTTTATACCGCAAATAAAATTTTGTCGGTCTTAAAGGTGGCACTGGATTCAGACTTTGTTTTCTCTCTCTCTCCTTCATTTCACACTGCTGTGCTCCCCAGATGGGACAGAGAGTGAAACGGGTGTGTGAGAGAGAGAGTGTGTGTGTGTATGAGATGTCATTCTGCGAGCCAAGATATCTTAAGACATCGAGGGAAGTTTGACATGTCATTCCTTCGCTGAGAATTCCTCCTCCTTCCATTTTGCTCTGCTGAATTTTTGGGGTGGTCTTGCCCCAGACATAGCCCCCCATTCCAATGTAAATTACTTTTGGCAGCAGAGTGGGGAGGAGGAAGAGAGAAGAGCTCGCCCCCCCCTTGCCGTCTTGAGTTTGCTCTTATGACCTTTCCTGAAGAATTGCACAAGGAGCATTGAAAGGACAATGTCGACACAGCCACATGCGCTCACGTCACTGTGGAGGCGCCTACGGGAAGGGTGCAGAGCTGAAACTCTTTTACAGCTCCAAGAACACAAAGCCCTTTTAACTGATTTCATCATTGAAAAGTCATTAGAAATCTGTCAGAGGAGCCCAGCACAGATTGCTCAGACGAGGCTCAAAGGCTGCTTGACTTGTTACAATACCTGCAATGAGCTGGAAGGAGCGGGGAGGCCAAAAGCCAGAGCCCCTTTTCAGCCAGAGTTGGCAACGGTTTTGACGATATGTTCACATCGACACTGGTGGGTTGGTTAACTATTCTTCGGTGCAATGAGGTATTTTTATCTGTCTGACCTCCACCTTTTCCATATGGTGGGGGCAAAACTGTTCAACTGAAAGGCGAGCTTGGTGGAAGGCTGCCGATGAGAAAGCTGTGCGGTGAGAGCAGCTCACCACCTCTGTGAAGTAGGGTTGCCAACCACCAGGCGGGCTCTGGCGATCTCCTTGAATTACAACTAATCTCCAGACCACAAAGAATAGTTCCCCTGGGAAAAAAAACAGACGCTTTGAAAAGTGGATGCTATGGAATAATATTTCACTGAAGTCCCTTCCCTTCCCTCCCCAAACCCCACCATACCTAAGCTGTACCCCCAAATCTCCAGGAATTTCCCAACCTGGAGTTGGCAACTGCCCTGACTTCCCTCTTAATGTACATAATGCTGCCACCAGGAATTTAATTCCAAACACTTTATTTAACGTTCCCAACTTAATTGTGCCCAAGCTCTAAGCAGGGCTGGATCTTGGGGGAGCAGAGGAGGGTGCTTGCCCTGGGTGCCGACGGAGGGGGGGGGGTGCCAAATTGGGTATGGAGTCCATTGTATTCTATGGGGCCATAAGATAAAATGGCCCATAAGGGGGCACCATTTTTTAATTTTGCCCTCCCTCAAAAAACATGTAAATCCGGTCCTGGCTCTAAGGCTTCTTCATTGGACCATGTGGCCCTGAGGATGAGACTCTTAGAACATAAGAACATAAGAGAAGCCATGTTGGATCAGGCCAGTGGCCCCTCCAGTCCAACACTCTGTGTCACATAAGAACATAAGAGAAGCCCTGTTGAATCAGGCCATTGGGCCATCCAGTCCAACACTCTGTGTCACATAAGAACATAAGAGAGGCCATGTTGGATCAGGCCAATGGCCCATCCAGTCCAACACTCTGTGTCACACAGTGGTTAATATATGTGTGTGTGTATACACACACACACACACATATATATACTGCGGCTAATAGCCACTGATGGACCTCTGCTCCATATTTTTATCTAAACCCCTCTTGAAGCTGGCTATGCTTGTGGCCGCCACCACCTCCTGTGGCAGTGAATTCCACATGTTAATCACCCTTTGGGGAAGAAGTACTTCCTTTTATCCGTTTTAACCCAGCTGCTCAGCAATTTCATCGAATGCCCACGAGTTCTTGTATTGTGAGAAAGGGAGAAAAGGACTTCTTTCTCTACTTTCTCCATCCCATGCATCATCTTGTAAACCTCTATCATGTCACCCTGCAGTCGACGTTTCTCTTATAATTTAATACCGTAGGATTCCAGGTTAATATAAAACTTTATTTGTACAATGAGTATATTGGTTCCAAGATATTTATGGCTTAATTCTTCAGTGAATAATAATAACTTCTGACTTGAGGTGTCATGCTTTCTCTTCACACACTCCTCACTCTCAAATCCTCCTTCCTCTTCCTAACAACTTTCTGACAGCTTCTGTCTCTCACACTTCTATTAATATTCTGCCACTATTAGATTTTGGCTCTCTATCTAGCCCCTAACATGTCTTTTAAAGAATTCTATTTTTCTTCCCTAGAATCTTAATGCCTTTCACAGCACTATATGGGGTTCTAATCTTGAAGCTGTCTATGCTTCTCGGAATCTAGACTGCTTCTCGGACTCTAGTCTGCTTCTCGGACTCTAGACTGCTTCTTGGACTCTAGACTGCTTCTTGGACTCTAGACTGCTTCTCGGACTCTAGACTGCTTCTTGGACTCTAGATTGCTTCTTGGACTCTAGTCTACTTCTTGGACTCTAGACTACTTCTTGGACTCTAGTCTGCTTCTCGGACTCTAGTCTACTTCTTGGACTCTAGACTACTTCTTGGACTCTAGTCTGCTTCTCGGAATCTAGACTGCTTCTCGGACTCTAGACTGCTTCTTGGACTCTAGACTGCTTCTCGGACTCTAGACTGCTTCTCGGACTCTAGACTGCTTCTTGGACTCTAGATTGCTTCTTGGACTCTAGACTACTTCTCGGACTCTAGACTACTTCTCGGACTCTAGACTACTTCTCGGACTCTAGTCTGCTTCTCGGACTCTAGTCTACTTCTTGGACTCTAGACTACTTCTTGGACTCTAGTCTGCTTCTCGGACTCTAGACTGCTTCTCGGACTCTAGACTGCTTCTCGGACTCTAGACTGCTTCTTGGACTCTAGACTGCTTCTCGGACTCTAGTCTGCTTCTCGGACTCTAGACTACTTCTCGGACTCTAGTCTGCTTCTTGGACTTTAGACTGCTTCTCGGACTCTAGACTGCTTCTCGGACTCTAGACTGCTTCTGGGACTCTAGACTGCTTCTTGGACTCTAGACTACTTCTCGGACTCTAGACTGCTTCTCAGACTCTAGTTTGCTTCTTGGACTTTAGACTGCTTCTCCGACTCTAGACTGCTTCTCCGACTCTAGACTGCTTCTCGGACTCTAGTCTGCTTCTCGGACTCTAGACTGCTTCTCGGACTCTAGACTGCTTCTCGGACTCTAGACTACTTCTCGGACTCTAGTCTGCTTCTCAGACTCTAGGCTGCTTCTCGGACTCTAGACTGATGACTGACCACAACTGACAGTTAATTGCTGCCACGTGAGAGTTCACTGCTGACTGATTTCTCTCTCTCCCCACACACTTATTAGCTCTGCCAAAACTCTCTCAGTCAGTCACCAACTAATCACCTCACTCACTCATTTCCCCTCTTTCACCTCACTTTCTCTACTGCACTTTACCAACAATTAAAGGGATACACATATATAAATTCAAATCATTACAGCAACCCTACTGTGAAGCCCAACGATGTGCCTCCTTGGCCTGTGCCCTCAAGGCTAGTAGAAGCTGGCAATGAGAGGATACAGAGCCTGTTGATGTATTTTGTTAACATGTCCCTGGAAACAGGGGCTTCTCTGGAGGCCATCGTTGTCCAGCTGGTGTGGAGGTTTGGGCTTGGGTCCCATCAATATGCTGATGACCCCCAGCTGTATATGTTATTGGATGGCCACCCAGATACTGCCCCACAAAATGTAGCCATAGGTCTGGAGGCTGGGGTTGGAAACTGAGTAGGCTGAAATTGAATCCAGCTAAGATGGAGGTTCTGTTGCTGGGGGGAACTTCAGGATTGGGGCACAGATTGCCCACCCTTGATGGGGTGTCTCTGACACCAGTGCAGTCTGTTAAGAGTTTGGAAATGATCTTGGATCCCTACATGAACATAGAGGCCCAAGTCACACACTTTGCCAGGCTGATATTTTTTCATCTGTGCCAAGCCTGGCAATTGTCCCCCTTTCTGTCACACCCTGACCTAGCCATAAGAACATAAGAGAAGCCATGTTGTATCAGGCCAATGACCCATCCAGTCCAACACTCTGAGTCACATAAGAACATAAGAGAGGCCATGTTGGATCAGGCCAGTGGCCCATCCAGTCCAACATTCTGTGTCATAAGAACATAAGAGAAGCCATGTTGGATCAGGCCAATGGCTCATCCAGTCCAACATTCTGTGTCATAAGAACATAAGAGAAGCCATGTTGTATCAGGCCAATGACCCATCCAGTCCAACACTCTGTGTCACACAGTGGCCAACCCCCCCCCCCCAAGTGCCATCAGAAGGCTCACTAGTGGGTCTAGAAGTCCTTCCACTTTGCCCCTCCCTCCCAGTAATCCATGCAACAGCTACCTCCAGGCTAGACTACTGTAATTATCTGTATGCTGGCCTACTGTTGAGACTGACCCAGAAGCTTCTAACTGACAGAAGCACCACAGATGGCAAATATACAATCTGTGCTGCACCAGATCATTTAAAATCTGATGATGCTAAATGCTGATTGTTTTATTTGTATTTTTCCCTGGATTTGTACATCAAAAAGGGTATTATAGCATTGGAAAAAGTGCAGAAAAGGGCAACTAGAATGATTAAAGGTTTGGAACACTTTCCCTATGAAGAAAGGTTAAGATGTTTGGGGTTCTTTATCTTGGAGAAACGTCGACTGCTGGGTGACATGATAGAGGTTTACAAGATTATGCATGGGATGGAGAAAGTAGAGAAAGAAGTCCTTTTCTCCCTTTCTCACAATACAAGAACTTGTGGGCATTCAATGAAATTGCTGAGCAGTCGGGTTAGAACAGATAAAAAGGAAGTACTTCTTCACCCAAAGAGTGATTAACACATGGAATTCACTGCCACAGGAGGTGGTGGCAGCTACAAGCATAGACAGCTTCAAGAGAGAATTGGATCAACATCTGAAGCAGAGGTCCATCAATGGCTATTAGCCACAGTATAGCCCCGGTATAAATGGAACTCTCATCTGGGGCAGTGATGCTCTGTATTCTTGGTACTGGGGAGGGACAATTGGAGGGATTCTAGTGTCCGGGGCCCCACTAGTGGACCTTCTGATGGCACCAGGGACTTTTTGGGCCAGTGTGTGACAGAGTGTTGAACTGGATGGGCCATTGGCCTGATCCAACATGACTTCTCTTATGTTAAGTTAGATGGGGCCAAACCCAAACCATAAAGCTGACCCCACAACAGTTCAGGGACGAATGAGAGAGCCCTTCTCCCAGGTCTAGGGGAAGCACAGTCCCTAGGAAGAGTGAGGAACGAGGTGGCACAACCTCATCCTCTTCCCATTCTGACGTCCAGAGTTGCAACCGATCTGCAGACTACAGATATTAGTTCCCCTGGAGAAAATGGGTGCTTTAGAGATAAGGTTGCCAGGTTCTCCGGCCATTGGCAGGGGATGGGGGTGCAGGGTTGCCAGATCCAGACTAGGAAACTCCTGGATATTGAGGATGAAGCCTGGAAGGACATGGACCTCAATGAGGTACAAAACCATAGAATCCATCTTCTAAAGCATCCATTTTCTCCAAAAGAACTGATATTTGTATTTTGGAAATGAGCTGTAACTCAGGGATGGGGGGAATTCCCAGGTTCCACCTGGAGGAGCAGCAAACATAGGAGTTTGTTGAGTAGCCTGGCAGTGGCTTACTTCATTCCTCCAGGCTTGGGGACAAAAAGTAGTGTTAGGAGAGAGGGTATCATCCTGCCACGCAGGGAGGATGATAGGGGAGGGGAGGGACGGTGGCTTAGTGGTAGAGCATCTGCTTGGAAAGCAGAAGGTCCCAGGTTCAATCCCTGGCATCTCCAAACAAGGGTCCAGGCAAATAGGTGTGAAAAACCTCCGCTTGAGACCCTAGAGAGCTGCTGCCAGTCTGAGAAGACAATACTGACTTTGATGGACCAAGGGTCTGATTCAGTAGAAGGTGGCTTCATATGTTCATATGTTCACGCTCTGGGCAATCCTCTCTCTCTCATGCTGTTTAACACCTATATCCACCCTCTCACCCAGAGTTGAGTTTCGATATGGGTTGTCACCAGTACGCTAATTACACCCAGCTATATCTTTTGGTGGACCGCTGACCAGCTGCTGCCACACCTAACTTGACTGAGAGACTTGAGGTGTCAACTTCCAATGTTCTACAGGGTGTTGCTAACACCAGTGCTGACTGCCAAGAGCTTGGGTGGGCTCCTGGACTCCCCCTTATCAATGGAAGCTCAGGTAGCACATGTTGCCAGACTAGCATTTTCCAAGCTTCGCCAGGTCAGGCAACTTGCCCCCTTCCTCTCTATCCCTGACCTTGCCACAGTAATTTATGCCAGGGGTGGCCAAAGGTAGCTCTCCGGATGTTTTTTGCCTACAACTCCCATCAGCCCCATCAGGTAAAGGAGATTGTGAGCCACTCTGAGACTCTTCGGAGTGGAGGGCGGGATATAAATCCAATATCATCTACCTCACAAGGTGTCTGTTGTGGGGGAGGAAGGTAAAGGAGATTGTGAGCCGCTCTGAGACTCTTCGGAGTGGAGGGCGGGATATAAATCCAATATCATCTACCTCACAAGGTGTCTGTTGTGGGGGAGGAAGGTAAAGGAGATTGTGAGCCGCTCTGAGACTCTTCGGAGTGGAGGGCGGGATATAAATCCAATATCATCTACCTCACAGGGTGTCTGTTGTGTGGGAGGAAGGTAAAGGAGATTGTGAGCCGCTCTGAGACTCTTCGGAGTGGAGGGCGGGATATAAATCCAATATGATCTTCTTCTTCTTGGAGAGCTACCGTTGGCCACCCCTGATCTATGCAACAATCACCTCAAGATCAGATTACTGTAACTGACTCTACATAGGGCTACCTTTGAGGGTGATACGGAAATTATACCTTGTCCATCCTAGGGTTCCCATTCCCCCAACAGAGATAGGGTTTCCCCTACTTTTGGGGTCTCCAATCTGCCAGGTGGCTGGTGGGGGGAGCCCTACCCCCGAAAAACTCCGTTGCACCCAACATGCCTGGTGTGATGACATCACCTGGAAGAGAAGTCATCATGCCAGGCACATTGCAGGGGAGACATGCTATCATTCGGGGGGGGGGGGGGGACTCTATGCTTACCATAGAGTTCTTGCTAAAATTATATTGAACACTGTAACTGCTTGAGGTCGGCCCTTCTGGGGAACTTTTAAGATGTTATCTGGGAACTTTGGTGTTTGTGTTCTGTTTTGTAATGGCCAATAGCTAAATAAATTTTTGACCAACTGACTGACTGACTGACTCAAATTATACAGTGCTCGGTGCAAAGTGCTCGGTGACAGAGCTCTTTTGGGGTGTGGGGCTCCCCCTGCTGGCCAACTCCATGCTGGCAGACTGGAGGCCCCAAAACCAGTGGAACCCTCACCCCCACTGGGGGAATAGGAATCCTAGGGTGGACCTTGATGAGGCTGGGGTTTGGGGAGGGGTGGGACTTGAGTGGGGTAGAATGCCATAAAGTCCACCATCCAAAGTGGGCATTTCCCCCAGGCAAACTGACTACTGCACCGAAGAGATAGCTGTGCTTGTATGTGTTCTTGCCAGGCCTCGGATTCAGTGGGAGCTCGCAGGAGCACAGCTCCTGAACCTTTCTGAGAGTTCCACCTCCTCCTTCTGAGAGTTCCACCTCCTTGTCCATTGAATAGTAGGTGCAGCTGCATAACAATCCCTGGGTGAGCTCCACCACCTATTTTTCTACAAAACGACCCCTGGTTCTTGCCATGATCTAAATGCTATCTATCGGTGAAAACTGGAAAAAGCAAAAGTGAAATGTGGAGAGCTGAGTACGGTATCATTGCTATGAATGCTGTACCCATGGAAGATTGAAATTTGTTTATTCAATCTGATAGGAACTATGCACTCCCTTCTGGATTGTTTGAATACCATTTTGGACTGATTTTTTTTTTTTTTGTATCGGTGTTATCTTTGTATATGAATCAGGATACCTGTTCTATGGAAATTGCATTCATATTTTGTAGATTGAATATAACTTTATGTATTCACATTGTTGGGGAGTTTTTTGAGGCTGGTTGGTCACAGAATTCTAGGTTTTGGTTCTTTTCCCCACTTCTGTCAGTGCTTCTCATTTGGTTGGTAGCCCTCCTTGAAACCGTACACTCCCCAGACTCCACCCCCAAATCACCAGGGTTCTCCCTACCCAGAGCTGGCACCCCTACAAGACTGAATACAAACCCATGTAGTAAACACAAATTTCCAGGTTAGAAATTAACAAAGTTCCTAGATTTGATTATATTACTTCTAAAATGTGAATGGTTTTAAATATGTGGAGTCCTTTATTTGCTGGCTACTAATAAAAATCTTCAGGAATAAGGTATATATTTGTGCAAAAACCTGTTGTCATTCCTATTTATAAAACAGATTCAAAGGATAAATGGACTCTGCATTTAGGTAGGAAAAATCCAATGCGTGGTTATAGGATGGGGGAGACTTGTCTTAGCAGTAGTATGTGCAAAAAGGATCTAGGGGTCTTAGTGAATCATATGCTGAATATGAATCAACAGTGTGATGCGGTGGCTAAAAAGGCAAATGCAATTTTGGGCTGTATCAACAGAAGTATAGTGTCCAGATCATGTGAAGTGATGGTATCGCTTTACTCTGCTCTGGTAAGACCTCACCTGGAGTATTGTGTTCAGTTTTGGGCACCACATTTTAAGAGGGATATAGACAAGCTGGAATGGGTCCAGAGGAGGGCGACGAAGATGGTGAGGTGTCTGGAGACCAAGTCCTATGATGAAAAGGTGAAGGAGATGGGCATGTTTATCCTGGAGAGGAGGCGGCTGAGAGGTGATATGATCACCATCTTCAAGTACTTGAAGGGCTGTCGTATAGAGGATGGTGTGGAATTGTTTTCTGTGGCCCCAGAAGATAGAACCAGAACCAATGGGTTGAAATTGAATCAAAAGAGTTTCCAGCTCAACATTAGGAAGAACTTCCTGACCATTAGAGCGGTTCCTCAGTGGAGCAGGCTTCCTTGGGATGTGGTGGACTCTCCTTCCTTGGAGGTTTTTTAACAGAGGCTAGATGGCCATCTGAGAGCAATGAAGATCCTGTGAATTTCGGGGGAGGTATTGTGAGTTCCTGCATTGTGCAGGGGGTTGGACTAGATGACCCTAGAGGTCCCTTCCAACTTTATGATTCTATGATTCAAAACTTGTTGATTCCAGGGAACTTTATGCATTGTAAAAGGTAACGATAAAAGTAGTCCCGTGTGCAAGCACCAGTTGTTTCCGACTATGTGGTGACGTCGTATCACAGCATTTTCACAGCAGACGTTTTACGGGGTGGTTTGCCATTGCCTTCCCCAGTCTTTACCCGCAGCAAGCTGGATACTCATTTTACTGACCTCAGAAGGATGGAAGGCTGAGTCAAGCTTGAGCCAGCTACATGAACCCAGCTTCCGCCGGGAGCGAACTCAAGTCATGAGCAGAGACCTCGAACTGCAGCACTGCCGTTTTACAACTCTGCGCCACGGGGCTGTATTTTATGCATTGTACTTCTATCAAATTGGACTGAATCTCTCGCTGTAGTAAATTGAGACAAATCATGATTTAGAAAGGGCACATTCACTATAGAATCATGGAAGGAACCCCCAGGATCATCTAGTCTAACCCTGTGCACAATACGGGAAAACTACAAATAACTCCCGCTAAGTTCACAGAATCAACATTGCTGTCAGATGGCCATCTAGCCTTTGTTAAAAAAAAACTTCCAAGAAAGGAGAGCCCACCACCTCCTGAGGAAGCCTATTCCACTGAGAAACTGCTCTGTCAGGTAATTCTTCCTAATATTGAGGCAGAAACTTCTGATTTAATTTCAACCCATTGGTTCTGGTCCTACCTTCTGGGGCAACAGAAAACAATTCTGCATCACCCTCTATATGACAGCCCTTCGAGTACTTGAAGATGGTGATCATATCACCTCTCAGCTGCCTCCTCTCCAGGCTAAACATACCCAGCTTCTTCAACCTTTCTTCATAAGACTTGGTCTCCAGATCCCTCACCATCTTCGTCGCCTTCCTCTGGACCCATTCCAACTTGTCTATAAATGTGGTGCCCAAAACTGAACACAATACTCCAGGTGAGGTCTTACCAGAGCAGAGTAAAGAAATACCTTCACTTCATGTGATTTGGACGCTATACTTCTGTTAATACTGCCCCAAATTCCATTTGCCTTTTTAGTCACCACATCACACAGTGGACTTATGTTCAGCGTATGGTCCACTAAGACCCCTAAGATCCTTTTCGCATATAGTACTGCCAAGACAAATCTGCCTCATCCTAAAACTATACATTAGATTTTTTCCCCTATCTAAATGCAGAACTTTACATGTATCCCTGTTAAAATTCATTTTATTGGTTTCAGCCCAGCTTTCCAGCCTGTCAAGATCATCCTGTATTTTTGTCTTCTATTGTATTTGCAACCCCTCTCAATTTAGTATCATCTGCAAATTTAATAAGAATTCCTTCTATTCCTTCATCCAGATCATTTATAAAGATGTTGAACAAAACAGGTCCCAGGACAGATCCTTGAGGCACTCCACTTGTCACTCCTTTCCAAGAGGATGAGGAACCATCCACAAGCACTCTTTGGGTGTTATATGTAAATCGTTGCTCTATTCTAAGTTCTCTTGTACATAAACGTTACATGTAAGCAATGGAGACTTGAAATGTCTGTCTCTTGGCAATTTCAACTACCACCAGTTTCGCTCAAGCAGATTCAATACTGCTAGGGTTACCAACCTCCAGGTGGCATCTGGAGATTTTCCGCTATTACAATTGATCTCCAGACAACCAAGATTGGTTTCTCCAGAGAAAACAGCTGCTTTGGAGGCTGGACTCTATGGAATTATATCCTTCTGAGGTCTCTCCCTTCCCTCTCCACCCCTAAAATCTCCAATCACCCCTAAAATCTCCGGTCCTAAAATCTCCAACTATTCCCAATCTAGTGGTGATAGAAAACAGGCTCTGGTGTATAGGCAACACCAACAAAAACATATATGCACCGAAGAATCATAATGTCATATATTCAAGCAATACACAGTAGACATCAATTATCTTGATTCCATTAAGGCTTTTTTGATAGGGTGGTTTGGGCCTTATTACTGTTAGGCTGACAGATCACACCCAAGGAGTGTTTGTGAGAAAGCAACTTGGAGAGGAGTAACAAATGGAGTGCTTCAGTGATCTGTCCTGGGACCTGCTTTGTTCAACATCTTTATAAATGGTTTAGATGTAGGAAGAGAGGGAATGCTTATTAAATTTGCAGATGACACTGAATTGGGAGGGGCAGCAAATACAGTAGAAGACAGAGTCAAGATAGAGGATGATCTTGATACAGAAGAAGAAGAAGATATTGGATTTATATCCTGCCCTCTACTCCGAAGAGTCTCAGAGCGGCTCACAATCTCCTTTACCTTCCTCCCCCACAACAGACACCCTGTGAGGTAGATGAAGATATTGGATTGATATCCCGCCCTCCACTCCGAAGAGTCTCAGAGCGGCTCACAATCTCCTTTACCTTCCTCCCCCACAACAGACACCCTGTGAGGTAGATGAAGATATTGGATTTATATCCTGCCCTCCACTCCGAAGAGTCTCAGAGCGGCTCACAATCTCCTTTCCCTTCCTCCCCCACAACAGACACCCTGTGAGGTAGATGAAGATATTGGATTGATATCCCGCCCTCCACTCCGAAGAGTCTCAGAGCGGCTCACAATCTCCTTTACCTCCTTCCCCCACAACAGACACCCTGTGAGGTAGATGAAGATATTGGATTTATATCTCGCCCTCCACTCTGAAGAGTCTCAGAGCGGCTCACAATCTCCTTTCCCTTCCTCCCCCACAACAGACACCCTGTGAGGTAGATGAAGATATTGGATTTATATCTCGCCCTCCACTCTGAAGAGTCTCAGAGCGGCTCACAATCTCCTTTCCCTTCCTCCCCCACAACAGACACCCTGTGAGGTAGATGAAGATATTGGATTGATATCCCGCCCTCCACTTCAAAGAGTCTCAGAGCGGCTCACAATCTCCTTTTCCTTCCTCCCCCACAACAGACACCCTGTGATGTGGGTGGGGCTGGAGAAGACTCTTACAGCAGCTGCCCTTTCAAGGACAACCTCTGCCAGAGCTATGGCTGACCCAAGGCCATTCCAGCAGGTGCAAGTGGAGAAGTGGGGAATCAAACCCGGTTCTCCCAGATAAGAGTCTGCACACTTAACCACTACACCAAACTGGCTCTCTATTAGAGCTCTGACTGACCCAAGGCCATTCCAGCAGGTGCAAGTGGAGAAGTGGGGAATCAACCCCGGTTCTCCCAGATAAGAGTCTGCACACTTAACCACTACACCAAACTGGCATACAGGATACAGGATGATCTTGACAGGCTGGAAAACTGGGCTAAAACAAATAAAATGAATTATAACAGGGATAAATGTAAAGTTTAGATAGGAAAAATTCAATGTTTCAATGTAGGGGCTTTAGTGGACCATACACTGAGCATGAGTCAGCATGATGTGCTGGTTAAAGAGGCAAATGCAGGTTTGGGCTGTATCAACAGAAGTATAGTGTCTAGATCAAGAGAAGTGATCTTTACTCTGTATCAGGAAAAATTCTAAGTCCAGACCCCTTTCCCCAACACTCTGCTCTGCTGAGACCTCACCTAGAGTTTTGTGTTCAGTTTTGGGCACCACAATTTGAGAAGAATATAGACAAGCTGAAACATGTTCAGAGGAGAGCAGCAAAGACGGGAAAGGGGTCTGGAGACCAAGTCCTAGGAAGGAAGGATGAAGGTTCTTCAGTGGAACAGGCTTCCTTGAAAGGAGGTTGGAGGTTTTTAAACAGAGGGTAGATGGCCATCTGGCAGCAATGCTGATTCCGTGAACTTAGGCTGATCATGAGAAGGAGGGCAAGAACAGTTGCATCAGTGCTTAGTTCTTGTGGCCCTTTCTTACATGCCCAGGGAAAGCTGTTCACCAGTTTGGGGGTCAGGTGGCAATTTTTCTCCAGGCTAGTTATGCTGGGGATCCTGGAAGGTTTCTTTGGCATCTTCTGGTTGTGGAGCAGGTGTCACTAGATGTCTGTGAGGAAGGCATGTATGAGTTCCCTGCATTGTGCAGGGTGTTGGACTCAATGACTTTGGAGGTCCCTTCCAACTCTTCTATGATTCTCACAGGGTTTCTCCTCGGGAGGTGGTGGGCTCTCCTTCCCTGGAGGTTTTTAAACAGAGGCTAGATGGCCACCTGACAGCAATGAAGATCCTGTGGATTTAGGGGGAGGTGTTTGTGAGTTCCCTGCATTGTGCAGGGGGTTGGACTAGATGACTTTGGAGGTTTCTTCCAATTCTGTCTCCCCCTTTTACAACTCATCTTTAGCTGGCAGAGATCAGCTCCCCCGCAGAAGAAGAAGACTGCAGATTTATACCCCACCCTTCTTTCTGAATCAGAGCGGCTTACAATCTCCTCTATCTTCTCCCCCCACAACAGACACCCTGTGAGGTGGGTGGGGCTGAGAGGGCTCTCACAGCAGCTGCCCTTTCAAGGACAACCTCTGCCAGAGCTATGGCTGACCCAAGGCCATGCCAGCAGCTGCAAGTGGAGGAGTGGGGAATCAAATCCTGAGAGGTGGGTGGGGCTGAGAGGGCTCTCCCAGCAGCTGCCCTTTCAAGGGCAACCTCTGCAAGAGCTATGGCTGACCCAAGGCCATTCCAGCAGGTGAAAGCGGAGGAGCGGGGAATCAAACCTGGTTCTCCCAGAGAACCAGAGTCCCGTACACTTAACCACTACACCAAACTGGCTCTCTTTGGCTGCTTTGAAGGGTGGACTCTATGTACCATACTCATAGCACCATGCTGAGCTCCTACCCCTTCCTGCATCTACCCTGAAAGTCTCCAAGTATTTTCCAGCACAGTCCTGGGAACCCTCATTCCATGTTTGTCTCCTGGAAGAGGACCGAGAATACTGCCTCGGAACCCAGCTGAGCAGAGGGACCTTCATCTTCTTTAGACTCAGTCCTGGGAGAAGAGTACCAAGAGTACCAAGCAAAGACTTCTTGCGTCTGCCTCATTCTCTTGCCCCACTTCCCAGTTTCTTCAGGGAAGGCCCCCTCGCTCTTGCTTCACTTCATTTTCTGCCGTGCCACCTCTGGGACTGCAGTAAAATTAACCTCATTCATGGTGTGTTTGCTTATAATTAGAACTCTTGTTCAGCCTTATTAACTACTGCAATGAATCATGAGCCTCCTTTCCAGCGCTTTCACAGAAGGCACTTGGGGAGGAGGACAGGTTTGCGATGGCCTCCAGAAGGGTGACTCAGAGTAACAGGGAAAAAAAAAAAAAGAACGCTTCCATTTCACTTCCTGCCTGCAACCGGCAGCTGCAGTGCTGACCTCTGTGGAAGTAGCCGAGGTGAAACCTGGACAGTGGCAGGAGGCCATTCTCAGGAAGGAAGGCCCTCCCTGCAGACCTGCAGCCTCCAGCACAACAGAATCCCCTGCGGACCTGCAGCCTCCAGCGTTGCAGAGGGCCAAAAGGCAACTGCCTTGGGCATACATTCATTTGCTTTGGGGAGAATGTGAAGAAAAGCACAACATGTGCATACACATACACTGCTCCCTAGGAAGGCCAGAAAAGCTTCCAGAAGAGAGCTGGGGGAATTATTCCCGAGTCTGCTAAGTGCCTGGGTGTCTGGAAAGCATTTGCAGTAAAAGGTAAAGGTAGTCCCCTGTGCAAGCACCAGTCGTTTCCGACTCTGGGGTGACGTTGCTTTCACGACGTTATCATGGCAGACTTTTTTACGGGGTGGTTTGCCATGGCCTTCCCCAGTCATCTACACTTCCCCCCCCCCTCAGCAAGCTGGGGACTCATTTGACCGACCTCGGAAGGATGGAAGGCTGAGTTGACCTCGAGCCGGCTACTTGAATCCAGCTTCCGCTGGGATCAAACTCAGAAGCAAACCAAGGGAAGAGTGTCTATGATGTTACCCATTTCAATCCAGTTGACTAGAGTTGTAATGCAGAGATGGTATAAAATTCTAGGGCAACACAGGGCTTTTTTTTTTGTAGCAGGAATCCTTTGCATATTAGACCACACTCTTCTGATGTAGCCAATCCTCCAATAGTTTACAGGGCTCTTCGTACAGGACCTACTGTAAGCTCCAGAACAATTGACTTCATCAGGGGTGTATGGCCTTATATGCAAAGGAGTTCCTGCTACAAAAAAAAGCCCTGGGGCAACTAATATGTATTGTATAAAGTTTTCTTTATCATGTCCAAAAGAGTTCATTTTTTGTTAAGTAGTGAGAAATCCCAGGAGCAGATTTTGTTTCCAGCTAATTTCATCTAGGAATTTGTCGTCTTTCCACCCCACCCCCTCTGGCCTTTCCACTGTCTGTTGCTTTAGGCTTTTTGTGTTCTATCTCAGCTGTATGCATATCTGTCACTTTCTAGAAGTCCAGTTGGTACCACTTTTCAGACGCTAGAGGAAGATTCCCAGCTTTTAGGAGACTGTTTTCTCTAAGGGTTGCCAACTTCAGGTTGGGAAAGTCCTGGAGATTTGGTGGATGGAATCTGGGGAGGGACCTCAACAAGCTATAATGCCATAAAATCTACCCCTCAAAGCAGCCTCTTCAGTCTTCTAGGAGAACAGCTGATTTCAGTGATAGGTTACATACATATGTTAGTGAATCAACTGTCTCACACCTGAATTCCTTAAGAACTCTTGGGTGTATGCCATCAAGGATTGGAGATTCTTCAGCTTTTAATTTCCCCAATAGGTCTAGAACTTCATCTCTGGCCATCTCAATTTGGCACAGATCTTCAGGCTCACTTCCCGAAAACAGGAGTTGTATTTCACTTCCCGCAGCGAACGCAGAAGGAAAAAAATCATTGGGTTTCATAGAATCATAAAGTTGGAAGGTACCTCCAGAGTCATCTAGTGCAACCCCTTGCACAGCCCATACACACATACACACAGTGACCCCTTGATCCAAGCCCAGAATATTTTTTTCTTTGGGCAGGCGGGGGGGCTCTCCAGGATCTCTGGCCAAACTGGCCTGGAGAAAAAAATGGCTGCCTAACCCCAAAGTGGAGAATAGCATTTCCCAGGTCATATATGAAAGAGTCACAAGAACTAAGCACTGATGTAGCCCTTCCTGCCCTCCTTCTCATGATCTGCTTCTCTGCCATCTCACCATCTTCCTTTAGCAGTCCCTTTATCATCCAAAGGTCCCACTGCTTCTCTGGCTGGTTTCGTGCTCTGGATATGTTTTTAATGTTCATCGATTATCTTGATGCTTTCAGCAACTCACTACCCAAAATCTCTCCTTGCACGCCTAACGATTGACTTACATTTATTTTGCTAGAGCCTCCGGTTCAATTCATTGAGGCAGACCTTCCACTTTTTAAAAGAAGCCTCTTTACTTCTCGCAGCTTCTTGGTTGTTAACAACACAGGCGGTTTAGACTTGGCAGTGCCTTTCCTAACCTGTAGAATTTGGCTTCAATTAGTGTGGTTTTAAATACTTTCCAAACATCCTGTCAGTATTTGACTCTCCTGGGCTTCCCCTTCAGCTTCCTTTTTGACTATCCCCCCTCATTTTTGTAATGTTCCCTATTTGTCAAGAATGCTTCTTGCCATGAGAACATCCATTTTGGAGTCCAGACAAATGCTCTGTATCATATCAGCCAGTATCATAATGCCCCTGTATAAATCGATGGTGCGGTCTCATTTGGAATACTGTGTACAATTCTGGTCACCACACCTCAAAAAGGATTAGCATTGAAAAAAGTGCAGAAAAAGGGCAACTAGAATGATTAAACGTTTGGAACACTTTCCCTATGAAGAAAGGTTAAAACGCTTGGGGCTCTTTAGCTTGGAGAAACGTCGACTGCGGGGTGACATGATAGAGGTTTACAAGATTATGCATGGGATGGAGAAAGTAGAGAAAGAAGTACTTTTCTCCCTTTCTCACAATACAAGAACTCATGGGCATTCAATGAAATTGCTGAGCAGTCGGGTTAAAATGGATAAAAGGAAGTCCTTCTTCATCCAAAGGGTGATTAACATGCGGAATTCACTGCCACAGGAGGTGGTGGTGGCTACAAGCATAGCCAGCTTTAAGAGGGAATTGGATAAAAATATGGAGCAGAGGTCCATAAGTGGCTATTAGCCACAGTATATATATATATATATATATATATATATATATATATATATATGTGTGTGTGTGTGTGTGTGTGTGTGTGTGTATACACACATATATTGGCCACTGTGTGACACAGAGCGTTGGACTGGATGGGCCATTGGCCTGATCCAACATGGCTTCTCTTATGTTCTAGTGGGCACTGCTGTGGAGGGGAATTGCTATGTTCAACATGCTTGCTAGCTTATCTACTGTATTGTGCCTGTAACACTACACAAGTAACTTTCTCACCCTGCATATGTGGTATGGCTTTGTGTTGGAGACATTCACTTTTATAAAAAAATAATTAAAACTTTAGAGACATTCACTTTTGAGGCAACCTGCTTAAGTTGGACTTGATAACAGTAAAGGGGGGGTAAAGGGGGACGCTTCATTGGTAGAGAAGGCGCCTAGTGCTTCAAACAGTCTGGATCCCAGGGTATAACTGTAATCCTGAGCCTGAGTGCCCTAGTCTTGAACCTGTAACATCTTCATTTAAGGAAAAAAAGCCTAATTTGATTTCATCATAGAGGTCGTCATTGATGGGGACCATGCAGCACCTGACACTCCTTTGGAATCAAATGTTTTGAATGCTTTTGGTGGTAGGAAAATGCCTTACGGTGGTAGGAATAAGGGTGTTTGGTAACAGCCTTGCTAACCTAATAAGGAGGGCTTTAAACTAAATTGTATGGGGGAGTGAGACAATAATTCAAAGCCTTGTATGATGCCAGAAACTGGGGATAAGAACATTAAAGATTTGCAAAGAGTGGCACATATGCTAGGTAATGATAATTTGCAGGCTTGTATGGAAACTAAACCCTTGGGATGCAAAAAACGTGGATTCCGATGTCTCTACTACACTAATGCACAGAGTATGGGAAACAAACAGGAGGAACTGGAAGTCCTAATAAAGGAAGGAGACTATGACATAATAGGCCTTACTGAAACTTGGTGGGATGACACTCACAACTGGAATATTAGGATTCAGGGGTACAACTTATTTAAAAGGGACAGGCAAATGAGAAAGGGCAGAGGCATAGCAGTATATGTGAAGGAGTTATATACTTGTGAGGAAATATTTGAATCTGAGCATGGCAGCTCAGTTGAGAGTCTCTGGGTAAAAATAAAAGGAGTAAGAAATAACAGTGATATTATTGTGGGGGTCTGCTATAGACCACCAAGTCAGGCAGAGGACTTGGATGAGATACTTCTACAGCAGATTGCAAAGTTCTCCAAGAGAAGCGATAGTGATCATGGGAGATTTCAATTACCCGGACATCTGTTGGAAGTCCAACTCTGCTAAAAATGAAAAGTCAAATAGATTCCTGACTTGTCTTGCTGACAACTTCCATTTCCAGAAAGTGAAGAAGGAAACAAGGGGATCTGCTATCTTGGATTTGATTCTCAGAAACAAGGAAGAATTGATTGAAGAAGTGGAAATAGTGGGCACCCTGGGCAGTAGTTACCATGTTATTTTGGAATTTACAGTCTTAGGGAAGGGAAAAGCTATACATAGCCAGACTTATAGGTTTGGCTTCAGAAAGGCACACTTTGATAAACTTAGAACTATGCTAAGTAAAATTCCATGGTCAGAAATACTTAAGAGGAAGGGGGTGCAGGAGGGGTGGGAGTTTCCTAAAAGCAAAATACTGAAAGCGCAATCACAGACGATTCCTATGTGAAGAAAAAATGGAAAAAACCTAAAGAAGTCAAAGTGGCTCCATAAACAGCTCTCTAAAGACTTGAGAAATAAAAATGACTCCTTTAGGAATTGGAAGGAGGGCCTTATAACCAAGGATGAATATAAACAAAACACCAGTGCTTGTAGAGAAAAAGTTAGAAAGCTAAAGCTCAGTATGAGCTTAGGCTGGACAAAGATGCTAAAAACAACAAAAAAGGGTTCTTTTCTTATGTTCAGAGCAAGAAAAACAGCAAGAACATGGTAGGCCCATTGCGAGAGCAAGAAAAATTGTAAAAGGTAATGAAGAGAGGGCGGAACTGCTCAATTCCTACTTTTCCTCAGTCTTCTCTTCTGAGGGAAACGGTGCTCAACATGGCAAAAACAGAACATATAAGGAGGGTATGAAGTTCCAACCTAGGATCAGCATAGGGGTAGTACATAAACACCTAGTTTCTTTAAATGAAATGAAGTCTTCAGGGCCAGATGAATTGCATCCAAGGGTTCTAAAAGAGCTTGTGGATGTAATTTCTGAGCCTCTGGCTATTATTTTTGAGGATTCTTGGAGAACAGGAGAGGTGCCAGAAGATTGGAGATGGCTTTTAAATAGTGGCAATTCCAAGAAGGAACTAATTCCAGAAGTTACTAATTAAATGTTAATCCTAAACACATTTATACAAGAACTGAATGGAAGTTATTTTACAGTCAAAATACTCAGCTGGTGATGGGTATTGCTGGGTTTCTGTGGGGAATATAGTCATTTATTAAATGCCAGTAGATCCCATTGCAATTCCACTCACAGCAGCTGATAGTGGAAGATCAGAAGTTTTGCAAGATGGAACTGATTTGGTGGAACCTTTCTATGAATTTGCACACCGAGGGATATATTTCCCCCTGTCACATGAAGGCATGGGGTTTCATAACAATAGAACATTTTATCTGTTTGCAATACCTGAGCAAAGCTGTTAGCCATAGAATGTTTGGGAGGTTATAGGTTTGCCATAAGTCTGAAGTGATTTAATGACACTTATCACACACAGGCCTCAGATTCAATGGGAGCTCATTGGAGCACAGCTCCTGAATCTTTCTGAGAGTTCCACCTCCTCCTTCTGAGAGTTCCACCTCCTTGTCCACTGAATAGTAGGTGCAGCTGCATAACAATCCCTGGATGAGCTCCACCACCTATTTTTCTACAAAACAACCCCTGATCACACACATACCAATTGTGGCAGAACAGGCCTGCTCATGTTCTTTGGGCTCTATACCACCCAAGGTTCTCCCAACACCTGGAGAACCTTTACTCTCTCTCTGGTAGCCCATCACCACCACCACCATTTGACACGGGGAGTGTCAGGACCCCTAGCTTCCCTTCCAAGATCTGTGGGCTTGCCCCCATGTTTCCTGCTGCTCAACACCTCGTCACCATGAGGACAGTTTACTGCTTTGTGCACTCCTGGAGGAATAGCCTGTTGCCCACTGCCTGCCTTCCCCTGGAGCTCCTTTTAAAATAGTGTGTCCAAGACAGAGAACCACTATCAGCATCAAATGTTATAGAGTATTTATTTAAAAAAAGAAAATACTTTGTAACTTTTGATGCTGGTACTTTTAATCACATCACCAGACTGAGCAAGGGATTCAAAGGAAATGGGTAAAACACAATTCCTCTGTCCCTCTCTCTATACATGCCTTACCAGATGTTAAAATAAATGCTTAGGAAGTTACAAGTCTCTACATTTACCTTGAAGCTTCCTCTAGCTCTCCAGGAAAGCACATGGTTAAATGGCTGCCTCCTTCAAACCTCAGTTAAGAGTTCTGTCTGCTCTGATGGACCCAGCACAAAAGAGACCTTCCTCCTTGCTCCCCTGAATTTTATCACCTCACTATTCCCTACCCACTTACCAGGTCAGGCTTGGTCAGTGAAGCTTTTCCTGAAGTCTCTCTAGTATTAAATTCCTCCAAATCTCTGTTCCCTGCTTGAGGTAGGGGAAGAGCTTGATCTTCTCCTGCTAGCTCTATTAGCATTCATATGAAGGTGGCTGAGGTACATCTGGAAAGCAATTGAATGGACTTTCCCCTCTTCCTGCCACTGCCTAGAAAGGGGGAAATAATGTTTAAAACTCAGAGACTGATATCACATTTTGCACACCTCTCTTTCTGTGCAGGGCTTTTCCTTTCCAACAGGTCTGTTCTCCAAATTCCACATTAGGTATCTTCAGAGTGCAGCTGCTCATATTCTGCCCCACATAAAACTGATTCTGCAGTACTGCTGTAGGCAAATTGTTTCTGCCACTCTCCTCCCCCCCTTCTCCTCCCTCCCTCCTTTTAAACTCATGCATGGTAGCATTACAATGCACTTAGAGGAACTTTCTCCCCCCCAAACAGGAATTTTGAGGTGTGTAAGCATCATATGTACAGCCTCTGCATCACTATTTTTTTTAATGCACCAGGAAGTTGGAAAGTTTTTAAATGCCACATCTGCCATTTGTAATCTCCATTTTGCCTGGTGCTGTTTGCGCCCATGGTGGAGAATCGCAAGGGGAGTCAGCTAGTTTCTATTAGTTTGATAATCAAGGTGATACTCCTGTGCCTTAATTCAGCAAGAAATATCTTAACAGCATCTGCCAATTGGTTCCGAAGGAGAAGGTGCCATCTCCATGGTCTTTGCTCATCATCACTGCCTAACTCCATGCTGAGCCTCCATGTGATCACCTCTCGCCACAAGTTTCAGAGAATGTGTTTGCTGGAATGTGATTCCCATGTTGGTAATGGATATACCCCAAAAGCACAGGCTGATGGGAGAATTTCATTTTCGGGGGGGGTGGAGGGATGAGCAGTGGAAATTGTATCCATCCTGAAGTCTTGCCTGGACTGCCGAACCGCAAGGGTGAAAGCCCCATTTCCCCTATGAAGCGTGTTACAGCTGGAATTTGGTACTTGGCTAACAGCAATATATACAGAGAAGTGAGTGAGCAATTCGGCATCCATCTGTCCACTGTTGGGGAACTTGTTCCGGAGGTGTGCCTTGCTCTGGAGTGTTGGTTGTTTTTAAGTGTTGTTTGTCTTGGAAACAAAATCAGCAAAATATTTTTTTCCCCATTTAAATCTAGTTGCATTATTATGTAAAAGTGTGTGCGCTGGCATTAGATTGTATGATTCACACTGTAACTTTATGATTGAACATTGAAGGTGGGACTTTTGGTGTGTGTATGGGGCAAGGAGACATGACCACATCATGCAACAGATTGCAAGCCATGCATGCTGATAAGGTGCCTTTGACTTACCATTGTGAATACTTATGTTCCGTGTTGTCTTACATTACAGATAATGGATGGCTTCAGGTGGCTTGGTATAACTCAGTGCGTAGGTGAAGTTGATGGAATGTATATAGCAATTTGTGCACCAAGGAGAGAAATAAATGAGTTCTGTAACATTACTAGAAACATTACTGCTCGGTACTGCTTCAAGGGACAGTGGATCACACTGGTTGATTCATTGATGCAGAGGTGGGATTCAGTGAAAGAACACATGATGCTTTTGTGTTTGCAAATAGGAACCTATGTTCTGCGATGGATGCTGGCCTTTTTGAACTGGGCAACCACACCATACAACTCAATGAATTGATCATTCCTGCAATCGTCTTTGCCGATGGAGCCTACCCACTGAGGTCAGGGTTAATGACTCCATTCAGAAACACAAGGGGACCTGTTGAAAAGAATTTTAACCGGAAGCAAAGCAAGGTGTCAAGCGCGCTTTATTTCTGTAACGTGATGGAATTTTGGTGGCCGTTTATGCAAAAAGACATCTCTAATTATGTCGCTTCGTGCCCGATATGCTTGATGGCTAAGAGAAGGGGGGGGGGAAAGCCCCCAGGGTTATTACAGCCACTGGAGACGGCAGCCAGACTGTGGTCGATAGTCTCATTGAATTTAATCGTAGAGCTTCCCCCTTCTCAGGGAAAGACCGTAATTCTTGCAGTAGTGGACACTTTTTCTAAACGAGCCCACTTCATTCCATGTTCTCAAATACCCACGGCTAAGGAATGTTGTTGAGTGGGCATTTAGTAGGCTAAAGGTTCATTGGTGCATATTGTCTATGCAGCTCAATATTTACATTTCCAGTGTAAACGCCATAATGACAGCATGTGTTATCCTTCACAACATATGTGAAAAGAAGAGCCATGATGCTAATTTACCTGCCTTACCTGCTAGAGCAAGACACAGTGCTTGTGCCAGAGAAGGAGGAGGCAGATTACATGGTCTCAAACAGGAGAAATCTTGCAGAGGGAAAGTGGGAGCAACTCACCATGTGTGCAAACCAAAGACATTAGTGACATCTGCTGCTGTGTGTAACTTTACTTAAAATGCATATATAAGAAAATACACTTTTGCTGTCTTTCTGCATAGAAAATAATGTTCACAGTTGTATCTTTCAATAAGTGTCTTTATTCAAGCAACTCAGTGCCTCAATGTTGGCTAGCAAAATAAAGGAGCCTGAGAGGAGAGTTTAAACAATGAAAAGCAAAGGGTTCATATATGTGGATGGGTAGATAGTCGTCATGCAGCTGGGGAAAGTACTGCTATTGGACAATCCAAACACACTCTCATTGCAGGAACATTGTAACATTCTATTGCAGCATTCCATTGTCAAAATGGCTCTCAGGCGGTGTGGTGTGTATTGACAGAGGGACAAGGTGGAGGCCCTTTTGGACATTATTACACGGTCAGGACACATTGCAGACTGGATGGCCAGCACATATTTGGAGATAAGACATGATTATAAATCATAGAGTTGGAAGGGACCTCCAGGGTCATCTAGTCCAACTTCCTGCACAATGCAGGGAACTCACAAATACCTCCCCCTAAATTCACAGGATCTTCATTGCTGTCAGATGGCCATCTAGCCCCTGTTTAAAAACCTCTAAGGAAGGAGAGCCCACCACCTCCTGAGGAAGCCTGTTCCACCGAGGAATCGCTCTACAGTCAGGAAGTTCTTCCTAATGTTGAGCCAGAAACTCTTTTGATTTAATTTCAGCCCACTGGTTCTGGTCCTTCCTTCTGGGGCCACAGATAACAATTCCGCACCATCCTCTATAGGACAGCCCTTCAAGTCCTTGAAGATGGTGATCATATCACTTCTCAACCGCCTCCTCTCCAAGGTAAACATGCCCAGTTCCTTCAACCTTTTCTCATAGGACTTGGTCTCCAGACCTCTCACCATCTTCGTCGCCCTCCTTTGGACCAGTTCCAGCTTGTCTATATCCTTCTTAAAATGTGGTGCCCAAAACTGAACACAAGACTCCAGGTGAGGTCTTACCAGAGGAGAGTGAGGCCATTACTAGGAGAATGGACAGGTGAGGATTCAACCATACTGCCTATCAATGCTGCTCAAAATTCAAACACATCAAATGTGACTTCATGGCTTGCCTTGAGGGTTGGGATTCCAAGGGCAAGTGGGCAGACTCCATATCATGCTCAGATGCTTCGACTATGGAAGGCTGTGAGGAGACCTTGTTGGGAGGATTGCCACCATGCTGGTGGGGATGCATCAACTGTCTCAAGGGTTGACAAAAGATCCGTTAAAGTTGCCAACCTCCATATGTGGCCTGGAGATCCCTTGCTTACCCATCAATCTCCACCTTACATCGATCACTTATCGTGTGTGTGTGAGTGACGTCTTGCAGTCAAATTTGGCCAAGATCCACCATTAGCGTAATCCCTCCTTCAGTGTTATCCCCTCTCCACCCCACGATAATCTCCTCCTATGCCAACGCTGAGCTGGTGAACCATCACACAGTTGAATGCTTTGCACCCCTATTGTTGTCATACGTGTTGGCCCACACTATGCCTAAGTAAAGGGGGCTCCCCACACTGCTATGCCCAATATGTGCTGAACAACACACAATGACATGTATGTAAAAGTAGCCATCCTTGACTATCCATAACAGTGGCTGTAAATAGCAAGGAGCTCTGCCTCGTGTTTGATACCTGTAACTGTTTTTATGTGGGGCAGCAAAGTTCTGCAAGATGACTTCATTTTTTTGCTGATAGACAGTGCAGTTTTCAAAGGGGAAAGAAAACATTATTTATCCAAGAACATGTTTTCCATGGATGGGAGCATCTCAAGTTGCAAAACATTATAATGTTGTGTTGTGTGATAGAGAATGGTCATTTATCTTATAATGACATGGGTCTCTATGGTACCCATTGGATAATGCTCAGGGAAGTAATTCTGCTTATCCCGCCACTGTTGGTCTGCGTGCTGCATATCTATGAGAGCGTCAGCATCATAAATGCGGGGGCACACCGATGTATTATCCATTAAGCTGCTCTCTTATATGCTGTTGGCACACAACATCATGCATAACTCACAGTGAGAATGCTAGTATGCCTGTCTAAAACCTACATGTCTTGATTTCCACTCAATCTGACTGTAATTGCTGCTTCTGAGGGAAAATTTAGGAACTGACTACTCCAAAACCCCAATCATGAGCATCGTTGACGTGGGCACCACTACCGGCATTGTATAAAACCAGTCACAGATAATTCACAAGACACCTTCAAATGTGCTTGGCTTCATATCATAACCCACCATTAAAATCTGTACTAAGACTCGCCCACGCAAGCATTAAACGGGCCAGGGCTTTTTTTGTAGAAAAGGCTCAGCAGGAACTCATTTGCATATTAGGCCATACCCCTGACATCACCATTGTTTCACACAGGGCTTTTTTGTAAGGAAAAAACCAGCAGGGAATCATTTGCAAATTAGGCCACACCCCCTGATGCCAAGCCATCCGGAACCCACTGGTTCTGGTCCTTCCTTCTGGGGCCACAGATAACAATTCCACACCATCCTCTATAGGACAGCCCTTCAAGTCCTTGAAGATGGTGATCACATCACCTCTCAGCCGCCTCCTCTCCAAGCTAAACATGCCCAGCTCCTTCAACCTTTCCTCATAGGACTTGGTCTCCAGACCCCTCACCAACTTTGTCGCCCTCCTTTGGACCAGTTCCTGCTCAAAAAAAGCCCTGAAAGGGGCACAGTAAGAGTGACTCTCCCCTCCCTTCCATTTCCCACCAAAGATGAATAAATAGTCCTGCAATGGCAAATACGGAGATGCGCTCTGTGTCCCTGACATTGGCAGACAGAAGACAGTGCTGTGATAACTGTTTCTCCTTCCCTCACAGCAGACACTCGCAGTTTCTGGCAGAGGCAACATCAGCAGATGAAGCAGCAGCCGCTGAACCTCCAGAGGCTGTAGCAGGTGTGCACAGTCTGGTTGCAGGAGGGACATCGGGGGAGGAAGGGGAGTGCAGCCTCAGCTCACTGGTGCCTCATATGTTGGCTCAGGTACTGTAGAATGAAGGCCACAATTATTAAAACATTGAAAATGAAGTGCAGAAAAGGGCAACTAGAATGATTAAAGGTTTGGAACACTTTCCCTATGAAGAAAGGTTAAAGCACTTGGGGCTCTTCAGCTTGGAGAAACGTCAACTGCGGGGTGACAGGATAGAGGTTTACAAGATTATGCATGGGATGGAGAAAGTAGAGAAAGAAGTCCTTTTCGCCCTTTCTCACAATACAAGAACTCGTGGCCATTCAATGAAATCGCTGAGCAGTCAGGTTAAAACGGATAAAAGGAAGTCCTTCTTCACCCAAAGGGTGATTAACATGTGGAATTGACTGCCACAGGAGGTGGTGGCGGCCACAAGCATAGCCACCTTCAAGAGGGGGTTAGATAAAAATATGGAGCAGAGGTCCATCAGTGGCTATTAGTCACAGTGTGTGTGTGTATATATATATTTTGGCCACTGTGTGACAGAGTGTTGGACTGGATGGGCCATTGGCCTAATCCAACATGGCTTCTCTTATGTTCTTATGATAGCTCATACCCATACCTAAAATTGAATGCCCCTGACCACTGATTCTTGTAGACCAAAAATGACATCAACTTTCACTTGATGGTTCACAGTATCAGAGGCCACTATAGAGTGTCTATGTTTGGTGGCATGCTACCCTTAAGATGGTCTCTTTGTGCTTGAAGTCACAGAAGAGCAAGCACGGGGATTTTCTGTGCTCACATTTGGTTATTGCATTCCTGAGAATACATCACCCAAAGGATGTACGGCAGGGGTGGCCAATGGTAGCTCTCTAGATGTTTTTTGCCTACAACTCCCATCAGCCCTAGCCATTGGCCATTCTGGCTGGGACTGATGGGAGTTGTAGGCAAAAAACATCTGGAGAGCTACCGTTGACCACTCCTGATGTACGGCATCAACAGCAGCCTTCATGACATCAACATTTTTCTTCATCGTGTCCTACAGCAACTGTCTGTCATGTTCCCCTTCTTCAAGCAGTGCTCAGAATTTACATCCCCCCATCTGCATCCATCCACTCACACATTGCATAGCTTGCATGTGATCAGACTTCCCCTGGTCAAACATCTGCATGGCTACTTCATTCAGCATCGCCGCACATCATTGACTGTTGCTCTCACTCTCTAGCCTGGCCTCATTCTGCAGCTTGGCCAACAGCAAAGCTCTGTCCTCTTCAGCAGCCTCCTTGGAATGCATAGATTGAAAGAAAATAAAAAAGTAATATGAAAAAAAACCCCACAAGGTACTCTAAGACATTACTCTCAAACAGGGCTGGCTTGTCCACTAGGCAAATTAGGTGGTTGCCTAGGGTGCCGGGAAGGGGGACACCAAATTGGGTTCCCCCCCTCCTGGTGCCCAAGACAACTGCCTAGTTTGCTTCCCCTGCCGCCACTGCTGCCGCTGCCACCACCACCAGCCCACTCCCTTCTGCTGCGCTTCCCCCCCCCCCCCAGTAGCTCGCCTGCTGTCCTCTTCCTCCATTTGCCTGACCCTTCTCCTCCTCAGTAGCCCACCCCTTCCCCCCCTTGCCTGCTGTCTTCTTCCTCCACCTGACCCTTCCCTGCCTCCTTAGCTTGCCCGCCCCACCTCCTCCCTGTGAGCTTCCCAGAGGCCACCTCCCCCCCTCGGTGTGCTCACAGGAGTGACGCCATCATCCTGCTTCCCCGCTTTGATGGGCATCGTAGTACAGTGTTCTCTTAATAGCAAGCAGCAGGAAGAGACTGTGAGTGTGTCGGGAGGGGGGGGGAGTGGGGTGCCGCATTGTGACACCACGGTGGGCAGGAAGTGCCCATGCAGAGGGGGCAGTGGGGGCGGTGGGCAGCTGGTCTCCCTGGGGTGCCACATGCTGATCTCAAACACAGCTAAATCTGTGAAATGCTACATGTATTCCTTTCACATGAGCATTACAGAATTGGACAATTATAGTGCCAACTGAACCACAATAAGTGATGAAAACGTTCAAAGCTAGTCAGCATGCATCTGTGTGTAAACACAGCACTCGAGAACCCTTCGCTGCACTGCTGACATTTGTGCAGCCCCACTTCTGCATTGCATGGTAGTGCACCAACAGAACCCCCCAATAAATGCTGCATGGCCATGTATCCCCAGTTAATCGGCAATCCACAAACCTTCATCTTCTGATTCTTGGTCAACGGGTGCCAATTGATGGCCCTTGTCACTGTCTTCCACAGATGTCACACCTTGTTTTGCTGCATGTCCCCCCGTTTACGAACAAGTAATGCACCTGATCAGTTTTACATGATTGTTTATGATGTGTATTTGTGAAAACTGCTACACAGTTTGAGCATGTAGCAGTTATCAATGCAGTCTAATGTGCCATCAGGCTACTCCTGGTAGAGGTGCCTAAGCGGGGAATGGGAGAAATTTATTCATGAATGCCATGAGGTGACTCTTCACTTCAGCCAGTGAGGGTTCTGCCCACATAGACTGTCTGAGTTTTGTTGTCTCTTTTCAGAAAGAATTAACTTTATTGATAGACAGTAGCATGAGGATTCGTGTCAGATCTGGCTCACCTGGGGTTGGCCAGATCTATATACCCTTCTCAGGCCATTACATAGCTTGCCAAAAGTAATAGCTCAAAGCCCACAAAAAGCAAGACAAAATATTTCTCACCTGGTCGCTAGACAATGGGCAGTTGTAGCAGTCTCTGTAAGGAGATAACACAGCCTTGAGAACAGTTTACTCCGCAGAGAAAGACAGTTACTTATGATGGTACTGAAAGGATAGTCAAGCAGGCTCAGCTGTACCCGCCCAAGATTCCCAGAGCAGAAGCAAAATAGTGCCCAAACTTGTGTGACACAATATATAGAACAATAAAAATGGCAAGGACACTTGACACAACATTGTTGTCAGTCACCAACAACATAACCACTATTCCCTTGGAATAAAATCAGGGTTGGCAGTGTCAAGTATGCTATTTCTATGTATGTCCATGCTATGTTTCTGTGTGTCCAGCAGACAGGCCAGATACAAAGCAGAGCATCACCCTGGCCTTTCCCCCCTCCTTTCTTTAACAAAAGGGGGCATAATAAATCCATCTGGACCCAGGATGTTTAGAGTAACCTTGTATTAATGGTGTAGAGTGCCTCTCCCCCAGATTCACATAGCCAGGTCTTATCGGTTCTCAGAGAATGTGTGAGAAAGGGAGATGTTTTTATTTGCTGACATTCCTTAGCCTAAAGAGATACTAGCGAATAGCCTTTGAACCCTTGACACAATTTACATCTTTATGTTATCCTTTTGAAGTTATCTGTAGCCTATCCTTTTGAAGTTCTCCTATAAGTTACTATCCAATACTATGTATGTCATGACTTCCAAGGAGTCCATCCTAGGGCAAGCTATGGAGTTTTTACAATAAAGCAACTTTTGATTAAAGAACAAAAGCTTGATTATTGAGAAATATCGATGCTTGATAGGCAGCCATATTCACATTCTGGGCATAAATAACCAACAATGCCAATTAGTCCCCAGACTGCAATGATCCACTATTGTTCAGTCGCACAGTTGAGTCCTACTCTTTGCGACCCCATGGACAAAGTCACGCCAGGCCCTCCTGTCTTCCACCATCCTCCAAAGTCTGCTCAAAATGATTCATTACAATGGATAAAATGGCTATTTTGGAAGGTGTCTTCACACCACACCATGCTCTCCCCATGCTCCAATCTTGTATTTGCCAGTATTTTCCAAATGCAGAGCTGGCAAAACTTGCTGAGGTGGAGTGTAAATTAAGATAGAGCCAAGGGTACTAGTACATGCAAAGGGGCAGAAGGTTTAGCACAGGTGTGCTACGCTTGAGTGAAATACAATTGGACTCAGGTTCCCCTTGCTATAGCAACACATATATCTGCTTCAATGTTCCCTCTAAGCTGCAGAATCTTGTGAGCAAAAATTCTACTTTGTGAGTTACTGGCATTGTGAGTATTGCATAATTTTGTGAGTTACTGGCATAACGTTGTGAGTTACTGGCATAAAGTTGTGAGCTACTGCATAAATTAGTGTGCTCTGGGCTTGTCCTGCCCGAGCTAAGACAGAAATGTGTGAGCTCAAGGCTAAAAATCTATGAGCTAGCTCATGCTAACTCATCTTAGAGGGAGCACTGGTCTGCTTGTATACCTTCCTATTTCTTCATTGCATTTGGAAAGCTTTCCCCTGGAAGTGTCACTTTGACCTTGCTTTAATGTCTAGGAGGCTGGGCAAAGCTGAAATATTCCAATTTAACTCTGGCAATAATAATAATAATAATAATAATAATAATAATAATAATAATAATAATAATAATAATAATAATAATAATAATAATAATAATACTTTTTATTTAACTGTGGCTTCTATGCAACAGGGTGAAAATGTGCATGAGCAAAATAGTCTTGATAACACAGACTTAAATGGCATAATGATGTCCCCCGCCATACACACATATTTTAGTTAGTAAATAAGAGACTCCACTTGTCTCCCCAGGAGACCCCCAGGAGATCATTTTCTCTTCCATTTTCTCTTCATAACAACCTTGTGAGGTAGGTGGGGCTAAGAGTGTGTGACTGGCACCAGGTCATCCAGCTTCCATGGCAGACGGGGGATCAAACTGAGGTCTCCCAGATCCTAGTTCTATGTTCTAGCCACTCCCCTGAGCACAGCATGGAGGAAGGTTCTAATCCAACCTACTTCTTGCTGCCTAAATTTTCTACTGTGGCATAATTTCTTTTGGGGTTGGTTCTCTTAATAAATTGGCCACAAGGGTTTCCAAGCTATCCAGCGCTATCAAGCACTTAGGCTTGAGAATTAGCTGCTAGAAATCTAGGTCAGTAGAAAGTAGGTTAGAGGTAAAAGTTATCTGAGGGCAATCTTATCTAGATTGATTTGGCAGCATAATTGTTGATGTTAAGAGGTATGAGAGGAACCGGATAGAGTATAGATAACTGGTCCGTTGGCAGACGTGAGAGGCTAGCTGTTGATGCAGCTGGTGGTTCTGGAATGTAAATGATGCATATAATCAGATAAGATGAAGATAGTGATACCAGTCTCCGGGCGGGGGGGGGGATCTTTATAAATCCTCAAATTTTGAGCAGAAGTTCCTGATCTGCACTAGAAGAGACAGGAGACTGTCTCTTTGCTGGTCGTGCCAAAAGAATTGGGACTTGGGACTTAGACTTTAACCGAGGAAATGTAGACTAACAGGAAATGTAGACTAGTCCCTGGAATAGGGACTTAGCCTTTTCATAAAATGCTTGGCTATAGAACTCTGCTTTATAGAACTGGGACTGAATTCTAACTGTATAACTGTATTCTGAAATTGCACTAATGTTATCTAATTGCTTTGCGTATCTACCTATATTTTAAGCCTTCTGTCTAAAGCTTGGAGTCTAATAAAGTTTATCTGTATGGTCTTGAAACTTATTTGTTCGTATGTATTAGCCTTCTGAAAACTGCAGGTTGTTTGGGTTATTGAGGGTACAAAAGTACTGAGGTGTACAAAAGTAAATCCCGCCTCATCTACATGTATGGAAGTTTCTTCTGAAAGAGTCGTGGTGGGGGGAAACAAATGTGATTACATCCCCACAGTCTGCAGTAGCACCATCTTTAGGCATCAGCTAGATACATACAATGTGTGTGAACAAGATCTTGGGGGTACAGGCGAACCATAAGTTAAATATGAGCAGCCGCTGTGATGCAGCGACAAGAAAAGGCAAATGCCGCCTTGGGATGTATCAACAGAGGCGCAACATCTGGCTCACAAGATGTCATTGTTCTGCTGTACACTGCACTGGTCAGGCCACACCTGGAGTATTGTGTGGAGTTCTGGAGGCAGATGTAGATGTAGAATGGAGCGTGTGCAGAGGAGAGCAACGAGGATGATCAGGGGCCTGGAGATCGAACCCTGTAAGGAAAGTCTGAGGGACTTGGGAATGTTCAGCCTGGAGAAGAGGCAGCAGAGGGGAAGACTCATAATGATGGGTTTAAATTAAGGTACCAGCTGGATATTAGGAAAAACGTTTTTTTACAGTAAGAGTTGTTCGACAGTGGAATCATCTACCAAGGGTGGATGAACACGTGTCAGGGATGTTCTAGGCCACGGGTGGCCAACGGTAGCTCTCCAGACGTTTTTCGCCTACAACTCCCATCAGCCCCAGCCATTGGCCATGCTGGCTGGGGCTGATGGGAGTTGTAGGCAAAAAAACATCTGGAGAGCTACCGTTGGCCTCCCCTGCTCTAGGCCGATCCTGCATTAAGCAGGGCGTTGGACTAAATGGCCTGTATGGCCCTTTCCAACTCTGTGATTCTATACCCAGCAGAATGAGGCAGCAGAATCCTGAAACAGTAGAAAAGACTGCATTGTTTACTTGTTTGCATCCTGACTTTATCAGCAATGGGGGCTCAAAGCAGCTTCCATTGTTCTCTTTCTCCTTGTTTATCCTCACAACAGCCCTGTGAGAGGTTAGGCTCAGATTGTGTGACTGGCCCAAAGTCACCCAGCAAGCTTCCAAGGCAGAGAGAGGATTCAAACCTCAGATTTCCCAGATTCTAATTCCACACTTTAACCACTATGCCACACTGGCTCTCTGCCTTGCTGGCAGGCTGCATCACTTCAGATGTTAGACGGAAGTGCTCTTCCATGTGCAAACTCACTGCATCAGGGAGAATGACTCTGGAGTAGCTTGTATTCAGTTTTCAGTTTCAGTTTCAGTTACAGGACTTGTTTAATGTACAGGGTAAGGCAGTATAAATGTGATTTCTCCCTTTCTGTCCATGTAGCCTCACTCTGCTTGAACACACATGAAGCTGCCTTTTACCAGTCAGCATTACCACTCTCCAGGGCTTCAGGCTGAGGTTTTCCACATTAACTCCTGCCTGGTCCTTTTACTGCCAGCTGTTAGGTTCTGCCAGTTACTGACTCTAAAAATCCATACACATAAAGTATGGTTAGGATTTATTGAGAGTTCAATACAAGAGAAGACCTTCTGCTAGAAAGCCATTGCCAGGAATGACCCAATAAGCAAAGTGATTACAATTATAGACATCAAAAAATGCAGGCAATCCCTCACCCCCTTGGTCCACTGGTTCTCACAAAAGCCAGTACAGGAAGACACATAGATGAGACATATTCTTTCACCTCCCACCTTCAGTTTGGTGTAGTGGTTAAGTGTGCAGACTCTTATCTGGGAGAATCGGGTTTGATTCCCCACTCCGCCACTTGCAGCTGCTAGCATGGCCTTGGGTCAGCCATAGCTCTGGCAGAGGTTGTCCTTGAGAGGGCAGCTGCTGTGAGAGCCCTCTCCAGTCCCACCCACCTCACAGGGTGTCTGTTGTGGAGGGGAAGGTAAAGGCGATTGTGAGCTGCTCTGAGACTCTTCAGAGTGGAGGGCGGGATATAAATCCAATATCTTCATCTACCTCACAGGGTGTCTGTTGTGGGGGGGAAGGTAAAGGAGATTGTGAGCCGCTCTGAGACTCTTCAGAGTGGAGGGCGGGATATAAATCCAATATCTTCATCTACCTCACAGGGTGTCTGTTGTGGGGCAGGAAGGTAAAGGAGATTGTGAGCCGCTCTGAGACTCTTCGGCGTGGAGGGCGGGATATAAATCCAATATCTTCATCTACCTCACAGGGTGTCTTTTGGGGGGGGGGGAGGTAAAGGCGATTGTGAGCTGCTCTGAGACTCTTCAGAGTGGAGGGCGGGATATAAATCCAATATCTTCATCTACCTCACAGGGTGTCTGTTGTGGGGGGGAAGGAAAAGGCGATTGTGAGCTGCTCTGAGGCTCTTCAGAGTGGAGGGCGGGATATAAATCCAATATCTTCTTCTACCTCACAGGGTGTCTGTTATGGGGGAGGAAGATAAAGGAGATTGTGAGCCGCTCTGAGACTCTTCAGAGTGGAGGGCAGGATATAAATCCAATATCTTCATCTACCTCACAAGGTGTCTGTTGTGGGGGGGAAGGTAAAGCAGATTGTGAACCGCTCTGAGACTCTTCGGAGTGGAGGGCGGGATATAAATCCAATATCATCTTCTTCAAGGTCAGAAGGTCCCGTTACCATAACTACCAGATAAGCTAGCTTGCTGCAGCAGTGATACTTATTACGAGGTCTCTGTCCACCATCCCCCCGGCCCCTGCACACACTTAAAACATCAGCAAGGTCACATGCAAGCGTGCAAAAAACAAAATTAAACAGTATGCATATGAAAATGAAAAAAACATGGCAGGCTCAAAATGATACAGGGATTGAACCTGAGATGCTGAGCAGATGTTCCATCACTGAGCCACAGCTGCTCCCTCATCCAGCTATGCAGAGACTCATTTTCAACAGCTCTGGTCATTCAGAAGTGTTACAGAAATGTGGAGTTGCCTCTTATCCTTCGTGTGCTCTAGGGCTTTGGTGTGCATAACATGTCATAGATGAGACATGTGCTTACCCTTCAAATGGAAGACTCCTGGCTTCTTTCTACTTGAGCTATTCATTTATTCTTCTGCCTGCATAAAACTAATGAAACCCAGTGCATTGCTTATCACATAACTACACAGTGAGGTTTTATAATTCCAAGTACAAATTTCTCAATTGTTGTTACCACTTAATTTTTCTGCTCCGATTTACTTAATTGATCCTTCCCTCCTCCCTCCCTTTAACACTAGACAGCATCGTGACAATAATAAATTTGTATTTGAGGCTCTGAAGCTGCTTTCAGATTAAAATGCGAGGGAGTGAAGTTGTGAGACCCCCCCCCCCTCCCGCCCCCCCAATCGCTCCTCTGTGAAACTAAAAATATATTTGGCCAGTCATTAGTTGCAAAGTGCATTGCAAAAAAGAAAAAAAAAAGCTGGGCTAATGGAGACAATTTGTTTTAGAAACAGTTCAGAGATTGCTAATTTCCAAATAATAAGGAAAGGCTTGCTTGACAGGTTTTTGCTCCCGCGCGTTTCTGTTGCATACAGAGCAGGGGCTGAAAATAATGAATGGCCCAGGGCCAGCTCTGCACAGGGAGCCTTTCAAAGATCTTTAACAGCGAGGGCGTCCCCTGGGCCAGATTTCCTTGTGTAGCAGTCCTCAGAGTCTGGGCCTGCAAATAGCACTAGGATTGCCAGTCCCCCCCCCCCCGCCCCCGTAGTGCCCAGTGTCCTCCTGGAATGATCAGTGATTCATAGGGTTGCCAAGTCCAATTCAAGAAATATCTGGGGACTTTGGGGGTGGAGCCAGGAGACTTTGGGGGGGTGGAGCCAGGAGACTTTGGGGGTGGAGCCAAGATCAAGGCTGTGACAAGCATCATTGAACTCCAAAGGGAGTTCTGGCCATCACATTTAAAGGGACAGCACACCTTTTCAATTCGTTCCTTCCATAGGAAATAATGAAGGATGGGGGCACCTTCTTTTGGGGCTCATAGAACTGGATCCCCTGGTCCATTTTTTTTGAAACTTGGGAGGTATTTTGGGGAGAGGCACTAGATGCTATACTGAAAATTCGGTGCCTCTACCCCAAAAAACAGCCCCCCACAGCCCCAGATACCTACAGATCGATTCTTCATGATTTTCTATGGGAATAAATCTCCATAGGGAATAACAGAGTTCCCAGCAGACATTTCCCTCCCCTCCCCCCGCTTTCTGATGACCCTGAAGCAGGGGGAGGGCCTCCAAACCGGGGGATCCCCTGCCCCCACCTGGGGATTGGCAACCCTACCCTTCTCCCACCTGGGGACTGTCAAGCGTACCCAGGTCCCGCCCCTGTTTTCAGCCAACAGAGATCCACTCCCCTGGAGAAAACGACAACTTCAGAGAGTGGTACGTATAGCATCACATCCCTGCTGAGCTCCCTTGCCTCCCCAAATCTCCCTTGGCCTCCTCTAAATCTCCAGGAACATTCTAACCTGGAGTTGAGGGCCTTGTTTAGAAGTAGGGGTCATCCAGAATGCTACTGTGAGCCGCCCTGAGCCTGCCTTTGGCAGGGGAGGGCAGGATACAAAAATAATTTTTTTTTAAATTATTATTATTATTATTATTTGGAGGTTAGCAACCTTATCCCCCTTGGGGATGCATTCAAGATTAAATCCTCAAAGGCAATGTCTTTCAACACCTTGCTTGTGCAGTACTATTTAACACAGGTTGGAAAACAGGCCAACAGTTTTTAATGAGTGCAGACTGCAGCAGTATCAACCCCTGTGCTGCAAGATTTTTCAACCTGGTACTGGCAACCTGACTTGAAGGTTGGCAACCTTATCTTTAGGGCTGCCAGCTCCAGGGTGCAAGATACCTGGAGATTTGGGTGGTGGAGCCTGAAGAGGGTGTGGTTTGGGGAAGGCAGGGACTTCAATGCGATATAATGCCATAGAGTCTACCACTCAAAGCTGGGATTTTCTCCAGGTGAATTGATCTCTGTCACCTCGAGATTAGTTGTAATTCTAGGAGATCTCCAGTCACCACCTGGAGGCTGGAAACCCTACCTACCTTAAAGGTAAGAACCAGTATTCAAAAACAGATGGGTAACCCGTGCAGATCTTTCAGCACAGGGGTTGATACTGCTGCAGTTTGGACTCATTAAAAATTGTTGGCCTGTTTTCAAACCTGTGTTAAATAGGTCCAACACGATAGGTCCAACACGAGCAAGGTGTTGAAAGGCTTTTACCATTTTCGCACACAGCTTACCACGCGGTCACGTTCCTGTTCTCTCTGCAGCGTCCGTCAGACTTCCCACCATCTGCGTCGAAGTTACAGGAAGTGCCGCTGCTTTTGCATAGCAAATGTAAACTGCTAAAACCCAGTTTACGTTTGCTACGCAAAAGCTGCGGCACTCTGGCGCAGATAGTGGGAAATACGACGGACGCTGCGGAGAGAACAGGAACGTGACCGCATGGTAAGCTGTGTGTGAAAACGGTAATTGCCTTTGAGAATTTAATCTTGAATGCATCCCCAAGGGCCTGGAATCCATATATCAGTAGGGAGGCCTGTGAGTTCAAAGGGCCAGGGACTGCTTACAAGGAGGAAAAAACAGACAAGGAAGCAGCCTCCCCCTTCTCCCTTTTCTAATATCATGGGTGCCTATTTCTCATGGCATATTTCTGCAAGACTTCCAGGTATCACTCATGCAGACTTCTCATGGCATATTTCTGTAAGACTTCCAGGTATCACTCATGCAGACTTCTCTATGTTAGATGAAACTTTATTCATGATTTGCTACAAGCGATCTCATCCCTTTGGGGCATTTGCAGGAATGGTCGATGTAAAACAAGGTATGCTAAAGTAACCTCAGTTCCCCCCTCCTTTAACTATTCCATCTTCTAGTCAGAGTAATAAACACTATTTTCATTTTTCACAAAGCAGAATATGTTTCAAAGAAACAAGATGTTACCATGAAGGACGGGGCTGGATGACAGATGGGGGTGGGGGGAGAACCAACACAAGAGAGGTTGCGGGGGTTTCACAGTTAACACAGGAATGTGATTCATATTGTCACCATTGCAGTTCCAAGACATGAGAGGACTCCAAATGGTCAGACAATAAACCAAGCAGGAGAGAGGAGGGGGGAAGGGACAAAGAGAAGAAACAAAGGGAATCCCATATGCTTCAAGACAGATAGGGCTTCCCATGCAGTTACGCCAAACATCATATCCAACAGCAGAAACCATAGTCAGTGGCAGAAACCTGAGAGGGGTTCTGACAATTTCCCCGTTCTGTTCTTGTCTGGCTTTGTTGCTTCTGTGTGCCAAATTCAGGACATTATGAATGCACAGCATCACTGGGGTGGAGCTCAAGAAACAAGAACAAAACACAGTGAGATTCTTCCCAAAGTAGAAGTCAATGTCATTTTTATTCCCTTGCATTCTGTTGCGAGGAAGAGAGAGAGAGAGAGCGAGAGAGCAAAGACTCCCTCAATTGCCTGCAGCTCTCCATCACACACGTTGTGGTCTCCCCTGGCCCTTGTGCCCACTTAAGGAGAGTTGTATTGAATTCTTTGACTTTCCCCACACTGTTGAGAGAACAGAAAGTTCAAAGGCTAGCAACAATCTCACTGCAGGAAGGAATGCAATCTTCTCTCCCTCCTTTCTAGTTTCTCTTCACTGCCTTAAAACAGCCTCTTGGAAACATGGCCAGGGTCAGCTAGCAACAGTAAAACAAGCATACTAGGTGGATTTGAAGCCATGCAAAATTTACATTCACTTCTTTTCAAAATGCTATAGAATGCAGTTGGAAGAGACCTCCTGAGTCATCTAATCCAACACATTGCAGGAAAATTCACAACTACCCCCCACACATATAGTGACTGTCAAGCATGAGTAGTTCAATAATAGAGTCCTTTGTTTTGAATCAAAGTGAGCTTCTTTATTTAACTCTACCATGTCTAGCTTGGGGCTGCGTGTCTCGTAGAGGCTCACATACCATCTCTTGGCCGCACCTTTCAGTTTGGAGCCTAGGTAATCCACTCTGTGGCCCCAGTAGTACATAAAGCTGTTAGCTTTGATAGTAAAATACTCCACCTCCTCCAGGTTGCCATCGAAGGTAGCCATCAACTCCCGTCCTCTCCTGTAATCTACTGGTGGGGCCAGTGGTAGTGGTAGAGGCTGGGGCAGTGGAGGTAGTAGCGGTTGCTGGGGAGGGCGCTGTGGTGGCTGCTGAGGTACCGTTTGTCCCACGGGCTGTGCTGGTGGGTTCAGCGCCTGGTTGACCTGCGCCTTCATTTTGCATATCACGAAGTCGTTGTGTGCCCGCATTTCATCCCTCAGATTCTGGGCAATTTCCAGCATTGGAATCTGATGAGTTGGAAGAAGTCCCGAAGGTCAGGGTCTTTGTCTTCCTCTTCCTCATTGGGGATCGGGTTTGTGCCCCGGTCCTCTCTGCCATTACCTCTACTTGCTTCTGAGGTTCCCGGATTCTCTCCCTCTGACCTTACTTTCAAAGGGGAAAGCTCCAGGATCACCTCCCGGAGCTCCAGCCTCTCGTCCATTAAGGTGGTCGATTGGCGGGGGCCCCAATCCTTAGGGATGATGAACAGACACTGTATGTGCAGTGGTGTGCTTCTCCCAACTTGTCTCCTGGCGTCCAGGACATGCCACGGGGGAGGCCTAAGTACTGTTTTGGAATTTGGATCCTTGCCTGCCGGAGTGCATGGGTCTGCGGGAGCCTCTTCGTTATCTGGGACCTTGTCTGCCATAGCGTTCAAAGTTTTCAAATCCGGTTAAGACCCCCACATACAGGGGAGTCTTCTCAAAATGTCAAGCATGAGTAGTTCAATAATAGAGTCCTTTGTTTTGAATCAAAGTGATCTTCTTTATTTAACTCTAGGTTGCATACAGAACATTGTCTTTGAGAAGAATGAGGAATCAGGGATTACAGGATGGTATATAGGGTATCATAAAGTTACAAACACACACTATTGGAATCTGGGGTTCAAAGGGCAAAGCAGTAATTTTCCTCTACCTAGCAATAGCCTTCTAACACCAACCTGTGATCAAGATAAGGCTTGAGAAGTGCCTGAGATGAAACGGGGGAATTAGGGCACACAGCAAGACAATTCTGTTAGATAAACATCCTTTGCCAGATGGCTGCAGGGACGTGAGAAAGGGGTTGTAGGTAATGGAGAGTAACCAGGGCTCTTACTTGACTATACTTCAGCCACCTTAAGGGGGAAATAACTGTGCTTGACAGTGACACCTGCTCCATGCCCAGAAGATAGGGAAAAAAATTCTCGTGGATCCCTGGCCAAAGTGGCCTGTAGAAAATTGCTTCTTGATCCCAAAGTGGTAATTAGCATTTCCCTGGTGTGTATACTGGACTCTTCTCATTTAGTACAGGAGCATGGACATAAGTGGACAGTAGGAAGCCCCACCTCACTAAGCATTCCACCATCCAAGTACTCAAGAGGGCCAAACCTGCTTAGCTTCCCAGATCTGGCCACTACACCCCGCTGGCTTGCAGCCACGACACAGGTTACATGCTTGGATGTACAAAAAGCTTTAGACAAAGGCCCTTCCCAAAAGCCCCTGATAAGTGCAGAAAGCCAGCATGGTGTAGTGGTTAGAGGGTCAGATTAAGATCTGGGAGATCCAGGTTCAAATTCTCACTCTGCCACGGAAGCTTTCTGGGTGACCCCTTGGGCCGGTCACACCTACTTCACAGGGTTCTCGTGAGGACAAAATGGAGGAGAGGAGAATGATGTATGATGCTTTGGGTCCCTACCGGGGAGAAAGGTGGGGTACAAATGCATTAAATAAATAAACTTCATGGCATTTAGCAGAACATAACATTTTTAGCTGTATCAATCAAACCTGAACCAAATCGGGGTATCTCCTAGTCTCACAGACATCTAACTTGACCAGCGTGCTGAACACTGGGTGCGGGCAAGTGCAACAGGAATGCTGGGGGAGCTTCATTCCCTTCTGCCTTGTAGCTGCTTTTGCTTCTGTGGTAGTGATGGAAAGTGCTGTCAAGTCTCAGATGACTTACAGCGGCCCCATAGGGTTTTCAAGGCAAGAGACATTCAGAGCTGCTTTGTCACTGTCTTCCCTTGCATAGAGACCCTGGACTTTCTTGGTGGTTTTCCATCCAAATACTAACAAGAGGCGCTCCTGCTTAGCTTCCAAGACTTGGTGAAATCCAGCTGGCTTGGGCCATCCAGGTCAGGGCAAGAGACAAACATTGGTGGTTTGCTGTTGTATGCTTCTGTGGAGCAGCTCTAGACTTCCTGGTGATCTCCCATCAAGTCCTAACCAGGGTCGACCCTGCTTAGCTTCCAAGATCTGACAAGATCGGGCTAGCCTGAGTCATCCAGGTCAGAGTGAGTGCACAGAGGTGGTTTGCTATAGCTTTCTTTATTGAATTAGCTATCTCCTTCATGCTGTCAAGCGGCCCCGTGGCACAGAGTGGTAAAGCAGCAGTACTGCAGTACTGTGGTCTGAACTCTCTGCTCATGACCTGAGTTCTATCCCAGAGAAAGTTGGGTTCAGGTAGCCGGCCAAGGTTGACTCAGCCTTCTATCCTTCCGAGGTGGGTAAAATGAGTACCCAGCTTGCTGGGGGGTAAGTATAAAAGACAGGGGAAGGCAATGGCAAACCACCCCATAAAAAGTCCACCATGAAAACGTTGTGAAAGCAACGTCACCCCAGAGTCGGAAACGACTGGTGCTTGCACAGGGGACCTTTCCTTTCCCATGGAACAGCGGCCCCGTGGTGCAGAGTGGTAAAGCAGCAGTACTGCAGTACTGTGATCTGAACTCTGCTTATGACCTGAGTTCTATCCCAGCGAAAGCTGGTTCAGGTAGCCGGCCCAAGGTTGACTCAGCCTTCCATCCTTCTGAGGTCGGTAAAATGAGTACCCAGATTGTTGGGAGGAAAGTGTAGATGATTGGGGAAGGCAATGGCAAACCACCCTTTAAAAAGTCTGCCGTGAAAACATTGTGAAAGCAGCGTCACCCCAGAGTCGAAAATGACTGGTGCTTGCACAGGGGACCTTTCCTTTCCTCATGGTGTCAAGTCACAGCTGGTTTATGACACTCCCCATAGGGTTTTCAAAGCAAGAGACTTCAGAGGTGGTTTGCCATTGCATAGTGCATTCCTTTGCACAGTGACCCTGGTCTTCCTGAGTGGTCTCTCATCCAACTACTAACCAGAGCTAACCCTGTTTAGCTTCTGAGCTCTGATGACTTCAGGCTAATCTGTGCTTCCATGCAATGAAGAAAACTGATTGTCCTCCCCAGGGTTATGGTTGGCTGGGTCAGATAATTAAAAGACAGGGGTTGGGGGTGGAGGGAATGCAAAACTTCTTAGTGCCGTGTGAAAATGCACCAGTGCAAATTGCTGCCGATCCCAGTAGAGCCACAGCCATTAACATTGATCGGAAAGACACAGATGATTGACTGTTGTCAATTTAGACAATTAGTACCAGAGCGTACTTTGACAACAGCATTGGGAGTATATGTGAGTGTGTATGGAGGAGTTTTAATCTGTGCTGTCCATGTGTGACACTTAGCCTGGAGAACAGCTGCTTGAGAGAACTCCAGGCTGCCTGCTGTACCATCAATTCCCTGCTTGTGACGGGCAAGAAGGATGTGAGCCAAACCAACAGGTGCGTGAGCATCCCTAGATCCACCTCTAAGTGCCCAGATCCAGTCTCCAGGAGGGATTAAAGAAGTGATCCAAGCATTTAGAGGAAGTTCTCTGTCAGAACTGACTCTTGCAGCTGGGGGAGGGAAATGGGGGAGCCTTCCTCCCTTCATTGGAAGTGGATTGGATGTGTGCAGTCCAACCCAATCAGACTTCCCAACCCGCCCCGCATTTTCACTCCATTTATTTGTAATTTTACATAGGCCAAAAAATAGGCATGTGTTTGAATGGCAATATTTCTACTGAATTCCATAGATACCATCAGGGAAAACAGTGGCCCCAGTTTTATCCCAAGTGCCAAGATACTGTGAAAGAAACTTGCATTTTTGAATCAAGCTAGACTCATCATGTAATTTGATAACAACTCTGTTGCAGCATCTGAAGAGGAATATTATTTAGTTAGATAGGATGCAGAAAAAGCAATAACCAAGGAAAGACTCTGATGTCTTTTAACATAGCAAAATGATGTCTCTGAGAGATAGGATAGATTCGGGATCCCCAGCCTTGTTGAATTCCAAAGTGGGCAACTTTGGAATTCTGATACATCACAGAATAGTTGCCATAAAATGGCTGCCATGACTTACCTTTTGTCACACAGAGAAGATCCTTATGTTGTGACAGCTGCTACCAAACAACATTTTTTTTAAAAAAATCTGCACAGCCAATCAAACCCCCAGTGGCCCATCAGAAGCCTTGTTGGGCCAAAAGCTACAACTGAGTCCCTCCCACTTTCTAAAAACACTTGACAGGTGGGAGGAAAGGTGTCTATGGATGCATGGCAACCATGGGTACCACATTGGTGACCCCGTGATAAGTTATGCATGGAGTGGCGAACATGGATAATCAGCATGGGACACCCAACAAAGCTGATGCAGAATGGACAAAAGGAAGTACTTCATAGGATTCACCACTTATTGCCATGAAACACTGTGATCAAGACTAGCTTAGATCCCTTTAATTCATAGGGGATTGGTCAATCAATGGCTATCTTTCTTTCTATATATAAGGCAAGCCATGTAGCCAATGACTCAACTCACCTTCCATTGGCTGAGCTGTGTGTCTCTCAATCTCAACAGAAAGCAACTCCACCTTCCAGCCCCGGGACAGATGAGGACCGGGTCACTGGGGAAACTGCCTTTGCATCCTATTGGCCCATCCTGCCAGGACCTCCATTTCCCCTCAGTAACTGTTGCTAGGCAACCATAGTATTCCAAGCTTGGTTCTATCAGTAAAAGGAAGGGGGAGGAGGCCCTTTCCAGGCCTCTTTTGGCCTTGGAGGGAGAACCCACTGAGACCTGTCCTGACTAGGGTTGCCAGTTCTAGGTTGGTGGGAAATTCCTGGAGATTTTGTGGTGGAGTCTACAGAAGCTAGAGTTTGGGAAGGGGAGAGACCTCTACTGGATATGTGCAAAGTAATGCACATTGGGGCCAAGAATCCCAGCTACAAATACAAGTTGATGGGGTGTGAACTGGCAGAGACTGACCAAGAGAGAGATCTTGGGGTCATGGTAGATAACTCACTGAAAATGTCAAGACAGTGTGCAATTGCAATAAAAAAGGCCAACACCATGCTGGGAATTATTAGGAAGGGAATTGATAACAAATCAGCCAGTATCATAATGCCCCTGTATAAATCGATGGTGCGGTCTCATTTGGAGTACTGTGTGCAGTTCTGGTTGCCACACCTCAAAAAGGATATTATAGCATGGGAGAAAGTCCAGAAAAGGGCAACTAGAATGATTAAAGGGTTGGAACACTTTCCCTATGAAGAAAGGTTGAAACGCTTGGGGCTCTTTAGCTTGGAGAAACGTCACCTGTTGGGTGACATGATAGGGGTTTACAAGATTATGTATGGGATAGAGAAGGTAGAGAAAGAAGTACTTTTCTCCATTTCTTACAATACGAGAACTTGTGAACATTCAATTAAATTGCTGAGCAGTCAGGTTAGAACGGTAAAAGGAAGTGCTTCTTCACCCAAAGGATGATTAACACATGGAATTCGCTGCCACAGGAGGTGGTGGTGGCTACAAGCATAACCAGCTTCAAGAGAGGATTGGATAAAAATATGGAGCAGAGGTCCATCAGTGGCTATTAGCCACAGTGTGTGTGGATAGATAGATAGATAGATGATAGATAGATAGATAGATAGATAGATAGATAGATAGATAGATGATAGATAGATAGATAGATAGATAGATAGATAGATAGATAGATAGATAGATAGATAGATAGATAGATAGATAGATAGATAATTTTTTTTGGCCACTGTGTGACACAGAGTGTTGGACTGGATGGGCCATTGGCCTGATCCAACATGGCTTCTCTTATGTTCTTAATGGGTTGAAATTAAATCAAAAGAGTTTCCGGCTCAACATTAGGAAGAACTTCCTGATCGTTAGAGCAGTTCCTCAGTGGAACAGGCTCTCTGAGGAGGTGGTCAACAGATCCCTTTGGAGTGCCTCACAAACCTCTCTGGTTCTCACCAGCCTGATCAATTTCGTGTCGTCTGCAAACTTGGCCACTTCACTGCTTACTCTCAACTCCAAATCATTTATGAACAAGTTAAAGAGCATGGGACCCAGTACTGAGCCCTGCAGCACTCCACTGCTTACCGTCTTCCACTGCGAAGATTGCCCATTTATACTCACTCTCTGTTTCCTATTAATTAGCCAGTTTTGGATCCACAAGAGGACTTGTCCTTTTACTCCATGACTCTCAAGCTTACTAAGGAGCCTTTGATGAGGAACTTTATCAAAAGCTTTCTGGAAGTCAAGGTAAACAACATCTATTGGGTCCCCCTTGTCCACATGTTTGTTTACCCTCTCAAAGAACTGTAACAGGTTAGTGAGACAAGATCTTCCCTTACAGAACTGTAATGTACTGAGAACCGAGATGGTTTGAAGGCAACATTCTTTATTGGGGAGTACATTACCAGACAAAAGAACATGTGGGCCGGGCCCTGCTTATATACATCGCCCGGACAGCCCCCCTGGTTTGACCAGGCCAATCCTGGTCAGTCCAAACTTCCTGCCACAGGACTTGGTGGGCGGGGCGGATGGCGAGCTACATCCAGGGACCTTAGGGTCACCTTCTGTAGGGCTCGCCATGCGGTACCATCTTGAGTCAATACATAACACTCCTCCCCCCTTAGCTCAGGACACATAATCCCTCAAGTAAGCGGGAGCTGTGCGCACCCTTGCTGACCTCCGGGGGGACCCTTGGGGGGTTGGCGCGGCCACCGGCTCTGTCAGGGGCCTGGATGCTGTGGCGGAACCGCCGGCCTATGGCTGATCGCGCCCTCCTGTTCGGCCGGGGCTCTGATGTCAAACTGTCAAATAAGACAGACGGACGGACGGACAGACAGACAGACAGACAGACAGACAGACAGACAGACAGACAGACAGACAGACAGATAGATAGATAGATAGATAGATAGATAGATAGATAGATCAGAGCCCCACCTTCTACTGACAAAACCAAGCTTGGTTGTAGGGCTGCCAGGTCCAACTCAGAAAAGTTTTGGTTGTGGCACCAAACAACCTGGGGACTTTGGAGTGGAGCTGGGACACTTTGGGGGCAGAGCCAGGAGACTTTCCAATTCCTCCCAAAAACATAAATAAAAATACAGCACTGTGGTTCTCCTGAATACAGTCTTCATTTCTCCATACCCCAGAAGATGGGTGCACTTCCACTGAATGAAACGGAACATGCACACACATGCACACCTACAAAGCAGTCAGATTGATCAGTTTCAAATGGTTCTTTATCCAAGCTGTATTGACTTCTAAGTGGGACCCGATCTCAACAATATTTCAAACAGACAAGTTCATGCCATAAGATGGGATCAATAGGATACAGTTTGGATAAAGAACCAGTCAAAACTGCAGATTATATTAGTGTTTTTGGCCGGAAACAAGGCAGTTCAGTGCAGTTGGAGGATGCAAGAGACACAGATCTGCTCCTGGGCCAGAGTCCCAGAGTCATAGAATCATAGAGTTGGAAGGGATCTTCAGGTTCATCTAGTCCAACCCCCTGTACAATGCAGGAAACTCACAAATACCTCCCTCTAAATTCAGAGGATCTTCATTACTGTCAGATGGCCATCTAGCCTCTGTTTTAAAACCTCAGAAGAAGAAGAAGAAGAAGAAGAAGAAGAAGAAGAAGAAGAAGAAGAAGAAGAAGAAGAAGAAGAAGAAGAAGAAGAAGAATTATTGCAGATTTATACCCGCCCTTATCTCTGAAGCAGAGACACAGAGCAACTTACAATCTCCTATATCTTCTCCCCGCCACAACAGACACCCTGTGAGGTGGGTGGGGCTGAGAGGGCTCTCACAGCAGCTGCCCTTTCAAGGACAACCTCTGCAAGAGCTATGGATAACCCAAGGCCATTCCAGCAGGTGCAAGTGGAGGAGTGGGGAATCAAACTGGTTCTCCCAGATAAGAGTCCACACACTTAACCACTACACCAAACTGGTTCAGGACAGACAAAAAGAAATACTTCCAAAGTTTTGGTGCCACAACTGAGAAGGCCCTTTCTTGGGTTGCTACTTGTCTAGCCTCAGATTGTGAGGGCAACCAAAGCAGGGCCTCTGAACATGACCGGAGTGTACTGGCAGGTTCATAGTAAAAGAACCTGTGCCATAATACAATCTGTAAACCAAACAGGAAAAACACAGTATGGTTGAGAACCTAGAGAGAACCATGTTCAAAAGAGATGTAAAATCTCTCAAGAAGTCTCTAAGGACTTAAAATAAACTACAAACGCTTACAAAAGATCAATGCCAAGATACATCCACTTTAAAAGCTAAGTAATAAAGTTATAGATGCATTTAAAGCGATGAGCCTATTTTTACATGCTCGCAATTTATGAAAATACATTGAAAGCATTACAAATCATGCAAAATCCAGACTCACTTAAAGAGTCCACCCAAAAGGGCTGCTATAGTGTAGCAGTGTTAACATGCAGACCTCACCGTGGTGAAACAAAGTTATTGCTGAAAGACTCTCAGAACAACAATGCTGCAGTGTAGTGAAGACTCAAGTACGAATAAGAAGTATATTTGATAACATATTTCCCAGGTAGAATTTATGTGTTTCGATATCAACTTCCTCTGACCAAAATGCTTCATAATCTGGAACCAATGCTCAAAAAGAATATACATGCAGTTAGTCAATTACTCCAAAGAGGCATTAGTGGTTCTCTTCTGCACGTGTTAATTGGCCTTTGTTGCCATTCACGTCATCAACCGTTAGGCTGAGATCCTGTCACTATCAAGTGTGCATAGGTGTGATCTCCTTGAATGGGATGCCTCTCTTTGTCATAGCTTGGGAGGCGACCTCTGACCCCTTCCCTTCTCTCTTGCCTTGTCCTCTCCTTCGCTTTACGTGGCCTTCCATTGAGACACGTCTTTAGAGGTCTCTCCTGTAGATACCACGCCCACACAAGTGACGCCAGACAAGAAGAAGAAAAAGAAAAAGAGGAGGAGGATTATTTATATGTTGGAAGAACTGTGATTGACCCAAGGTCACTGAGCTGGCTGCATGTGAAAGAGTGGGGAATCCCTCTGCCTCAGATCTCCAGAGACAAGTGACCACAGAGTAGACAGGCACGCAATGAGTTCCTTCCTGTTTACTCTCTATTTTCACAGTCCTCCTTTGAAGTACCAATGAACACTCCTAGGGAAAAGCAATCTCCTCTCCACCCCCCCCCCCCCACGCCCCCTTCCGTGCACACAAGATGGGGAGTCAGGATGCATCTCTCTGAATCCATCCCTGTCTGCCAGATAGATAGCTTAGGATCTATCTATAGCATTGATCTATCTATAGCATTGGAAAAAGTGCAGAAAAGGACAACCAGAATGATTAAAGGGCTGGAACACCTTCCCTATGAAGAAAGGTTAAAACGCTTGGGGCTCTTTAGCTTGGAGAAACGTCGACTGCGGGGTGACATGATAGAGGTTGACAAGATTATGCATGGAATGGAGAAAGTAGAAGAAGAAGTCCTTTTCTCCCTTTCTCACAATGCAAGAACTCGTGGGCATTCCATGAAATTGCTGAGCAGTCAGGTTAAAACAGATAAAAGGAAGTCCTTCTTCACCCAAAGGGTGATTAACATGTAGAATTCTCTGCCACAGGAGGTGGCGGCGGCTACAAGCATAGCCAGCTTTAAAAGGGGATTGGATAAAAATATGGAGTAGAGGTCCATCAGTGGCTATTAGCCACAGTGTGTATATGTGTGTGTGTGTGTGTGTGTGTATACACACACACACACATATTGGCCACTGTATGACACAGAGTGTTAGACTGGATGGGCCATTGGCCTGATCCAACATGGCTTCTCTGATGTTCTTATGATCAGTCTCTTTCTGTTAACCTTCACTATCAGATATGTCTGTCTGTAATTAAGTAGTTATTGTCAAGTTTCAACTAAAAATGGTGGCTCTGTGTAACTTTGTAGCTTTGCAATTGCATTTTCTGTTCAGATTCAATATAAGCAATTACTGTCACCATGAGGCTGAAGCTTGTTCCTTATTCCCGGTTCATTATTCATTACTTAATCGTGAATTCAACCAAAAACACTAAGGAGGGTTTGAAAGCTCTGTACCCCAAAATAAAGTCTGGACCTCCATATATCATACACCTCCATATTCAGGGGACTCTGCCCTTCGAGAGACATGTGCTACCTCATGGTCCAAAGAACGGTTCTCATGCCAGCTGCTCCAAAGCAAGTTGCCCCCAGGACACTCAAACAGGCAGACACTAGGGCCAGGCTATACCCCAAAACAATATTTGGACCACCCCAAGAGACACATCCAGTGTGCCCTCTAAGCTGACTTAGCATGAGCTAGCTCACAGATTTTTAGCCTCCACCTCACACATTTTTTGTCTTAACTCAGGAAGGATGACTCCAGAGCACACCAATTGATGCAGTAGCTCCTAACTTTCATGCCAGGAGCTCACAAAGTAGAATTTTTGCTCACAAGACTGCAGCTTAGAGGAAACATTGGACACATCCCCATGCTCAGGGCACTGTGCCTGCAAGAGGACATGCGATGGTGCCTGATCCAAACAATGGTTCCGGTGCCACAAGCTTCCATTTGGAGTGCCACCTAGAAGCCAGTATTCCAAAGGAGATTTCAATAAAGAACTGTTTTGACTGCTTGCCCTCTGTACCCCCCCAAATTCAATATGGAGCAACCCATGCCATACACCTCCATGTTCAGGGAACTTTGCCCTTCAAGAGGACATGTGCTGGTTCCCGACTCTCATGCCAGCTGCTCCAGAACAAGGTGCCTCCGGGACACTCAAAAAGGTAGAAACTGGGGCCTAGCTGTACCCCAAAAACAATATTTGGACCACCCCAAGAGACACGTCCCTTCTGAGGAGGACACTGTCCCCTGAAGGAAGACATGCAGTGGTGCCCAGTCCAAATGCTGGTTCTGGCACCGCAAGCTTCTGTTTGGATTGCCTGCCTTGTCAAGGTTGTGGAGGAAGCCTCGTTGAGGTTGGGGTGTGTGTGTGGCAGTGAGCGCACTCAGAGCCTGGCTCTGAATGCGCCCGCTGCCATCCTGATCTCACCGAGGCTTCTTGAGGAGGACACTGTCCCCTGCAGGAAGACATGCAGTGGTGCCCAGTCCAAACACTGGTTCTGGCACCACAAGCTTCTGTTTGGAGTGCCTGCCTTGTCAAGGTTGTGGAGGAAGCCTCGTTGAGGTTGGGGTGTGTGTGTGTGTGGCAGCGAGAGCACTCAGAGCCTGGCTCTGAATGCGCCCGCTGCCATCCTGATCTCACCGAGGCTTCTTGAGACTCGGGAAGCCTCAGCAAGGTTGTGGGAGGGCTCTGAGCATGCCCACTTCCACTCCGACTTTGCCCAGGCTGTGGGTGGGGAGCAGGGCTCTGCCTGGGGCGGCAGAACCCCCAGTGCCAGGTTTGCTGTCATCCCTTGTCCTTGGAGGCATTCAATGAAATTCAATGAAATTGTTGTGAAATAGGTTCAGGGCAGACAAAAAGGAATACTTCTGGTGAGTTTGGCTTCCCCTGCAGGAAGGTCCTTCTAGAAGAGTGAAGAATAGCTGTGGTACCTCATGATATCTGGCAGCTGTCCTCTGTTTCTATCGAAACTATGGACATTATTATCATGGGGCTGTATTGGAAGCAGTTTCCGACTCTGGGGTGACGTTGCTTTCACAATGTTTTCACGGCAGACTTTTTATGGGTTGGTTTGCCCTTGCCTTCCCCAGTCATCTACGCTTTCCCCCCAGCAAGCTGGGGACTCATTTGACCGACCTCGGAAGGATGGAAGGCTGAGTCAACCTCGGGCCGGCTACCTGAACCAGCTTTCGCTGGGATAGAACTCAGGTCGTGAGCAGAGAGTTCAGATCACAGTACTGCAGTACTGCTTGCTTTACCACTCTGCGCAACAATCCCAACAGGGCACAAAATTTCATAGAATAATCGAAGACTTCATGGTTCAGGGTTATGCTCCAACAGGAACTGGAAGAGGAAGAGCATCCATCTTTGGCAAGCAGTTCGATGATGAACTCCATCCTGGAGAAAATATCGATTGCATTCCATTGTGCTTGTTTTTTTAGAAGATTGTCACGTTGTTCCAAGAGACACTGAGCAAAAGAGATGCTCAGGTGCAAAATAATCCTATCCTAAAATGCATGTTCAATATTTATCATTACATTAAAAAAAAGGAAACACACCTTTATTCAATGAATAGTCATTTGAATGAGTATGGATGGCTTAGAAGAAGAAGAAGAAGAAGATATTGGATTTATATCCCGCCCTCCACTCCGAAGAGTCTCAGAGCGGCTCACAATCTCCTTTCCCTTCCTCCCCCACAACAGACACCCTGTGAGGTGGGTGGGGCTGGAGAGGGCTCTCACAGCAGCTGCCCTTTCAAGGACAACCTCTGCCAGAGCTATGGCTGACCCAAGGCCATGCTAGCAGGTGCAAGTGGAGGAGTGGGGAATCAAACCCGGTTCTCCCAGATAAGAGTCCGCACACTTAACCACTACACCAAACTGGCACTACACCAAACTGGCTCTCTAGAAGGGGGAAGAGAGAGGCTCCACCAATGGCTATTAGCCACAGCAGTAAAGGGAGCCTCTATTTTCAGAGGCAGAAAGTCTCTGAGACCCAGTGCAAGGAGGGCCATGTCAGGAAGGCCCTTGGTGCTTTGTTTGTGGACTCTCCAGGGCCAGAAGAATCCTTTGGCATTCTGCGGCTCAAAGGAGAAATCCCACATTATAGTCCTGAATTGCAATTCTGTTTCGAAAGGTGGGGGAGAGGAGGAAGGGAGGAAGCAGAGCTGAATATAAAATGCTCATTTGAAATACCTGCAATGGCTCCAGCCCATAAATATGGAAACATTCATGTCTGCATTTCTCCTCTGATTGTGGGCAGCAAGTCGAACAATGTAGTATTAATGACATAATACAGCAGCGCCTTTCTATCACTGTTGTGTTGGCTGAGATGAGAATGATAACGGGAATTGATAAACATGCACCCACACACAGACACAAACACACATCCCTGCCTGTCTTTTGAAGGTTGCAAAACTGGATATGGTCTGTGTAGAGAAGCAGCTCTGAAGAAAAATGCAGGATCACCTGACCTTGGGACTCTTCATGTGCAGTTGGAGAGCCAGTTTGGTGCAGTGGTTAAGTGTGCGGACTCTTATCTGGGAGAACCGGGTTTGATTCCCCACTCCTCCACTTGCACCTGCTGGAATGGCCTTGGGTCAGCCATAGCCCTGGCAGAGGTTGTCCTTGAAAGGGCAGCTGCTGTGAGAGCCCTCTCAGCGCCACCGACCTCACAGGGTGTCTGTTGTGGGGGAGAAAGGTAAAGGAGATTGTGAGCCGCTCTGAGACTCTTCGGAGTGGAAGGCGGGATATAAATCCAATATCTTCTTCTATCTTCTTCAGTTATAGTTATCCTTTTTGATAGGGCTTCCACCCTGCAGGTGGTGACTGGTATAATCCTGGGATTATAGCTGGTCTCCAGACCCTCAGGAGAAAATGACTGCTTTGGAAGGTGGCCTCTATGGCATTGTACCCCACTGTGCCCTCCTCAGACTCTACCCCCCCCCCCCAAAGCTCCAGGTACTTCCAGGTACAAGACCATTTGCGATTGCAATAAAAAAAGGCCAACGCCATGCTGGGAATTATTAGGAAGGGAATTGAAAACAAATCAGCCAGTATCATCATGCCCCTGTATAAATCGATGGTGTGTTGTCATTTGGAATACTGTGTGCAATTCTGGTCACGGCACCTCAAAAAGGATATTATAGCATGGGAAAAAGTGCAGAAAAGGGCAACTAGAATGATTCAAGGTTTGGAACACTTCCCCTATGAAGAAAGGTTGAAACGCTTGGGTCTCTTTAGCTTGGAGGAAGGTTGACCATGGGGTGACATGATAGAGGTTTACAAGATTATGCATGGGATGGAGAAAGTAGAGAAAGAAGTTCTTTTCTCCCTTTCTCACAATACAAGAACTCATGAGCATTCAATGGAATTGCTGAGCAGTCAGGTTAAAACGGATAAAAGGAAGTCCTTCTTCACCCAAAGAGTGATTAACATGTGGAATTCACTGCCGTAGGAGGTGGTGGCGGCTACAAGCATAGCCAGCTTTAAGAGGGGATTGGATAAAAATATGGAGCAGAGGTCCATCAGTGGCTATTAGCCACAGTATATTATTGGAACTGTCTGGGGCAGTGATGCTCTGTATTCTTGGTGCTTGGGGGTGGTGGCAAAGTGGAAGGGCTTCTAGATCCACTTGTGAACCTTCTGATGGCACTTGGGGGGGGTGGGGTGGGGTTGGCCACTGTGTGACACAGAGTGTTGGACTGGATGGGCCATTGGCCTGATCCAACATGGCTTCTCTTATGTTCTTATGTTCCCATCCTGGAGCTTGCAATTGAACCCTCTGAATGGGAGAAATCCTAAGTCTGCCCAGTGGCAATTTGGATGAAGGGATAGCTGCTTGCTTTCCTTTCAGCGCAGGAAGTCAGGATTGGAAGACGTATTCCTCACTGCTCTTCTTCCTCTTCACACTAGGTTGTAGGCAAGCAAATGGCTTGAAAGTCAGAGGACTCATTTAGGGTACATGGAAAGACTGAATGTATCGCGCCTTGCATATGCTTGCGTCTTAGCCCTTCAGGGTTCTCTCCAGTGAATGGCCAAAGTGTTGCGATGGTTGAGTAGCATGGCATTTTTTTTTAAATAAATCATACAATTCAAAATGTCTTTTGTTTATTTTATTTATTAATTTATTATTTATTTATTACTTTAAATTTCTATCCCGCCCTCTCCGCAAGCGGACACAAGGCGGCTGACAACATTCATATTCACAAGTTAAAACCTGTCAGGGATCGGTTCCTATATGGAAGAAACTGAACACATTTTAAGTACTAGTCATTTAGATGTCTGTGAGTACACTGCTCAGGCACACACCAGGTGCAACTGATTACTACTGTGGGGGAGATGACATCACCTATGCTGATGCAACATGCTGAGTCAGAGGCTGATGCAATCTCTGGCCAGGTTGCATGACTGACATGCGTATAAAGTGGGGACAGCGAGTTGTTCTGCAGTCTGCTTAGAAGAAGAAGATATTGGATTTATATCCCGCCCTCCACTCCGAAGAGTCTCAGAGCGGCTCACAATCTCCTTTCCCTTCCTCCCCCACAACAGACACCCTGTGAGGAAGATGAAGATATTGGATTTATATCCCGCCCTCCACTCCGAAGAGTCTCAGAGCGGCACACAATCTCCTTTACCTTCCTCCCCCACAACAGACACCCTGTGAGGTAGATGAAGATATTGGATTTATATCCCGCCCTCCACTCCGAAGAGTCTCAGAGCGGCTCACTATCTCCTTTCCCTTCCTCCCTCACAACAGACACCCTGTGAGGTAGATGAAGATATTGGATTTATATTCCGCCCTCCACTCCGAAGAGTCTCAGAGCGGCTCACAATCTCCTTTACCTTCCTACCCCACAACAGTCACCCTGTGAGGTAGATGAAGATATTGGATTTATATCCCGCCCTCTACTCCGAAGAGTCTCAGAGCGGCTCACAATCTCCTTTCCCTTCCTCCCCCACAACAGGCACCCTGTGAGGTAGATGAAGATATTGGATTTATATCCCGCCCTCCACTCCGAAGAGTCTCAGAGCAGCTCACAATCTCCTTTCCCTTCCTCCCCCACAACAGACACCCTGTGAGGTGGGTGGGGATTGTGAGTTCTGCATAGCATGCTGTCTGTCTGTTTGGTGAAACCGTGAATCGACCTAGGAATCTGTATTTGGACCATTCTCTGTAGCGACTGCTATTTTTGACTGAACTGTAAGGTTGACCCTGGCATGGCTAAGATTTCGAGTATTGGACCCTGTTCTGGTAAATATATTCACGGAAACCACAGTTTGCCTTTGTCTGCTAACTGTGTGTGCCCTTCTGTTCCTACTATACGCTTCCTTAGCAGCAGCTTCTGATAACTATGCTCTGCTAATTCTCTAACAAAGCCAGTAAAAACCAGTAAAACATGATTACAATTTAAGACTTTAAAAAACATTTCGTGGTGCTGTATCACTACAATATAGGCGAGTTCTTCTTTTCTGACGGTGATCACCTAGTACTCTATATGATGTTGGGTGGCAGTTCTCTCCTGGCTAGATATCAAAGGCCTGTCGGAACAGTTCGGTCTTACAGGCCCTGCGGAAAGTGGAGAGATCCCACAGTGCCCCTAGGGCCTAGGGGAGAGCATTCCACAATTCTGGTGCTGCCACCAGGAAGGCCCTAGCTCGTGTCAAATGCAACCTAGCCTCTTTTGGTCCAGGGATGGACAATAGATTTTTTTGTCCCTGAATGCAGTGCTCGCTGGGGAACATGTGGAGAAAGGCGGTCCCGCAGCTAGACAGGCCCCTGACCGTTGTTAAATGACGTCCTAAATAGATGATTTCATTTGAACATGGATTGAATGAATACAAAAGCTTTCAGGAGGAAAAGCAGAGTGTAAATATTTTAACACCTAAAGGCAGGGAAGCACAGGGCCTTTTCAGAATGTGGCCGCAAGGTGTGCAGAGGAGCCTTTTGCCCTTCAAGAACACATTAGCATAAGTTTGGGACTGCAGGCCAAGTATCCATACAAGCTGATGCTGGATACTACAGCCAAGATGGGTGTCCATATTGGAACTTCCTGTTATAGCGTATAAAACCCTGACACCCTAAACATGATGGCCCTCAAAATAGAGATGCCACATATGAGTTTACTGGATGAACTTGCCATACATGATGGGAACAATGGCGTTGGGGAGGGAAAGCGGCACGGTATAGTCAGATCTTGCCGGATTGCAGAAGGTAAGCAGGGTCAGCAGTTGGAAGGGAGACCACCAAGGAAGACTCTGTAGAGAAAGGTGATGGCTTCTCACTTGGCTTGAAAGCCTCTATTCATCCACTTTCCATGCTCTTGGCCACTGTATTCTACTGTATGAAATGGCAAGATCCACCGGCAAAGGATTGCTAAAGTGAATCGAAAGCGCTTTATTCAACAGTCTGTGGCAACTAGACAAGTGCTGAAAATGCTTGCAACTAGTATGAACAAAGCACGGACTGAGTTAAAATGTCATTAACGAGGCAGCGGTACTGGAGATGGTGGGGACTTCCCCTGTGCTTGGTGATTTGCAGTAAAAGACAGTTGAGGAAGTATTTTCAGTGCTGAAATCGAGCCAAAATTGGAAGAAATCCATTGCGAATGTGGGTTTCCAATGCAGAAACTGATCCCAAAGAAGAAGCATTGCAGTAACTGGTGTGTGTGTGTGGGGGCAGCTTTCCACCAAAGAAATGACCCTCAAATGGAAGAACTCCATTAGTACTGATATACAGCAGAAGGGGGCAGCTTTCATATGCTTAAGCAGAGCCCCAGGTTAGAAAATCATGCATTAATTAGGTACCGGGAGGGTTCTTCCCACTGCAGAAACAAACTTTTCCAAATAGGAAGAAATTCACTTAGGGAAGCTCTCTGCTGCAAACATGCCCCCCCCCCCAAATGGGAAGAACTTTGTGGAGCACCAGTGTGGCATAGTGATTAAGAGAAGCAGACTATAATCTGGAGAACCAGGTTCATTTCCTCACGCCTTCATATGCAGCCAGCTGGGTGATCTTGGACCGGTCCCAGCTCTCTCAGAGCTCTCGTGGCCCTACCTACCTCACAGGGTGTCTGTTGTGGGGAGAGGAAGGGAAAGCAGATTGTAAGCTGCTCGGAGACTTCTTTGGGTAGAGAAGGGTGGGGTATAAAACCTCCTCCTCCTTCTTAAGAATGTGGACTCTTATCTGGGAGAACCTGGTTTGATTCCCCACTCCTCCACTTGCAGCTGCTGGAATGGCCTTGGGTCAGCTCTCTCAGCTCTCAGATTGAAAGAGCAGCTTCTGGGAGAGCTGTCTCAGCCCCACCTACCTCACAGGATGTCTGTTTTTCGGGAGAAGGGAAGGTAAGGAGATTGTAAGCTGTTCTGAGACTGAGATTCAGAGTGTAGGGTGGGGTATAAATCCAATATGGAGAGCCAGTTTGGTGTAGTGGTTAAGTGTGCAGACTCTTATCTGGGAGAACCGGGTTTGATTCCCCACTCCTCCACTTGCACCTGCTAGCATGGCCTTGGGTCAGCCATAGCTCTGGCAGAGGTTGTCCTTGAAAGGGCAGCTGCTGTGAGAGCCCTCCCCAGCCCCACCCACCTCACAGGGTGTCTGTTGTGGGGGAGGAAGGGAGAGGAGATTGTGAGCCGCTCTGAGACTCTTCAGAGTGGAGGGCGGGATATAAATCCAATATCTTCTTCTTCTTCAATATCATCATCATCAGTCATCATCATCATCTATTTCTTCCTCCTCCTCCTCTAAAGTGATACACAGCAGTGGGGTGGGGGGAGCTGTCATATGCCGAAAAAGTTCCAAATTAGGAAGTAATTCACAAACCAGGCACTTGGGGGGGCACCTTCTTACTGGAGGGACAGAACCTCCAGATGGGAAGAAAATCCTCGGGGTGAAAGAAGCCATAGGGCGGATATGTCTTTTGCTAATTCATGCATGTAAGACACAGCGCTCGTGCACAAAAACCGATTGCACACATGCTGCTGTACTAGATGTGCAATTGCCAAGCAAACTCCAACCAAGGGCTCCACAGATCGTCGATCTGATGGATATTTGTGACTGGCGATTATAATTGCAAGCCAAGCCAGCAGGAGTAGGGACATCCCCATCACAAAATTAGTTTTGATTATGTCTTATCGAAAACAACGGGGCACAAGTTAGCCAGGGCTATTGGATCCGCTGGCTTCAAGGGCCAAGGCAGTGTCATTTGAATCCCTGGATGGCGCATTGGTGCTTTTCTGATCCTGGTTCAACATGAGTGTCGGGACCCCCTTGGACTCTCTCCTCTGGGCCGGCCTATATTCTAATAGTCAAGCGTGGCCCATTCTGTGGATATCGAAATATGCTGATAGAGGCAAAGCAGACACAAAACAGATTTTCATGCAAACTTGGGGGACGCCTCAGGTTTTCAGAAAAAGCTTAAAACATACTTAAGGGATTTAAATCGCTTCTCATTTTAAAAGTACTGATCTGTAGTTGCTTGTCCATCAATGCATGACTCACAGCCCACCCCTGTTGTTGCATTCAGGAAATTCCTTGCTGCTGCCCCCCCAACATCTCTGGGGAGGGCTTCCTACCCTAGTCCCAGCAAGTTCCTTGTGGGGCTCCACTTGTTTTTATATTTATATTATAATAATATTTATATTTACAATTATTATAATAATATTTATATTATTATAATGGATGTGATCACTAAGAGCCAGCATGGTTTTCTCAAAAACAAGTCATGTCAGACTAACTTGATCTCTTTTTTTGAGAAAGTGACTACCTTGCTGGATCAGGGGAATGCTGTAGACGTCGTTTATCTTGATTTCAGTAAGGCTTTTGATAAGGTTCCACATATTATCCTTGTTGACAAGTTGGTAAAATGCGGCGATCTTTGACAATGATTAAACTCTAAAGGAACGTTAAATGGATTATAGTAAAAAAGCAAGACTATGGGAACTTATTTTTTTTGTTTTTTTGACAATGATTAAAGGACTACTATGAAGATGGATTATAGTTATAACATATGTTTTTTCTTTTTTTCTCTCTTTTTGCTTTATAATGCTTTTTAAAAGAAGATTCTTTAACAAATTTATTTGATTACCTTTTTCTTTTTTTTCTTTTCTTTTAAGCAATTTAATTATTATGAATATTCTTTAATAGATAAAGTTTTACCTTTTTAACAATTTAAATAAAATACACTGCCGGGGGTCATCAAAAGGGGGGAGGGGGGAGAAAATGTAATGTATATGTATTAATCTTTAATAACAGATGATGAGTGTGATTACAATATATTACAGTATAATAAATTGTTTTAAACAAGACAAGTTGGTAAAATGTGGTTTGGATCATGTTACCATTAGGTGGATTTGTAACTGGTTAACAGCTGGCACCCAAAGAGTGCTTGTGAATGGTTCCTCACCCTTTTGGAGGGGAGTGACAAGTGGAGTGCCTCAAGGATCTGTCCTGGGACCTGTTTTGTTCAACATCTTTATCAATTATTTGGATAAAGGAATAGAGGGAATGCTTATTAAATTTGCAGATGATACTAAATTGGAAGGGGTTGCAAACACAGAAGAAGACAGAAACAGGATACAGGATGACCTTGACAGGCTGGAAAACTGGGCTAAAACCAATAAAATGAATTTTAACGTGGATAATTGTAAAGTTCTGCATGTAGGTAGGAAAAATCCAATGCATGGTTATAGAATGGGAGAGACTTGTCTTAGCAGTAGTATGTGAGAAAAGGATCTAGGGGTCTTATTGGATCATACGCTAAACATGAGTCAACAGTGTGATGCGATGGATAAAAAGGCAAATGCCATTTTGGACTGTATCAACAGAAGTATAGTGTCCAGATCATATGATGTGATGGTATCGCTTTACTCTGCTCTGGTAAGACCTCATCTGGAGTATTGTGCTCAGTTTTGGGCACCACATTTTAAGAAGGATATAGACAAGCTGGAACTGGTCCAGAAGAGGGCAATGAAGATGGTGAGGGGTCTGGAGACCAAGTCCTATGAGGAAAGGCTGAAGGAGCTAGGGATGTTTAGCCTGGAGAAGAGGTGGCTGAGAGGTGATATGATCACCATCTTCAAGTACTTGAAGGGCTGTCATCTAGAGGATGGTGTGGAATTGTTTTCTGTGGCCCCGGAAGGTAGGACCAGAACCAATGGGTTGAAATTAAATCAAAAGAGTTTCCGGCTCAACATTAGGAAGAACTTCCTGACTGTTAGAGCGCTTCCTCAGTGGAACAGGCTTCCTCGGGAGGTGGTGGACTCTTCTTCCTTGGAGGTTTTTAAATAGAGGCTAGATGGCCATCTGACAGCAATGAAGATCCTGTGAATTTAGGGGGAAGTGTTTGTGAGTTTCCTGCATTGTGCAGGGGGTTGGACTAGATGGCCCTGGAGGTACCTTCCAACTCTATGATTCTATGATATATTTTTCCAATCGTCCATGACCACTGATATCATCAGAAATTATTTGCAAGGATAAATGTGCAGCCTAGATGAGAATAATGATCCATCATTTTTCCCTTTGAATGTACCTGTTGTAGAAAGGTTTCATAATGCAGGCATTTGCACTGCATCTTAACAAAATGTTCAATATCTTAGTGAGAACCGTACAAAGGAGGAAGTAATGGGTTACCTTTGTGTCACTTCTGCCACAAGTTGAGAAATCTTGTGAAGTTTCCTCGTTTCACAACCTGCTAATGCTGTAGTCAAAGGAACAAAGTTTATTAGCCTGATAATAGTAATTGGTGCAGTTAGAAAAGTCCTTGGCAAGCCCACACATCATGTCCTTGGATCCCTGCTGTTGCACAATAGGTGCTCTTTGTCTTTTGTCCAAAATATTTGAGTGGAAGGAGGAGGAAACACACATGTGCAAACATTGTAATATCGCAGGATCAAATAAATGTTCCTGGAGAGAATGCACTTAAAATGTTGACTGACCCAAGGTCATGGGTTTATTGTTTGTTAGCAGAAAACAGTAGACCTTTTTTTTTTAAATCGGTGGTGCCAAGAAGAAATGTTTTTGTGCAACGCCACATTTATGCCAAGTTCACACCACAAGTAACGTCTTTGCACTACAACGTCCACGTTGCATCAAGATCTGAATTTTTTTGAAAGCAATGCGGGTGTTAATGTCCCAACCTCTGCGCTCTTGGAAGAGCAATCCTGAGAAGTATCCCACCATGTCCTTGTGAAAATGGGGAAGCTGAAACTTTTGGGCAGTGCCAGGGTGGTGTAGTGGTTAAGAGCATTTCGCTAGTATGTGGGAGACCCAGGTTCAAATCCCCACTCATGCCAAGGGAGTCTGCTGAGTGACCCTCTCTCAGCCTGACCTACATCAGGAGATAATGGCAAATGACAGTAACGAGGCTGGCGGCAAGGGAGATGCTGGGCTTCCATGGCAGACCATCTGCTTGGCATGGAGAAGGTCGCGGGGCCACCCCTCAGCAACTCCGGTCAAAAGGATCGGGTAGGAGGTGTGTCAAGTACAAGTTCCTAGCACGGGTTGAGTTTGTGATTCAGAAACAACCAAGTGGTTTTCTTGTTAGTATTGTTATTGCTAAAGAATGGTCAGTTACAAAAAGCATATACATGTATTCACACATATATTCATATAATTTATATCCATTTACATATTCACATATTTATTCATGTATTCGTATCTATAATTCTACCTGTATTGTTGTATATAAGTATGCATGTAACTACCCACATGTATTCATGACTGTATTAATCTTTGCCTTTTAATATCAGCGTTGAGTAACCTTTATATATATCCATGATGGTTTTATAGTATAATATAGAATAATATGGGTTTGTGGATGGCACTAAATTGTTCAGGGTGGTGAGAACCAGAGAGGATTGTGAGGGATCTATCGAGGCTGGGTGAGTGGGCGTCACCGTGGCAAATGAGGTTCAACGTGGCCAAGTGCAAAGGAATGCACATTGGGGCCAAAAATCCTAAATGTAAATACAAGTTGATGGGGTATGAACTGGCAGAGACTGGCCAAGAGAGAGATCTTGGGGTCGTGGTAGATAACTCACTGAAAATGTCAAGATAGTGTGCGACTGCAATAAAAAAGGCCAACACAATGCTCGAAATTATTAGGAAGGGAATTGAAAACAAATCAGCCAGTATCATAATGCCCCTGTATAAATCGATTGTGCAGTCTCATTTGGAATACTGTGTACAATTCTGGTCACTGCACCTCAAAAAGATACTACAGAATCGGAAAAGGTCCAGAAAAGGCAACTAGAATGATTAACGGGTTGGACCACTTTCCCTATGAAGAAAGGTTAAAATGCTTGCGGCTCTTTAGCTTGGAGAAATGTCAACTGAGGGGTGACATGATAGAGGTTTACAAGATTATGCATGGGGTAGAGAAGGTAAAGAAAGAAGTACCTTTCTCCCTTTCTCACAATACAAGAACTCATGGACACTCAATGAAATTGCTGAGCAGTTGGGCTAGAACAGATAAAAGGAAGTACTTCTTCACCCAAAGGGTGATTAACATGTGGAATTCACTGCCACAGGAGGTGGTGGTGGCTACAAGCATAGCCAGTTTCAAGAGGGGATTGGATAAACATATGGAGCAGAGGTCCATCAGTGGATATTAGCCACAGTGTATTGTTGGAACTCTCTGTCTTGGGCAGTGATGCTCTGTATTGTTGGCTGTTGGGGGGGGGCACAGTGGGAGGACTTCTAGTGTCCTGGCCTCACTGGTGGACCTCCTCATGGCACCTGGGTTTTTTTGGCCACTGTGTGACACAGAGTGTTGGACTGGATGAGCCATTGGCCTGATCCAACATGGCTTCTCTTATGTTCTTAAGAAGTCTTGTGACAGATTCTGGGCCAAACTTTATAAGGCGATATGAAAGACCTCAGCCTGAGATCCTGGAAGGCTGCCACCCTTCTGAGTAGATGATACTGACTTTGATAAACCAGTGTTGTGATTCAGTCAAGGCAGCTTTGTGTGTGAGAGAGTACATTAATTTTCCGTACACTCCGTACCACCCTTTCCCTTTAAAAGCTCCAGTCCAATAAGGGTATTTGGAAAACAATATTTTGCTGTTTGGGGTCTGATGGTTGCCTGTCAATTCCAGGCATTATGAACATCATAGTACAGGGACATGACAGTTGGCTTTTCAGCAACCCTGGATGCTCTCCACATAGTGCTCTGGTATACGCACACATGTACACATCGCCAGCCTGCCTGCCTTCATTATGGTTTTATAGTATGATATAGAATAATATGGGGCCCCAATAGAGGGTGGATTATTGTGAGAAGCCTGGGCCTAATCTTGTCTCCCTGGGAACAAGAAAGATGTCTGCAGAACTGGAATGCGACCTTGGGAAAAAGCAACACCGTAGTAAATGTTTATCAGCAAATCAATGAAACTCATGGATTAGGTAGAAAATCCAAGCAGCTGCTACCGTGAAGTATAACACCAATAAGTGGAATAACAGTCTTTTATAATCAAGTCCTGTGTATTATTTCAAAAAAGTTGTTAGTCCATACAAAATGTTGAAAGGTGCAACCTCAAATGGATATATACACATTCCATAAAACTGGAACAAGTAGTCCTTTCAATTAGAAGAAGACACTCCTTGGCTGTGATCACACACACTAAACAATGCAGATAGATCCACTCTCCTTGCACTTTCCCATTGGATTTTGCCAGTTCACACGGTAAAACCCAGTTGGAAAGTGGATTGAAAGTTCACTATTAAGTGCGCATGATTGCCATGATTGGGAGGGACGGTGGCTCAGCGGTAGAGCATCTGCTTGGTAAGCAGAAGGTCCCAGGTTCAATCCCTGGCATCTCCACTAAAAAAGGGTCCAGGCAAGTAGGTGTGAATAACCTCAGCTGGGGACCCTGGAGAGCCACTAAAGGGGAGGGACGGTGGCTCATGGTAGAGCATCTGCTTGGGAAGCAGAAGGTCCCAGGTTCAGTCCCTGGCATCTCCACTAAAAAAGGGTCCAGGCAAGTAGGTGTGAATAACCTCAGCTGGGGACCCTGGAGAGCCACTAAAGGGGAGGGACGGTGGCTCATGGTAGAGCATCTGCTTGGTAAACAGAAGGTCCCAGGTTCAATCCCTGGCATCTCCACTAAAAAAGGGTCCAGGCAAGTAGGTGTGAATAACCTCAGCTGGGGACCCTGGAGAGCCACTAAAGGGGAGGGACGGTGGCTCATGGTAGAGCATCTGCTTGGTAAGCAGAAGGTCCCAGGTTCAATCCCCAGCATCTCCAACTAAAAAGGGTCCAGGCAAGTAGGTGTGAATAACCTCAGCTGGAGACCCTGGAGAGCCACTAAAGAGGAGGGACAGTGGCTCAGTGGTAGAGCATCTGCTCAGTAAGCAGAAGGTCCCAGGTTCAATCCCTGGCATCTCCAAAAAAGGATCCAGGCAAATAGGTGTGGAAAACCTCAGATTGAGACCCTGGAGAGCCGCTGCCAGTCTGAGTAGACAAGACTGACTTTGATGGACCGAGGGTCTGATTCAGTAGAAGGCAGCTTCATATTTGGGGAGGGACAGTGGCTCAGTGGTAGAGCATCTGCTTGGTAAGCAGAATGTCCCAGCTTCAATCCCTGGCATCTCCAAATAAAAAAGGTCCAGGCAAGTAGGTGTTCAAAACCTCAGCTTGAGACCCTGGAGAGCCGCTGCCAGTCTGAGTAGACAAGACTGACTTTGATGGACCGAGGGTCTGATTCAGTGTAAGGCAGCTTCATATGTTCACTCTTCTTTCACATATGGATTTCTTCTGTTCCAAATACGATATGGCACCAAGTTGCCCAACTTGACTCTGAAATGCTGCAATGAACAAACTGGAATATGTCTAGTTTTGCTCTTGAAAATGTTTATCAAGCAGGGCTGGTTTCAAATTTCAAAAAGTCCTGAGCAGAGAGTTCCCAGCCCACCCCCCTCCTCTGCCAGGCACTCACACCCTCCTTCCTTCCTTCCTTCCCTCCCTCCCACCCATCTCCCTGCCTCCCACCTGCTTGTGTGTCCTTCCCTTCTTTGCTCACAAGCACTCCCACTGCCCATGCTCACAGCAGCCTCCAGACCTTTCCCCAGTGGCACTGGGCAGCAGGGCAGGGACCACGGAGAGTGAAGCACTAGCAGAGCAGTGGGCTAGTCCCCAGCAGAGCCCTCAGGCCCTGGCCACGCCCTCCCCAACGGAGTGTATGTTGATACTCACCCTGTTTTGGGGAGTTATTGAAAATTCCAAGAGGTGCTGTATGTTTGGTTAAAGGGTTGAGCCTTAACCAAACAACCTGGAGTAAACGTTCAAATATGGAAATAGAAAAATAGAAAACTGCTCAAGTCTAAGCAACTCCCTGGTGCTTTACGTTGCAGAAAGTACAAATCAGCTAGTTTCAGGGTGGGAGCTGTGTTGGTCTGAAGAGGCAGAACAAAGTTTGAGTCCAGTGGCACCTTGAAACAGGGCTGGATCTTGGGGGAGGCAGAGAGGGTGCTCGCCTTGGGCACTGAAAGAGGGGGGGGGCATATGATGAAGAAGAAGATATTGGATTTATACCCTGCCCTCCACTCCAAAGAGACTCAGAGTGGCTCACAATCTCCTTTCCCTTCCTCCCCCATGACAGACACCCTGTGAGGTAGATAAAGATATTGGATTTATATCCCGCCCTCCACTCCGAAGAGTCTCAGACCGGCTCACAATCTCTTTTCCCTTCCTCCCCCACAACAGACACCTGTGAGGTGGGTGGGGATGGAGAGGGCTCTCACAGCAGCTGCCCTTTCAAGGACAGAGGCTCAGAGCAGCCTACAATCTCCTTTATCTTCCTCCCCCACAACAGACACCCTTTGAGGTGGGTGGGAATGGAGAGGGCTCTCACAGCAGCTGCCCTTTCAAGGACAGAGTCTCAGAGCGGCCTACAATCTCCTTTATCTTCCTCCCCCACAACAGTCACCCTGTGAGGTGGGTGGGGCTGGAGAGGGCTCTCACAGCAGCGGCCCTTTCAAGGACAACCTCTGCCAGAGCTATGGCTGACCCAAGGCCATGCCAGCAGCTGCAAGTGGAGGAGTGGGGAATCAAACCCAGTTCTCCCAGATAAAAGAGCTCTGCCTGACCCAAGGCCATTCCAGCAGTTGGAAGTGGAGGAGTGGGGAATCATATGAACATATGAAGCTGCCTTCTACTGAATCAGACCCTCGGTCCATCAAAGTCAGTATTGTCTTTTCAGACTAGCAGTGGCTCTCCAGGGTCTCAAGCTGAGGTTTTTCACACCTATTTGCTTGGACCCTTTTTTGAGATGCCAGGGATTGAACCTGGGACCTTCTGCTTCCCAAGCAGATGCTCTACCACTGAGCCACCGTCCCTCCCTCCCTCCCATCAAACCCGGTTCTCCCAGATAAGAGTCTGCACACTGAACCACAAACTGGCTCTCCATTCTTGGCATAGAATTCCACTCAGCCACAGAGGCAACCTGAGGGATGTTGGGTCCAATGTCCCTTCTCCTTACCAGATTTAATATGGGGTATGAAGTCCATTGTATTCTATGGGACCATAAGACAGAATGGCCCATAAGGGGGCATCATGTTAAAATTTTGCCTCCCCCCCACAAAAAAAGCATGTAGACCTGGTCCTGCCTTGAAAACAGGCTAGATTCAGGGTGGGTGGTGGTGGTTTTCAAGTCATACGCTTTCATGCGCACTCACACTTCGACTAAAACTTTGTTAGTCTTAAGGGTGCCGCTGGTCTTGAACTTTATTCTTATACATCAGCGGGCAGGGATGTGAAGGGGCTCCAAAAATTCACCATTTCAGCCCCTTGCAATGGCAGGATTAGTTCCCTCCAGTTCCTCTCCTCACGCACACACTCCCCTCCAGCTTCTTTCCAGGTTCCTGCACTTTTTTCTACCTGAGAATATCATTACGTAAACTGGAGTGAAAGAAGGGCAGCAGGAACACTGCATCTTTTGAACTGCCCTTTCCTTGTTAGGTTTTGACAAACATAGACTGGTTTATAGAGAAGGCAGCGTGTCCACAGTGTTGGGAGAAAAAAAAAAAACCAACCCACATAGCCCTCCCTCCACAATGTTCTCCATAACCCATTATGTGGCAAATTTTGCAACTTCTGCAAATATGTTCTGTTTCTTGAGATTCTTCCAGGAATGTGGTGACATCTAGGCCACTTCCAGTCTGCTGCACCTTGAATGAATTTCTTCTCAGCTTCCTTCAGCAGTTTTCCCTTGTCCTCTTCCCTCCTCATTCAGTGTAGTGCAGGAGATGGGAGATGTCTGGCGGTCTTCACTTTAGGGCTGCCAACTACGGGTTGAGACATTGCTGGAGATTTGGGGGTGGAGCTGGGAGGGAAGCTTGGACGGGAGGTGATGCCATAAGAGCCCATCCTCGAAGGGGCTGTTCTCTCCAGGGAAACTGATCTCTGGAGTCTGGGCACTGGGTGTAATTCCAGGACATTTCCAGGCCCCTACTGGAGGCCAGCGACCCTATTCAGAAGGTGGACTATTTGATGTCACATCCCTGCTCAGCTTCCTCCTTCCCTAAATTCTGTCCTCCCCAGGAGCTGTCCCCAAATCTCCAAGAATTCCCCAGGCCAGACTTGACAACCCAAGAAGGAGCAGACAAGAAGCGCCTATAGGAACAGCCACAAAATTATAATGAAGAAGATGGGGGGGGGGGGAGAGAGAGATGGCACTGAGCTCTCTCAAATCCTGTCTGGTGCCCTGACAAAATTCTTGGCACAGAATTCCGCTCAGCCATAGAGGCAACCTGAGGGTGCAATCAGATGGGCTGTTGGTGTCAAGCATAAGATTCCTGATCATTAAATTAGTAAGCATTGGTATTCCCCCTGTCCCCTCCCTTCCTCCTTTATTTCTTTTCTTTTCAATAAAGATGTTTCCTTAGAGTTCCCCTCCTGCAGTGTTCCAAGGATGTAGAATATGCAAGTAACCTCCATGCTGTAAGAAGTAGTCGTTCACATACGTAATCAGCAAGTCAGGAATGTAAGAGAAGTGAGGGATGTTATGGTGTTCATGAATTAGCTGATAGTGTGCTTTGATCCTGCTATGCAATTTACATCTGTATGCTATGCCTTTTAGTTATCTGAACTATGCCTTTGAAGTAGCCTTTAAGATGCTCTGTCTTGTAATGTTTTGTATCACTTTCAAGGTATCGTACCTTGAGCAAGTATTGGATTATCAATAAAACAAGTCTTTGATTCAAACAATAGCTTGATTATTTGAAACACTGATGCTTGACAGCTGGGTCCAATGTCCCTTCTCCTTACCAGGTCTAATGGGCACGACCAGATATCAACGTCTGTCTTCTGTTTCATTCGCCAGCTGTCGCTTCCCCTGTCCTTGGCCAGGACTTCCTGAACTGAGAAAGTCTGGTATTTACAGCTCTAATTGTCCCATCATGCTTTTCTGGCCATCTAATCACCCTGTTGCACACTCAAGACATTTGGAGGCCTGTGGCTTCTGCTCTCTGGGCACCATTCTTTTCTCAATTAGCAATATGTGCATAACTGAATACGCACCCATGGCGAACAAGCAGCAGTGCCAGTGCTAGGCTTTCTGGCGCCCTAGGCGAATCACCCACTAGTGCCCTGCAATGCCCACGAGTTCTTGTACTGGGAGAAAAGGAGTTCTTTCTCGACTCTCTCCATCCCATGTTAAATAGGGAAAATGAAGAGCGCAAAACTTGAAACCTTTCACATTGTTAATTTATGGATTGTTAATTTTCATTTTTTTTAAAAAAGCGATATGTTACTAAAAATGGTGAGAATCAGTGCTTGCCGGCCAAGCCAGAAAGGAGGGTAGTGGGATAGGATGAGGTGGGAGACCAAGTCACGCATCGGGGAGAGGGGGGTGGCTTGGCTTTGTTGAGGGCAGCTTGGTGATGGGAGAAGAAAAGGCAACAATGGTCAGGAGCCGGAGTAATGTGTCTGGGGTGCACCCTAGGCCAGGTTGTGCCCTAGGCGACTGACTACTTTGCCTACTCTCACGCACCCGCCCTGACAAGCAGTTCTGCGCATGTGCAAAGTAAAGTTTTGGTTTTTTAAACAAAGAAGGATGACACGTCTCTCTGCTCCCTCTATTTGTCCCAGAGAGATTAGAGGCGCAGCCAGGCTGTGTCGGATCGTGGTAGGGTTCCCAAGTTCCCACCGGGGGTTGACATTCCCCCAATTTTGGGGCCTCCAGCCCACTGCCCCATAACAGACCAGCGGGAGGAGCCCCACCTCTGAAAACCTCCAATGCATTGCAACGTGCCCTGCATGATGGCATCACCTGGAAGTCATACCATAGAGTTTTTAACCAACTGATAAGAGTGTCATATGCGCGGCATGCCCAGTGCAATACCGTCTCTTCTGGATGATGTCGTTGCGCCAAGCACATTGCAGTGCACATGAGAATAATCCCCCCTCCCCCCGGAGCCTGGAAAGACTTGGCAACCCTAGACTGCAGCATGCATGACACAATTAGGATAGTGTTATGAGCCCTGATGAGGAGGAGCTGGAAGGATTAACAGACCTGGAAGAGTTGCCAGCCAGTTCCTCAGCTGGCCCATCAATCACTCTCCAGGCATCAGTGTCAGCTGTTGACAATCAATCTCCTCCAAGCTCTCCTCCTCTCATCTCAAGAGTTCGAAGCAGGCTCCGGAAAGAACTTTCAGAGTGAAGACATGAGGCACGCCGAAGCTTCTGATATCTCAGCCCTGAGTTCTAGCAGAGTCACTGCCACCCAAGAACCAGGCTGATTGAGACTCCCATATAGCTCCCACCCAGGACCTGGTAACCTTGTGGAAGCAATGCTTGGGGCTCTTTAGCTTGGAGAAACGTCGACTGCGGGGTGACATGATAGAGGTTTACAAGATTATGCATGGGATGGAGAAAGTACAGAAAGAACTCCTTTTCTCCCTTTCTCACAATACAAGAACTCATGGGCATTCAATGAAATTGCTGAGCAGTCAGGTTAAAATGGATAAAAGGAAGTACTTCTTCACCCAAAGGGTGATTGACATGTGGAATTCACTGCCACAGGAGGTGGCGGCGGCTACAAGCATAGCCAGCTTTAAGAGGGGATTGGATAAAAATATGGAGCAGAAGTCCGTCAGTGGCTATTAGCCACAGTATATATATGTGTGTGTGTGTATGCATGTATATGTATGTATGTATACACACACTGGCCACTGTGTGACACAGAGTGTTGGACTGGATGGGCCATTGGCCTGATCCAACAGGGCTTCTCTTATGTTCTTATGTGACTTAGAGTGTTGGACTGGATGGGCCATTGGCCTGATCCAACATGGCTTCTCTTATGTTCTTATGTGACACAGAGTGTTGGACTGGATGGGCCACTGGCCTGATCCAACAGGGCTTCTCTTATTTTCTTATGTGACTCAGAGTGTTGGACTGGATGGGCCATTAAATCTATTCTCTGGCTTGCATCCATGCTCCTTCCTGATCCTGACCTGCTTGATTTCTATGGCACCCTGACCTTTTGGCTTTTGGACATTGACTTCTGATTCCGGGTTGTGATTCTGCATTGGTGACGTGGCTCCTGCTTGACTTCCTGGACTTTGACCTTGGACTGGCTTTGGACTCCTGCCTGCCTGCACCCTGAGAACATGACAGAAAGCCAAACCATGCCACTGTTTATTTACAATCCATTCCTCTAAAATACTACTTTTGCTTCTGGTTTCTGCCCGAAGCCCCCTTTTATTGTTGAGAATGAAACTGAAGACGGCCTTGATTGATGACTTCACTGAAAACAGGAACTTTCTTTCCATATTTTAAAACAGATTCTGGAAAGATAAACTGTCATGAAAAATTATGTATGGGTAGTAATCCTGAATGGAATCCTAGAAGAGAAGAACATAAGAACATAAGAAGAAGAAGAAGAAGAAGAAGAAGAAGAAGAAGAAGAAGAAGAAGAAGAAGAAGAAGAAGAAGATATTGGATTTATATCCCGCCCTCCACTCCGAAGAGTCTCAGAGCGGCTCACAATCTCCTTTACCTTCCTCCTCCACAACAGACACCCTGTGAGGTGGGTGGGGCTGGAGAGGGCTCTCACAGCAGCTGCCCTTTCAAGGACAACCTCTGCCAGAGCTATGGCTGACCCAAGGCCATTCCAGCAGGTGCAAGTGGAGGAGTGGGGAATCAAACCCGGTTCTCCCAGATAAGAGTCCGCACACTTAACCACTACACCAAACTGGCAAACATAAGAGAAGCCATGTTGGATCAGGCCAATGGCCCCTCCAGTCCAACAATCTGTGTCACATAAGAACATAAGAGAAGCTATGATGGATCAGGCCAATGGCCCCTCCAGTCCAACAGTCTGTGTCACATAAGAACATAAGAGAAGCCATGTTGGATCAGGCCAATGGCCCATCCAGTCCAACACTTTGTGTCACATAAGAACATAAGAGAAGCTATGTTGGATCAGGCCAATGGCCCCTCCAGTCCAACACTCTGTGTCACATAAGAACATAAGAGAAGCCATGTTGGATCAGGCCAATGGCCCCTCCAGTCCAACACTCTGTGTCACATAAGAACATAAGAGAAGCTATGTTGGATCAGGCCAATGGCCCCTCCAGTCCAACACTCTGTGTCACATAAGAACATAAGAGAAGCCATGCTGGATCAGACCAATGGCCCATCCAGTCCAACACTTTGTGTCACATAAGAACATAAGAGAAGCTATGTTGGATCAGGCCAATGGCCCCTCCAGTCCAACACTCTGTGTCACATAAGAACATAAGAGAAGCCATGTTGGATCAGGCCAATGGCCCATCCAGTCCATCCCTCTGTGTCACACAGTGGCCAATATATGTGTGTGTGTATGCACACACACATACATATACATACATACATACATACATAAACACACACATATGTACACCCCCACACCCCCCCCACATATATACACACACACACACACACACACACACATACACACACACACACACACACACACACACACAGTTGCTAATAGCCACTGATGGACCTCTGTTCCATATTTTTATCCAAATAAAAGAACACATTGACCTTTGGGACTTGGGGAGTATGTTTTAAATTAAGTTATCTATACCAGGGGTGGCCAACAGTAGCTCTCCAGAAGTTTTTTGCCTACAACTCCCATCAGCCGCAGCCACCATGGCCAATGTCTGGGGCTGATGGGGGTTGTAGGCAAAAAAAAAAAACCATCTGGAGAGCTACCATTGGCCACCCCTGATCTATACAAATGAAAACAGTTTCTTAAAAAAAAATACCCTTGAAAACAGCAGTTGCAAAATGGGCATTAGAGGCAGGAAAATCTATCAGATCTTTATGGTCCTTCTGATAAGCTACTGGGATCCTTTGGCGCTCACCAAACACACCGTGTATTGTTCTCGTTTGATCTTGCGAATCAATTACTCATGCACTCTGGCGATGTGCTCATCAGCCCTGGGAGGAAATGCCAGGCGCAATTGTGCAAGTTTGTCTTTGGCGCAAGGCCCTCCGACTGGGGAATCCCCAGGCCACCTCATAAAAAGGCCCTCCTGGCTCTTTCTCAGCTGCATCCCTCCAGGCATTGAAAATGAAATTGACCACAGCTGCTGGGCTCCTCTTGCTCCTCCAAAATGCAGTAGCCATGGGTACCACTCCAACAGTGACCAGAAATGAGGTAAGAGGTATCTTAGGATGATTGACTTGGTTCTCCAAGTCTTGCTTCCTTCTGTCATTGAGGTCAGTCTGTAAGGACCCTATTCAGAGGGTGACCATCACATCAGAGGAACATGAGATCTCAGCAATAGGGTGCCCTGTGCCATTGGGGTGCCAGGGTTTCACCTGTGGACTCCCTCTCTTGCCAAGTGCACAAAGGTGTTTGTTGTTTGCCTGACCGTAGAAGAAAATCAGGGATAGACTCTATAGCAAATCCGTGCTGTTTTGCTTGTACACAAACATTCTGTGTAGTTCAAAGCCCTGTGGAGAATTCGGAGGGTTCTTTTTAAAAATTTCTCATTACAACCAGTTCTCTGACTCACTCTGAATGTCGTTGCCTGCTTTTCAAGGGTCCTACCTGGAAGACACTATTGCTCTTTTAGCATTGCCAACTCTAGGTTAGGACATCCCTAGAGATTTGGGGGTTGGAACCTGGGAGGGCAGGGTTTGGAGAGGGGAGAGAGTTCAGCAGGATCCAATGCTAGATAATTCATCCACCAAAGCAGCCGTTTTATCCAGGGGACTGATCCCTGTCGCCTGGAGATCTGTTAAAATCCTGGGAGATTGCCAGGCCTCAGCTGGAGGTTGGCAGCCCTACCTTCACTGCTACCCCTTAGGGTTTCCCAAGATTCTCATAGGATTCTCCCTTCCCCACTCCCATGTTTTTAAATAACCACCTCTTATACGCTAATAGCAGAGTTGGCAAATCTTTGGACAGCTCCTCTGGAGGGCCAACAAGAGGGCACAGAGGCCAAATGAGGATCCTGGTTGGAAGTTGGATCTGCAGTGCTGGGCACAGCTGAGTCAGGGTGGAGGTGACATGGAAGGGGGAGCAAGGGTGGTGTTGAGGGCCAAGGAAGGAGGGCTGGACAGAGCAGGGGGAATGGATGCAGGAGCCCGGGAAGCTGCCCTTGAGGAATTGATCGCCGGAAGGCACACGAAGGGATCCACGTGCTCATACAGTTGAGTGCTCGGGGGGGGGGGGGGGGTTAGGTTGGGCTAGGCTCCAACCAGCTGTGTCTATCAATGCGTATGTCTGTGTCTATCAATGCACAGCCTGGATCAAATAAAGAAGTGCAGGGACACTGGGAGAGATAAAATATTATAAGACACAAAGCCAATCTCTGCTCCATGGTGTGATTCTCAGCGGTGGATTCTGATCTGATTCTGTCTTCACAGAAAAAAGGCGATTTCTGCTGATTCCACCTCCTGCTGCACACCCTCAATCCCCCGCCCCGCCCCCCCTGAATTGTTTCTAAGAGTACTCTGATTCCCCCTCCCCCCCAGGAATACAATTTGGGAGCCCTGAGTAGGGTGCTGCAGGAGGAGGAGGGGAAAGCTTGCTTTATGAAGGTTCATTTCATGAGCCGATATTGTCAAATATGTGCTTACGTTGTAATCTTACATTCCCCCCTCGAACAGATCCCAGTGTTAACATGCTAATCACCTAAAGGGGTGTGGCAGCAGAACAGCACCTTGTTCTACCTCTGGGGGAAGGGACTAACCCAACTAGTCCACCATCCCAAGCTGGCCTTTTGTTAACTTTAAGAGGGGAGGGATCCAATGCTAGAGAATTCATCCGCCAAAGCAGCCGTTTTATCCAGGAGACTGATGGCTCGGTGGTAGAGCATCTGCTTGGGAAGCAGAAGGTCCCAGGTTCAATCCCTAGCATCTCCAACTAAAAAGGGTCCAGGCAAATAGGCGTGAAAAACCTCCGCTTGAGACCCTGGAGAGCCGCTGCCAGTCTGAGTAGACAATACTGACTTTGATAGACCGAGGGTCTGATTCAGTAGAAGGCAGCTTCATATGTTCATATGTTCATTAATGCAGATGAAACATCCACACTTTGCTACAGCTGTATGGGGGTGAGGAGTGCCCCTTTCGGACAAGGTGAGCAGCAATGGGGGTTGTTTTTGGCTTCTATCTTGCAGCAAGGCATTAATCCTTGAACAAATGTTCCACGTGGAAATTTTCAACAACAATCAGGCAAACAGTTTTAGCACAACTGATTTTTATGAATGGTCTTGAAAATGCCCTAGTAATGCTGTTTCCTTGTTCTTCCCCCTGGGTGACGATCATTAGAGAGAAAGGCCACCATCCGATTGGTTGACTGACCTTTTCCCTCCTCTCATATTCTCACAGCTTTTTGCCAATGTCACCGGTTCTTCAGATGAAAATGGACTGTGCCACTGTTCTGTATACCTCCCAGACACCACATTTCCTGTGCAGAAGGTTGAGCGGCTAGAAATTCTAGCCCAAACACTCTCCGTGAAGTTCGACCAGGAGCTCTCCAAAGTAAGTTACCCTGTTTTCCAAAAAGGGGCAGTTCTCAAGCAGAAAAGCTTCAAGGGGAGATTAGAACATGAGATTGCTGAATCTGAGTTCCTTCACAAGTTCAGAAAAGTGGACTCCACCTAGGGCTGAACAGTGCCGGATTAAACCCTGTGGAGTCCCCTAGGCAGTTGAAATCTTGGGGTCCCCCTTGCAAATTATCTTCTAATATCTCCTGCAGGCACCTTCTCAAAAGCCCCTTTGACAAAGCTGCAGGGGAGAAGCAGAAAGAGACACAAGGCCAGCCCTAAGCTATCTGGCGCCCTGGCAAAGCTAACTTCTGGTACCCCCCCCCCCTCCCCATTGATAACCAATTTTCGAAAACAGATGAAGTGTCACCATGACTTCCAGGTGCTCTTATGGTGGAAGAGGCAGTCTCCAATAGAATTCTGTGCAACCAATGCTCCTCCATTAAAAACACCAAGGTATGAAAAAAGATGGGGAAGGCCAAGGGGATTCTGTCGCTAAGGCTTAAAAAGGGCAACTCACACTTTGGTTTCCATGGGCTTTTGCAAGGCGAGAAAAAGTGCCCCCTTCTTCCCATCCCAAAGAAAGAGGAGCAGAGTCAAGGTGCAGGTGAGTTTTTTCCAACCCCCTGGGCTTTTGCAAGGGAACAGACTGTTGGATCTCCCTGGGCTTTTGCAAGGCGAGGCAAACACAAACTCCGATCTCCTTGGGCTTCTCTCCACGGCCCTGGAGAGGCAAACCAGCCCGGGGCCCCTAAAAGCGTGGGGGCCCTTAGGGCAGTGCCTACTCTGCCTAATTGTTAATCCAGCTCTGGGACTGAATAGGGATGTAGGATTCTTCTCTCACTAGAGATGCTAACTTTCTGCCCCCAAGCATTTGCCCTCTGCTCTAACTAAGCTGATGACAGAATACCTGGTGCCTTGGCACAGCACTCCCCACAAGCATCCTTGACAACACCCCTCCCACCTTCTGACTTTGAAAAAAGATTTTGTTCATGCTCCTTTCTGATGAAGGGAGATTTGACTCCTGAGGAGAGCTGGCACCCTGAAAATCCTGTTGGCCTTTAAAGTGCTAAAAAAAAAGATAAAGGTAGTCCCCTGTGCAAGCACCAAGTCATTACCACCCCATGGGGTGACATCACATCATGACGTTTTCTTGGCAGACTTTTTTCCCCAGGGTGGTTAGCCCTTGCCTTCCTCAGTCATCTCCACTTTCCCCCCAGCAAGCCGGGAACTCATTTTATCAATCTTGGAAGGATGGAAGGTTGAATTCACCTTGAGTCGGCTACCTGAACCCAGCTTCCGCCGGGATCAAATTCATGTTGGGAGCAGAGCTTGGACTGCGGTACTGCAGCTTACCACTCTGCGCCGTGGGACCCCTACCTTTAAAGTGCTACTGGGCTTGAATTTAACTATTTTTTCAGATGTGAAATAGAACAACCGACTCTGTCAGAAGGGCGGGAAAGGATGCTGAGAGGTCCTTCAATCAGTACAAAAGGGGACTTTGTAGTGGGAGTAGTTCATAGGGATGCCAACTCCAGGTTGGGAAATACCTGGAGATTTGGGGAGGCACATCAGCAGGGTACAATGCCACACGATCCACCCTTCAGAGCAGCCATTTTCTCCAGGGTAACTGACCTCTATAGTCTTGAGATCAGTAGTTAGTTCTGGGAGACCCCCAGGCTCCACCTGATGGTTGGGGGTTTGGCAGTGGAGGGAAAGGGAGGGACAGCAGCAGGGTACAATTCCATACAGTCCCCCCCTTCATTTTCTCCAGAGGAGTTGATCTTTTTAGGCTGGAGATCAGTTGTAATATTCCTGGAGGTCTCCAGGCCCCGCCTAGAGGCTGGCAAATTCTGAAGGGTGAGTGAATGACTCCAGTATTTGGCTAAGCTGCCCAAAGGCCACTGAGGAGCCAAGGAGGCAGAAAGTTCCCTGGCTGCTATTAGCTATGCTGGTTTAGAAAGAAGTGTGTCAGCCTTAAGAATGAAGACTGCAGAAAAGTCAAAAGCTTAGGACAGAAGGAGATGGAATGTTCTTCCTAATGTTGAGCCAGAAACTCTTTTGATTTAATTTCAATTGGTTCATTAACTGGTCAAAAGAGAGGTGATTCATCTCCTGGAAGTCCTTTGATCAGTTAATATTACTGCTTGAGGGACACAGCTGAGGAACTTCTTCCTTGATCCTGTGATGTCTTGGACCCAATAAATTGTGCATAGAATGAGTTCATGGGTTTGAGGAGTTTGTGATTCATTAGATCCAACCCAGACCCCACAGATCCATCTTGCTTCCCCAAAAATCTGAAATCCCTGTTATTCTACTTAGGACAAACTCCCTTGCTTTGCATTTGCTTCGGTTCTTTGTTGGAGAAATTCAGCTCCCATTTCTCTTGTAAAACTGATAAATAACCCACAACCTCTGTTATCTCAGGGAAACCGAAAAAGGCTTTGGCACAGTCAAAAGCCAGAGCTGCTTGGTGAAAAATATGCAGGATTTCAATTAGCTGTCCAGGAGAAAGGCTATGACTGCTCTAGGAAGCAGGCCATCTTAACAAATGAAGTGTCCTTGAATTAATCAGAGCCAAAGACAGAGTGCTAAATTATAAATTCTGGCCATAAATATTCATAAACATTCCCACGATATAATTGGGAAGAGATAAAGCACACACAACAGCGACAAGAAGGAGATGGTGAAGGAAACATTTTTGTTGTTGTTTAAATAATTTTCTTTGATATATACCGAGCAAACACGGGAAGCTCTCTCCTTAGAGAAAAAGGGCAACTGAGATGGGGAGGGGCCCTCTTCCTCACCTGCCTCCTCAGGTGCTCCAATCATCTCAAGTGAAGTTTGTTAGGCTCTCCTGGGGAGCCGAGGTTCACTTCACCTTACTAATTGGAAAGGAGATTTGGGGATGGAGTCTGGGGAGGGTTTGGGAAGAGGAAGCAGCTCAGTGGGGTATAAATGCCATAGAATATACCCTCCAAAGCGGCCTGTTTCCTCAAGGGAAACAGATCTCTGTCGTCTAGAGACCAGTTGTGATTCGGGGTGATCTTCAGCTCCACTGGGAGACTGGCACCCTCCGCCTATTGACGTGTCAAGGTGGATTCATGAGCCCCTCAGTTTATTGTTACCCAAACCAAGCTGAGCAAGATTAGCAAAGGAAACTTCCATTTTATCTCACCTACCTGAATCATCTTTATGTGTGCGGAAGCTGCCAGGCTGACCGGTCTGATCCCTTCAGTCTCAACATCAGCAAGTCTTTCTTCAGGCCTGGTGTCAGGCGCTATCAAGAGATGAGGAGGGTTCTTCTACTGAGGGCTGCCAACTTGACAGGGGGGAAAAAATGTTGTGTCTCTTTAATGGAGGCTTAAGGTATGGAAAGGCAGGGTAGAAACTTTCCATGGCATACAGGTAAATAGCTCCCTTGCATTTGCTGCCAATCAAAGGGACAAAGCAAGAGGAACCAGTTCAAAAGTCTGAAACCTCCGCCCATTTCCTCTCCCCAGCTGCAGTTTATTTCATGTTTGTTCCCTCCCCTGTTGATATTTCACGCCCCCTTCACAGTTCTGTTGGCTCTGAACTTAAGGGTGAGAGGGAAACTTCTGTTGGCTCTGAACTTAAGGGTGAGAGGGAAACTTGAAAAACAGCTTCTCTTATTTCTTCCTTCAAAATTTGCCTCCTGGGAGGCTCAGCTCTTCCTTGGGAAATACCTGGTGATTTGGGCCCCTGGTTGATGGTGGTGGCGGCGGCGGCGGTGATGATGATTTATTAGGCTTGATTAATCACTCTATCCCAGCTTGCACCAGACTCTGGGTGATGTACAGCATACATTAAAAGCACATTAAGCTATCATGCAGTTCTTTCAATAAACACATGCCCTTATTACAACCAAATGCATGTACTTTGGTAGTCCTTCCAGAGCCCTGATACACAACAGTTGCTGAAGCAGCCTGCCTGCCATTGGCTGCATGCAGCCAACACCCAGCATTTCTCCATTTTTAGTCTCTTTTGGTTCTCTGATTTCTAGCTCCTATGTCTTTCGGAGTCTCAGGATGCCAGAAACAAGCCAGAGGGCTGTTTCGATGCTCACTTTGTTGCGTACTTCATACTCACTTTGTTGTCAGGGCCTTCCCAAACTTCAGATAGCAGCTTGCAGGATTTAGACCTGAGCTCACAAAGGAATTGGCTGGCAGAGAGGGAAGGGAACCCAGCCGCCATCAAGGGAGTACTGTGTTCAGTTCTGTAGGCCAGAATGGAGCGTGTGCAGAGGAGAGCAACGAGGATGATCAGGGGCCTGGAGACCAAGCCCTGTGAGGAAAAGCTGAGGGACTTGGGAATGTTCAATCTGAAGAAGTGGAGATTGAGGGGGGACAGGATTGCTCTCTATGGTTGGGTACAGGCAGGCAGCTCCATGCACGGGAGAAGCGCCTTAGATCGCTGCACCCCAAAATGGAGTGGACTAATCCTGTTAGGGTTGCCAATCCCCAGGTGGGGGCAGGAGATCCCTCGGTTTGGAGACCCTCCCCCCGCTTCAGGGTCATCAGAAAGCGGGGGGAGGGGAGGGAAATGTCTGCTGGGAACTCTGTTATTCCCTATGGAGATTTATTCCCATAGAAAATCATAGAGAATTGATCCACGGGTATCTGGGGCTCTGAGGGGGCTGTTTTTTGGAGTAGAGGCACCACATTTCAGTATAACATTTAGTGCCTCTTCCCAAACTACCTCCCAAATTTCAAAAAGATTGGACCAGCGGGTCGAATTTTATGAGCCTTAAAAGAAGGTGTCCCTATCCTTCATTATTTCCTATGGAAGGAAGGAATTGCAAAGGTGTGCCGTCCCTTTAAATTTGATGGTCCGAACTCCCTTTGGAGTTCAATTATGCTTGTCACAGCCTTGATCTTGGCTCCACCCCTAATGTCTCCTGGCTCCACCCCCAAAGTCCCCAGATATTTCTTGAATTGGACATGGCAACCCGAAATCCTGTTGTAAGCTGCTCTGAGTCTCTGATTCAGAGAGAAGGGCGGGGTATAAATCTGCAGTCTTCTTCTTCTTATACTCCCATCTGAGGCACTCCCATATCACATGGGGGTGCTTTGGTGCACTCACACAATTCTTGCATGCCTTCCCCTTAGCACAATTTGGGTTCCTTTTTTCCCCTTACTTTTTTAGTGGCCATGCGCTCATGTGTTTTGTGGCAGTGATTTTTTTTTAAAAAAGAATACCAGTGAGCACCTAGAGTGTATTGGTGGATTCACACTGCCAATCTGCCTTGCTTGCGTGCTTCCATGGTCAGATGTCAGGAAACACAGGTGGGATGCAGCAAAAGATTTTGCTACCACTTCCCTACTGGTAGCTATTTGATTTTGCTACCACTTAAAAACATAAAAACATAAGAGAAGCCATGTTGGATCAGGCCAATGGCCCACCCAGTCCAACACTCTGTGTCACATAAGAACATAAGAGAAGCCATGTTGTACCAGGCTGAGGACCCATCCAGTCCAACACTCTGTGTCACATAAGAGAAGCCATATTGGATCAGGCCAATGGGCCATCCAGTCCAACACACTATGTCTCATAAGAACAAAAGAGAAGCCATGTTGGATCAGGCCAATGGCCCATCCAGTCCAACACTCTGTGTCTCATAAGAACATAAGAGAAGCCATGTTGGATCAGGCCAATGGCCCATCCAGTCCAACACTCTGTGTCTCATAAGAACATAAGAGAAGTCATGTTGGATCAGGCCAATGGCCCATCCAGTCCAACACTCTGTGTCTCATAAGAACATAAGAGAAGCCATGTTGGTTTACAAGATTATACATGGGATGGAGAAAGCAGAGAAAGAAGTCCTTTTCTCCCTTTCTCACAATACAAGAACTTGTGGGCATTCAATGAAATTGCTGAGCAGTCGAGTTAGAATGGATAAAAGGAAGTACTTCTTCACCCAAAGGGTGATTAACATGTGGAATTCACTGCCACAGGAGGTAGTGGCGGCTACAAGCATAGCCACCTTCAAGAGGGGGTTAGATAAAAATATGGAGCAGACGTCCATCAGTGGCTATTAGCCACAGTGTGTATATATATGTATACACACACACACACATGCGCACACACACACACACACACACACACGCGCACACACACACACACACACACACACACATATATATAATTTTTTGGCCACTGTGTGATACAGAATGTTGGACTGGGTGGGCCATTGGCCTGATCCAACATGGCTTCTCTTATGTTCTTAAATTATGAGTCTGTTGACTTCAAAGAATATTGTTCTCATTTGCCTCTCTGAATGCAGTTGGTGGGCACTGCAAGTGGAGGACGGTGGAACAGAGCAATGTCCAGACTAAACCAAATCCTCCCTCTGTGAGAGTGAGCAAAAGCAGAGAGAGCTATGGGGACAGGACTGGCGAGTCTATTTAGAAAAGGCTGACAGATGTTTTACTGCTGTGGGATAAAAGCAGGCATCCACAACATGGTGCCCAGGGCACCCCCAAGCGTTTTTAGAAAGTGGGCAGGGCTATGTGGGGTTTTTGCCTAGCAGGGCTTCTAATTGGCCACTGGGGGCTTGACTGGCTGTGCAGAGTGTTTAAAAAGTTGCTTCAGCATCAGCTGCCGCCGCAGCACAACGGTCTTCACTATGCGACTGATGGTAAACTTTGTCTGCGAGAAAGCATCTGGAAATAATAAGTTTATTTAGAAAGGCATCCTGATGTACAGAGATTCTGCTTGAAGTGTTGAAGGGTGACTATTAGCTATGTATGACCTTACACCCTGACATTTTGTGGCTGGCTTTGCCTCCTGTGGCAGCCAATTGGTGGTTGCACCCACCACCCTGTGTGAGAATTTTAAGGGTGCCTGCAGGTTCAAAAAGCTTGGGGACTCCTATTTTAAAGCTTCATTTGCTACTCTCCTTACTCCGCTTCACTGATATTGTCAAAAAACCACACCCGTGACTGAGGATCCCTGGTGATTTTTTCCCAAAGAACTGAAGGCAGTTGGGAAAAAAAGATTTCTAGGCAAAATGACAGAGCAGTAGTGGACCAACTCCAAGTCTATGTGGGCTCTAGACCCTTTCCTGTATGGTTTCAGTCCAGGCTGCAGGACAGGAGCAGCTCTAGTGGCTTTAATTGATGACTGCCACCTGAATGAAAACAAAGGTCATGCTTCTCTGTCGCTCCTCTTGGATCTGTCTGCGGTTTTTGACAGTTTTTGACCATACCAACCTCTTTGGAGGCAGCAGTAGGGACCGGGAGAAGTGCCTTTGATTGGTTTAAATAACTCTTATAAAATAGACTTGAAGGGTTGCTATTGGAGATGGGCTATCTTTAGTTAGGGAGCTCTTCAGGGTGTGGAGCTCTTCAGGGTGCAATCTTATCTGCCATGTTATTCAACCTTTGTGTAAACCCTTTAGGAGAAATCATTTGTAGCTTTGGAACTGGATGTCATCAACATGCAGGTGACATCTCTCTATTAAAATCCCCAGGTGATTCAATAGAGATCCTGAGGCACTGCCTGACTGCTGGAATTGAGTGACTGAAAGCAAATAGATTGGAACTAAACTCAGACAAGACTGAAATGATGCTGGCTGGGAAAGCAGGTGTCTTGAAGGACCTTGTGCTTCCCTCTTTTGATGGGGTTCAGCTAACACTTAGGGTTATATAGGATCTGGCATTACCGTTGGTGAAGCGAGCTAATGCAATTGCAAAAAATACTTTCTTCCAACTCAGTCTAGCCTGCAAGATAGCCCCGTACCTTGACTCAGCTAGTCCGGCAGCTTGAATCCACACTGTGGTAACATTGAGATTAGACTGTAATGTGCTCTGCGTAGGACTCCCCTTGAAGTCAGTTTAGAGACTTCCGTTGGTTCAAATTACCGTGGCTGGGTTATTATCATGACCTAGACAGAACATGCACATAGCTCCCATTTTGCAATCTTTCCACTGGCTGCCCATCAATACTGGGCTAAATTCAAGGTATTGACTATCACAGACAAAGCCCTTCGTGGCCATGGCCCCTTTTATGCATGGGATTGCTTCTCTGTGCTCTGCCATAATGACTTCACTCATCCCAGCAGGTTCTGCGACTGGGCAAAATTGATAAGCATCCATTCTCTGTTGTGGCCTTGATGACGGGATGGCCTTGACTAAGATAAGATAAGATAAATTTATTGTCATTGTTCTCAGAAAAGGAAAATGAGAGCAACGAAATGAGGTGCTCTTCCACAAACATCCAACACATCAACACTAAAAAAAAAGGACATATACATAGACCATTAAAATACATCTAAAACAAATAACCATTCATGACCCTACATTTAGCCTACATCTCAAACAAAATAACCATTCATAACCCTGCATTTAGCCTAACCACAGCACTTGGATAGAAGCTGCCCTTAAATCTATTCGTCTTAGCCTTCAACACTAGGTTCAAAAAGCTCCCACTTTTCCAGTTTCCCAAAAAACTATGCAAAATAAAATTATCCAAAAGGGCTTTTTTGCACAGGACATAGGACTTTACTGTAACGAAATGTTCAGAAAGTTTATTTATTTATTTACTTTATATCCCGCCCTCCCCGCCAAGGCAGGCTCAGGACGGCTGATTACACAAGGGTCAGCAACAGCATGCCCGACCATTGAACAGTAAATACAAACAACATTAAATATAAAAACGTTAAAACATTTAAAACATCTGGTGATAATTTGATGTATCCAGACAACAAGATATTAGCGGTGGTAATCAGACTGGTCGATTAACTTCTGGAGGTCCCAGGCAAGCCACTGGTGGTGTTTCTGGGCCCAATCCATTGCTGTAATTATGAAAAAGCGTGGTGGAAGAGTGCCGTTTTGCAGGCCCTGCAGATCGGTGTGAGCTCTCGCAGGGCCCTCACCTCCTCCGGCAACTCATTCCACCAGCTGGGAGCAGCAATGGAAAAGGCCCTGGCTCTTGTTGACGCAAGCCTAGCTTCTTTGATGCTGGGGACCATCAATCGGTTTTGGGTTCTGGACCAGAGTGCTCGCTGGGGCTCGCTGGGGCCTCTAAGGTATGCAGGACCCTGGCCATATAGGGCTTTAAAGGTAATAACCAGCACCTTGAAGCAAATCCGGTACACTATCGGTAGCCAGTGCAGCACTTTCAGCACAGGCTGGATGTGCTCCCGTAAAGGAACTCCCATTAACAACCTGGCTGCAGCATTCCGCACTAGCTGAAGTCACCGGATGTGGGACAAGGGCAGTACCATGTAGAGGGCATTGCAGTAATCTAATCTTGAGATTACCGTAGCTAAGTCATCACGATCAAGAAAGGGAACCCACTGTCTTACCGTCCGCAGATGGTAAAAAGCTGACCTGGCAGTGGCGGCTACTTGGGCCTCCATCATTAAGGAGGCATCCAAGAGCATTCTTAAGCTTTTAACCATGGGTGCTGGCATAAGCTGCACCCCATCAAAGGTCGGTAAACGGACCTCTGGTCCCAGACCTGGCGACTTAGGTATAGGACCTCCGTCTTCGTCAGATTTAATTTCAGTCCACTCAGCCTGAACTGCCCCGGCACGGCTTGCAATGCTGTGGACAGATCTTCTAGGGTGGAATTGGACTGGCCACCCATCAACAGGTAGAGTTGGGTGTCATCAGTGTACTGGTGACAACCCAGCCCATGCCTCTAGGCGAGGGGGCGCATGTAGATGTTAAATAACATCGAAGAAAGAACCGCTCCCTGTGGCACTTTGCAAATAAGTGGGTGTCACCGGGATAGTTCTTCCCCTAGTGCCACCCTGTCCCCAACCCTGGAGAAAGGAGGAAAGCCACTGCGAGGCTAACCTCTGGATTCCAGCGAGGCGACAGGTCAGTAACTGATGATCAACCATGTCAAATGCTGCCGACAGGTCTAATAACATCAGCACTGCTGAGCCACCTCTATCCAGGTGTCTCTGGAGGTCATCTGTGAGGGCAACCAGTATCGTCTCCGTCCCATGACCCAGAAGAAAACTGGATTGATGTGGGCTTAGCACGGAAGCATCATCCAGAAAACTCTGAAGCTGCATGCCATAGCCCTTTCAATAATCTTGCCTAAAAACGGCAAGTTGGACACCGGCCGATAGTTTGCCAATTCAGCTGAGTCCAAAGATGGCTTATTAAGAAGGGGACGAACCACAGCCTCCTTAAGAGGCCGGGGAAAGGTTCCCTCAAGGTTGACAATTTCCCTTAGGGAAGCCTGTAGCCCCTCACGACCAGCTTTTATTAGCCAAAGGGGCACAGGTCCAGCCTACAGGTAGTTGGGCGTACAGTAGAGAGTATTCTGTCATCTTCCTCCAGGCTGAGTGGAGTGAAAGAATCCAAAACTGGACTAGAAGACATGCTCGGACCCTCGAGTTCTGTTACTGTTTCTAAAGTGACTGGGAGGTCGTGGCGGAACAACAGGCCTTTATCTGCGAAGAAGCTCGCAAAAGTGTCGCAGCCGATATCCAATTCCCTAGCATTTGGTATACCCATCGATAGGGTAGTTAGAGACCGAATTGTTCAAAATAATTGTGCTGGGCACGAGTTCGCAGACGCGATCATGGCCGTAAAGTATACTTTTTTAGCGGCCTTGACCGCCATCTCATAGGTTCTCATAAATACCCTATAAGTTGATCGTGTCACTTCATCACGGGCTCATCGTCACAGCCTCTCTAGTCATCTGAGCCTCCATTTCATTTGCCATAGCCTTGGCGTATACCAGGGTGCCAGCTTTGTACAGGGGCGCAGAGGGCGCCTGGGTGCAATTTCATCGATGGCCGTGGTGAGCTTGTTTTTCCAGGTTTCCACTAGCTCATCTAGGGAATTGCCAGGGGGCCAAGGATCCCAAAGTGCCATTTGAAACCACATAGGGTCCATTTGGCTCCACGGGCGAGCAAAAATACGCTCACCACCCAAGCAGGGTTGGAGCGGGACCTTCAGACGAGCCTTCAGGGCGTAGTGGTCCGACCATGGCACTGCATCTGCAATAATTCGGTGCACTGTCATTCCTGTCACAAAGATCAAATCCAGGATGTGACCGGCTTGATGGGTGGGAGTTGTTACATATTGAGAGAATCCTAGCGCCTCCATGGATGACACCATGTCTGACGCCAATGTGGAGCCCACGTCATTGGCATAGACATTGAAGTCACCCAGGACCAGAAGTCTAGAGAGCTTCAACGCCCAGCCTGCTATAGCCTCCACCAGGGCCGGCAGGGCATTGGCTGGTGCAGAGGGTGGTCGGTACACCAGCCAAATAGCCAAACTCTCTTTCGCCTCAACCAACATGCCGGCACATTCAACACCGGTGATCCTTGGAGCCAGAAGTGCCCGGAAGGAGTAAGCCTCCTGAATGTTTCAGCTCTGTTTAAGATTTTTTTTTGTTTTCATCTGTTTTTCCAGATTTCTGTAGTCCAAGCCCTATTGTGTTGTTTATTGGATGTCTCATCCTGTTGGTTGTATTTAATTTACACTATGTAATCCACCTTGAGTCTCAGAAACAAAGAAGGAGTATAAAATAAATAAATAAATAAATAAATTAGTAGTAGTAGTAGTAACCAGCAAACAGGATACAAGAAAATGTGTGGGTGTTCAAGCATCCCTAGTATCCCGCCGTTGTTCCTAGTCAAAAGTACTTTTTCGTGACCCTTACTCACAACTGGAAACACTACTCTGCAGAAGTTTTGCCATTCACTGGAATACACTGGAATAACAATACTCTGTGTCAGTGTTCCCATTTCCCCATTTATGATAGGAAACCTCTAGGTAATTGCGGTCTTTGCCTTCTGATGCTCACTGGTGTGTGTGTGTGTGATTATCCTACGGAGAAAAATTAAAAATAAAAATAAGGTCTCGTCTATGTACAGGAAGTTCTGACCATAGAATTCCTGGTGATTCCTACAGCTACTTAAAAGTGACAAAGTGTAGCTCTAGGAATTGCCAGGAACTTTATGGTCAGAACTTCTGGTAAGTAGCCGAGACCTTATTTTCTTTATTTAATTTTTCTTTTGGGACGCTGCCTCCCCCCAACCCTCCCACACTGCTTGGCAACTCTACACTTGGTGTTCTTTTGGAACACAGACACTTTCTTGTTGAACTCAGTTTTAAAAATTGCTTTAAAAAAAGAGGTGATCAGAGATTACACGTCACCCGTCTGGCAGACATTTTGCTCTATCTGTGCCATTTATCTGTAATCTTGGCTCTGAATTCTGGGTCTAAAAATAAAGATAGTCCTAGGTTAGCTACTGCACTCCGTTGTACCCATTTAGATCATAGTTTGATCAGGGCAAGATAGTGAGAAACAGTGAGGCAGAAGTTATTTTTTTTAATGAGGGACCTTAAAATACATTTGCTCTCCCACGAAAATGGATTTGGTGGGAAAAGTTTTGGAGACAGCAGAGCTTGACTTTTTATCCCAGCTGATGGCTGGGAAATCTAAAGAAGAAGCAAGAAAAAATTGGATGAAGTTGTTTGCCTGGTTGGACACTCAAGATTCTTAAGATTCTCTGGTGTGATCTGATTCCCCCCCCCCCTTTTTTCCCCGTGCTTATATTATAACATTTATCTTTAGTGGAATTATCAAATTTATTTTGAATAAAATTGGTAAATTACTAGAAAATAGCTAAAGAGTTACATTATAAAACTTTAAAATGGATTATATATGGTTTAGACAAAAGAAATAATAATAAGAGACAACTTATATTAAGAAAATATTGTGGAACTATCCTTTTGTTTTTTGGAAAGTATTTTATATAAAACAAGGCCAGAATGTAGTGTGCTTTTATCCCCTTTTCTCCCCGATCCCAATTTTCTAAGCTTTTCTGAAACTAATAGAAACTTTTGAAAATGAAAAAAATACATTTGCTAAAATGGAATGAATTCATCTGTGTTTTTTATAGGTCAGCCAGTACACCAAAGCCATCGAAATCTATGAACAAACTATTCTGAACCTAAGTCTTAAGGTTGAGGCCATGGAGAAGACCAGCATTTCTTATACTGAGCTGGACTTTCAGCTGGTGAAAATGGAAATCGTTCAAATGGAAAAGCTGATCACTCAGCTGAAGAGCACGCTAACTGGGAGCAATGTGGTTGTTGAGCAGCTGCATGTAGAGGTATGGTTAAAACGTTGTCCACCCCGCAATTATCTCTGACTTGACCCAAGGAGAATGGCTTCCCATGATTGTCCTATGCTTTGTTCATGTGCAACAGGAGGGTAGAGTTTAGCTCTTCTCATTTAGTTCTTTCTGTCCAAGCCAGTTTACGCTGTCGCTTATATAGAAATAGGGCTGAAGAGGGCAAAGAGAGAGACAGAGATTTCAAGAATGAAGCACATGAACACATGGAAACTGCCTTTATATTGAACAAGACCTTGGTCCATCAAAGTCAGTATTGTCTACTCAGATTGGCAGTGGCTCTCCAGGGTCTTGGGCAGAGGTCTTTCCAATCACCTACTGCCAGATCCTTTTAGATGGAGATGCTGGAGATTAAACCTGGGACCTTCTGCATGCAAAGCATGAAAAGCAGAGGCTCTTCCACTGAGCCGCAGTCCTTCCCCAATGAGACAGAAGTTAGTGTGAGGTTCTGCCAAGTAATACTTAGGAAAGCTCAGGGGAAGCTTTATTGATATGTTACTAGTTCAGATTCATTCATACAGAGGTCTTGCCAGGAATGAAACTAACATCTAGAGACAGCATTATATATTGTCAGGAAAGCATGCCCACCCCCGTCCCTGAACTTCAAAGACAGAATTCTTTACACAGTAATTCACAGTGCTCTCATTTCCTTATCTCCCAGCCTCCATCTCCAGATGGTGTAAAAGGCAGAGATGGGGAGGCCCCACATTCCCAGGCAGTTACCAACAGCCTCAGTGTGAGAACCAAAACAACCATTCCAAGAATGTCGTAATATACCCATAGCCAGACAGTATGCAAAATGGTGCAGGAAGAAAAATAATACGACAGGAGGACTCATACTATGGATCTTGACATACTGCCCCCCAAATATTACATTCCCTCCAGTTTGGCAGGGTACTGTTTATGAAACTCTTGAACTAATTTTTTAGCATTTACAATAGATGCTTGGACCCATTTGCTATGACCATTAGAGGTTTTCACTGAATTAAATCATACAAGACATCTATTTTCAGTTTGCTTGACTTCTTGATTGTGATTGTCCATCAACCATGACTGGGGGGGGGGGGGGAGAGTGGCTGGTTCAGGGTGCCATTTATCTGGACCAGGAGTTTTTCCTTGTTTAAGCTGAAATGAAGAACAGAATGTACATGTTTTAGATTTTTAGGGGGAACCCAATTCAACAGTTACACTGTTTATAAGACAACATACTTTAAAGGGTCCTAAATACTTCCAGCCAAGTTTTTTACTTGGCTGTTCCCCTCTCAAGTTCTGTGGAAACATAAACTGAGTCTCCAGGCTTGAATTTCGGGGGCGGGGGGGGGGCTTTTCTTGTCAGCTTGTTGTTTATAATCCATTTTAGCTTTTTCCAGCAGTGCTCAGCATATGATAGAAAGTCTCCCCAATCATCTTGTTGGTAATTGAAACTGAGAAATAGGTCTAACACTTGATTAGTCCAGTCTGTCTGCCCGTCCATCTCTGGATGGTGAGCCAAACTGAGCCCTTGTTCCCTACCAGATGATTTCATAAACTCTCTCCAGAATTTAGCCACAAATTGGGGGCCCTCGTCCGAGATTATTTTGTCTTGGAAATAATGCAAGCGCACTACATGCTGCGTAAACAGTTTAGCTACTTTTTAAGCGGTAGGGAGATGTACACATGGCACGAAGTGAGCTTGCATAGAGAAAATGTCCACGATTACTAGGATCACAGTTTCCCCTTTGCTGGGAGGCAAGTCCATAATGAAGTCCACTGAGACCACTGACAAGGGATCGGAGGGGCTTCTAGAAGTTTTAGAGTCCAGGTGGCTTCCCACCCCCCTTGCTTTTCTTTCCCATTAGGCAAATTTGGCAAGAGATTACATGTTGAGAAACATCTTTGTGCATAGATGGAGCATCTTTACAAACCCCAAATGTTCCACAAGTTTGATGTCGTGACAGTGTTTTAGAACCAACCCCCCTCAGTGCCTCAGGTACATACAACTTTTCACCCCTGTAAAGGCAGCCATCATCCCCAGGGGTGAGGGGATCTTTGAAGTGACTCCCACTCCTTTGCCAAGACATGTTTGATTTCTTCTGTCCAGGCGCTGGGGGGAGGTTTGTAGCAATGTTTGTGTGCAAAACTAACCTAAACATAACCCAGGCTTGCCTGTATGTCATTTCCTTTATCTAGATTAAGAATCTGAGCCTCACAGTGACTGCGCTGGAATCCCTGGACAAGAATAACGTCCTGGCAATCCGTCGAGAAGTCATGGCTCTCCAGAATAGACTGAAGGAGTGCGAAAAGGACCGAAACCATACTAGCATTCCCCACTTCCCACCTGGTAAGCACTTACCCTGTTTGGGAAATTAAAAATGTACATAAGATTATATTGCCTTTCTTAGAGTGTATAGCAAGTAATGGTGTGACCTCCTGATAATTCCTTTGCACAGTCTGAAATCCAGACACGTGATACACATTTATCTGCCCCTTCCTCCAGAAAGTGTCATATTCATTTACACCCTGCCCTTTCTCCCCAGTAGGGAACCACGACTGCTTAAATCATAGGACCATCGGAAGAGCCCTGCAGGATCAGACCAGTGTAGCATCTAGTCCAGCATCCTGCCTCACACAGTGGCCAACCAGTTCCTCTGGATAACCAACAACAGGGTAGGAAGGCCAAGGCCTTCCCCTGATGTTGTCTACTACCTCTGGAATCCAGAGGATTAGTGCCTCTGTATGTGGCAGGTCCCCTAAATCAGCATGGCTAGTAGAAGAAGAAGAAGATATTGGATTTATATCCCACCCTCCACTCCAAAGAGTCTCAGAGCGGCTCACAATATCCTTTACCTTTCTCCCCCACAACAGTCATCCTGTGAGGTGGGTGGGGCTGGAGAGGGCTCTCACAGCAGCTGCCCTTTCAAGGACAACTTCTGCCAGAGCTACGGCTGACCCAAGGCTATTCCAGCAGGTGCAAGTGGAGGAGTGGGGAATCAAATCCGGTTCTCCCAGATAAGAGTCCGCACACTTAACCACTACACCAAACTGGCTCTCTAGTAGCCACTGATAGACTTATCCTCCATGAATCTATCTAATCTCCCTTTCATAGAATCATAGAGTTGGAAAAGACCATGTAGGCCATCTAATCCAACCCGTTGCTCAATGCAGGATCAACCTAGAACATCCTTGACAAAGTGTTTGTCCAGTCACTGTTTGTTTAAAGACAGAAAAGTGTATTGAAAAGTTGTGAAATATATACAGAACAAGAACAGTAGCAAGTAAATCACTTGAGATATGTAACGATAAATATTCAAATACAAAGAATAAGTAATCAGGAATAAAATTGCAAAAGAAAATGTATACACATTAGGAGACAATTTACGAGATGTGAAGTATACGGAAGTAATCTAAAAAAGGGAAGGTTTCCGACTCTGGGATGACATCGCATCATGACGTTTTCATGGCAGACTTTTTACAGGGTGGTTTGCCATTGCTTTCCCCAGTAATCTGCACTTCCCCCCCAGCAAGCTGGGGACTCATTATACCGACCTCGGAAGGATGGAAGGACAAGTCAGCCTTGAGTTGGCTACCTGAACCCAGCTTCTGCCGTCATCGAACTCAGGTTGTGAGCAGAGCTTGGACTGCAATACTGCAGCTTTGCCACTCTGTGCCACGGGGCTGCCTTGTAGTAATCTAAGGTGGGGTTAAATAGCATATGATTTAGCAGAAAATTCAAACTAAGAACAAACAAAGAATGATCACTCTTACAACACAGAACCAAAATTGTAAAGCCATTAGGTAGGAGGAGGACAGAATATATTGGAACTGAAGCTTCAATATATTTGAAAATTTAAATATGGACCAAAAACGTGTCTATAAGTTTAGGAAGCAAAATAATATTATATACTATACCAAAGTGAATTAAATTGTGATTAAACAGTAAGATAAACTAAACATGCCCACTCCTGTGTCATTAGTGAGTACAGAGGATACCTGGTTAGAATATGGCAAAAAATACAAAATCCGAGTAGTACACACAAACTATTTTAATAAATTTACACTTTTAAAGACACATTATCACACAAATTTCCAAATTCCTTCCAAAAGTCTCAGTGCATAAAATACTGTTCAGTCCAAATTATTGTACTTGTAGTTTTCAATGATGTAGAAATAAGCCAAGGAGAAGAAATAATTCCTTATAAGAGACCGGTTTCGGCCACGCCTTCCTCAGTCACGACTCTCACACAAAAAATTGCGTCTAATTCCTCCAATTTCGAGTATGATCATTCATTAGTTGGGACTCAGTCTAACTTTGTTTACGGGCAACACCTCCTTCCAAATTTACAAGCTGGTTACGCCCCTTTGAATTTTGCTGTATAATTAAGTGTTAGAAGTTGTACGAGTGTGTGAGGATTTGAATGCCGAGATACAGTAGGGAGGACACAGACCACTGAAAGGAATAATGCTGACGGATGAATGACGCTGAAGTGGAAGAGAGATTGAGTGGAAGAATACTAGATTTGGATTGATTGATTTGATGGAACGGAAGGTTGAAAGTTCCGAGATGGAACTGAAGGTTGAAAGTAGATGTTGCAGTCAAGGAAGGGATTCTTCAGACTTAGAAATATAAAAGCATCATGTCGTCAGCAAACAGGCTTTGTTTCAGAGTATGGGAGCCACAAGTGATACCATGAATGTTTGCATCATGCCAGACTCAGGCTACTAAAGGACCATGCCTTTCTGAAACTTGAACGTGTCAGACCATTAATAGAAACATGGGCTGAAGGGTTGGAATAGATAGTTGTAATAAGCTTTGATGACAGTGGTTCCAAAATCCATGTGCCTTAAGAGTGATAACAAGTATGAACTCTCCAAAGAGTCGAAAGCTTTCTTGATGTTGAGGGAGAGTAGAACTGCAGCTGACTTTGAAGCAGGCCTCAGATTCAGTGGGAGCTCACAGGAGCACAGCTCCTGAACCTTTCTGAGAGTTCCACCTCCTTGTCCATTGAACAGTAGGTGCAGCTGCATAACAATCCCTGGATGAGCTCCACCACCTATTTTTCTACAAAATGACCCCTGCTTTGAAGATTCCCATGATGAAAGCACATGTAAGGTTTTATAGATGTCTGTAATCCAGTTTGGTCTGCATGAATATAATTAGTTATCAAAGAATTTAGGTGCTTGGCTAATGCTGCTGTAAAGATTTTGAAGTCTTGGTTTCATAAGGAAATGGGCTGAAAAGAAGCTGGATTAGTGAGATCTTTGCCAGGCTTGGGGAGAACTCTGATAGAGACTTCATCCCAGGTGAAAGGTAGAATTCTGCTCCGAAGTACATCGTTGCAGACATTGGTTAAAGGTTGGACAAGACAGTTTTATAGTGTCCAAAATTTCTGAAGGCTCAAATGGAAAATCAAGGAACTGACAGTTTGCTAATTTGTTCATCTTCAGACATCTTGTTAATCTTCAGACAGTTTGTTAATTTGAGAGTGGTGTGTGAGAAATTTGGAGAGAGGTGAAGGTTTCTGAGAAGTATACAGGGACTGGTAATAGTCATGAAAGATTTGAGTGCTGTCTGATGACTTGGTATACAAGTGCCCATTAGTATCTTGGGAAACATGGATGAAGCCAAGAAAGTAATTTCAGAGAACAAGGAGAGCTGATGCAGTGTTTTTGTTTGATGAAGAGTAGATATTTTTGTATTTTGGAGCTCTCAATAGAATCCAGGATTTTCCGTTCCAAGATGAGTTGTTTATAATTTATTTTGGCAACTCTTTGAGGAGTTTTTCTAATTTTCTAATTCACGTTATTACTTCTGTTTTAAAAGCTTCTCTAGGGGAGGGATGGTGGCTCAGTGGCAGAGCATCTGCTTGGTAAGCAGAAGGTCCCAGGTTCAATCCCTGGCATCTCCAACTAAAAAGGGTCCAGGCAAATAGGCGTGAAAAACCTCAGCTTGAGACCCTGGAGAGCCGCTGCCAGTCTGAGCAGACAATACTGACTTTGATGGACTCAAGGTCTGATTCAGTAGAAGGCAGCTTCATATGTTCATATCTTTTAAGAGATGGAAGACATGGGGATTAAGTTACCTCTTAGAACAGACTACAGGGCCTCTCAAAGTATAGATGCCATAATGTATGGAGTTGGGCTCAGAGAGGTCTATCAAGCTTACTCCTAGTCCCATGACTATGGAAGGAGCAATGAGGTCTTGGGTGCACCCCAAGTCCAGCATTGCTTGCACACGTATATAGGTGTTTAACTTGGGCTTCATTAATACATAAAACAAAGTCCTCTGTGTTCTCACCCTGGGCGGGGCTTGGGTTTCTGGACCTGCCATTTGGCACCATTCACAGCAGGTCGGTCTCATATCCTAGCAGCTTGAAGTCTCCACCATCACTGTCCAATGACCCTCATTTGCTAACCCTCTTGTCAGTGGAGGTGTGATCCATCGCAGCACCATCCTTGACTTTGCAAGAGGACCCCCTGGCTGTCCTCTGGTCATCTTCTTCAGGGCCTCCATGGGCTTTGGGGAAGAAGGGGCCCAGGCCTCAGCTGGTCAGTCAGCAGTGAAGTGGTTCTCCCCTCCACACACATTTCAGGCACAGGTGTTGCTTTATTCAGCGTTCTCTCTCAGCTTCTGGGAGGCTTTTCTTAACAGGAATCTCATCTCCTTCTCGGGTCTCCTTACTGTTGTGGCCGTAGCCTTGGTGCTACTGTTGCTTTATGAATTTCACCATCTGTTCTCATTTCTCCACCTCACACACGAGCTGTACTCATCCAAGTAAAGTGTTCATATTGTCTATCATTAAGGCTTTCGCCACCAGGTCTGTGTTTAGGCCCACTTTGTAGAACTCCACTTTGATGCTCTTGTTCCAGTCTCGAACCTTGGTGACATACGAATGGAAGGCAGCTGAGTAGTCACACATCGATTTTGCCCCTTGGTGTAGCTGCTTCATCATGGATCAGGCCCTCTCTTCCTCTAGGGGGTCCTGGAACTAGGGTTGCCAAGTCCCTCAGAGCTGCTGGCGGGGGACTTACCTCGTGCGCGCTTTGCACTTGTGGCACAATGGTGTACCTATTGTACCATAGAGTTTTCCCTCCCAAATGGCTAGACCGTCTGGGAAAACCATAGAGTTTTCCCGGAAATGCCTAGAGTGGCTGCCATGCGACATCAACGGCATGCTGACGTCATTTTTGGGTGACATCATTGCACCAGCAACGTTGGGAGAGGTTCCCCCCCTCTGGTCCAATGTGGGCCGGCAGGTTGGGAACCTCCCAGGTGGTTCCCAACCTGGAACTGGCAGCTCTACCTGGAGCTGCTTGCATAGGGCATGCAGGAAATCCATTGCATTCTGCAAGTCCAGCGATGTGGCTTTGTACAAAGTCACATACCAGTCCGTGGTATCCCCTTCCAGCTGAGAGCTCAGGAGATTCACTCTACTAGCTTCACTGGGGAGCATATCCCCCCATTCCTGCAGGAATTCTCTGGCCTGCACCAGAAAGTAGTCAAGTTTCTCAGAGTTGCCATCAAACTTGGCCCTCAACTTTCCCAGCCCCCGACAATTGACATGTCTTGGAGCCGGGGCTCCCAGACCTGATGGGTGAGGTCAGGACTCGGTCTGGCAGTTTGCCACCTTCTTGATCTTCCTGCTCTTCTTCATCTGCCGCTCCCTCCGGCTGTGCCACCGATGCGTTCTGCAGCCTCATAGTCACAAACTCTTCTAGCGCTGTCCTTTCGGCCCATAGCTCTTACCCCAGGGCATGCATCTCTGCTTGCAGATGCTTCTATTCCTCCACTTCTGCCACTCACAGGCCGGCCGCACTGGGGAGTCCCCGTTCATCTGTGGGTAGGGTTCCCCAGAATCCTTCACCTTGATTCCAGTGGTTCCGTGCACGTTGTCGAATTCCCCAGGTCTCGAGAAGACACCAAGAGCTGCAATTGTCACTGTCTGGAAGTCATCCCTGGCTATTCTGCAGCATCCACACTCTGCCAGGGTCTTGACCTCCACTCTGTGATGACCTTGGAGGGAGAGAGGGATCCCTCTGAGGTGCCCTTGACCTTCCATCTCTCATTGGGGACTTTTGGCTCGGGGTCCTTCAGGTGGCCCTCATCCAAGGGACTGGGTTTTGTAGCGCCGGCAGCCCTTTCTCCCTCTTCACCAGATCCACTCATGTGGGATCTAAAATGGGTGACAATTAATATAGCCTGTTAATAAGTAAAAATAATAATACCAGGGCAATAACATCAGTCAAGGCCATTCACAGCTTCAAGGTGAGTCTGGCAAAATGTAAGATTTTGCCAGGTTCAATCGCGAGACTTCTTGAGTGGGATCAGAAGAAGTTTAATGAAGTTTAATAATAAAGCAAGCATTCCATGACAAGTGAACACCAGCCCAGGTCTTGCCAGACTGGGGCACAATCAAAAGTTACCAACTATTATAGAAGAGGGGGTTCTTTCTCCCATGCCCACCAAAAGTCTTTTGAAAGTCTTTATTAAAATAAATGCATTTCTTTCCCAGGCCGCAGTAGTCAAGGCAAACTCTGCCCTTCAGTTGACGCTTATCAGTGTTGTTTAGGGAGACGAGATTACATGTGTCTCCCTGTGGCCACTTTCCACCTGCGAGTCTGCATCCCACATCTCACCAACTGCTGGGCATTTCAACAAGAGACCTTGTAACTGGAAACATAAGAACATCAGAGAAGCCCTGTTGGATCAGGCCAATGGCCCATCCAGTCCAACACTCTGTGTCACATAAGAACATCAGAGAAGCCATGTTGGATCAGGCCAATGGCCCATCCAGTCCAACACACACACACACACACACACACAAACACACACACACACACACACACACTGTGCTAATAGCCACTGATGGACCTCTGCTCCATATTTTTATCTAACGCCTCTTGAAACAGGTTCATACAATAGGATTAGTATCATGTGGGATCTATAATGGGTGACAATTAATATAGCCTGTTAATAAGTAAAAATAACAATTCCAGGGCAAGAACATCAGTCAAGCAAATGTCAATCAGAAACCTACAACCACAAAGAGGAACCTTGTCAGGGATTAGTTCCTGACACTTGTGGTACAGCTGATGAGAGAAGGAGCTGGAATCTTCCTACACCACTTCCTACCCCACCCCTTAGCCTGGGCCCTTCTGAGGAAAAGGCATTTGCCTGGGTTGGGAAACTGTAAGGTTCCATAGCCACCTACTTCTGTGCTGGATTGCTGCCAGCGGTTTCACGCACAGAAGGTCTCCACAAGGCATAGTTGCTTGACTAAGGCTGCTGCCACCAAAGTAAAGCAATTTGCTGTGATCTTTCCCAAACCTGGTTTGTATGATCTGGTTTGAAAGATGGGAAGGGGCATTTCCTCTGAATCCCCAAGCTTATTTTTTTAAATGTACTCACTGTAGAGTTGCCAGGCTGTGCCAAGCAACTGGCAGGAGAGTCAGGGGTGGGGACTTGAGTGGGAGTGACATAATCTGTGCCATGTTGTCACTTCCGGGGACAATCTAGAAGTGATGTAGGGTGGGTCTCCTGCCAGAAACTCTAGGGTTTTATTTTAGAATTTCTGACAATTCCTAGAATCCACCCTATATCATTTATGGATTGTGATAGGAAATGATGTCACTGTCCAGATGCTGCCAGAGTTTGTTCTAGGGTGGCTGGCAGGAGACCTCTCACGTTAGTGCCTCATAATAGGGCAATTTTTCCTAACTGTACATTGAATATGTGAAATGAGCTAGAGTGTTAAGAAGACTTTGTGTGAAGGAGTGTTTATCATGGGTAGAGGGCCTCCCTGCCCACAGATCACTTCCATAGCCTTCGATGTTGGGCCTCCTGACACTTCGTTAGAAGGAGAAAGAAGGATGATAGAAGATGAAGTAGTCCTTGTTCAGACACCTTTTCGGACTTTCGTATCTCATAGACATTGCAGTGCTTTCTGTCAGAGGCATGAGAAACCTTTGGTCTGTTGGGTCAAGTGGGGAAAAGGATGGAAAAAAAAAAAACCTCCAGACCTCAAACCTTTCTTTAAAGCTTAGCAAAGACATTAGCCTCTTTCAGGAAATAGCTAGAAAGTTTCCAAAGTATTGTTCTTTCCTTCCATTGCAAAAGGACTTCATCTTTTACAGTAGCAAAGAGTCTTCAGGGACTCTTCAGGGAGAGAGGGAGGGAGGGAGGTTGCAGGTAAACTTGCTTTGCTTCTCACAGGCAAAGTAGATATCCATCCATCCATCCATCCATCCATCCATCCATCCATCCATCCATCCATCCATCCATCCATCCACCCACCCACTCACCCATCCACCCACCCACTCACCCATCCATCCACCCACCCACCCATCCACCCACCCACCCATCCACCCACTCACCCACCCATCCTTCCACCCACTCACCCACCCACCCATCCATCCATTCATCCACCCATCCACCCATCCATCCATCCATTCATCCACCCATCCACTCACCCACCCACCCACCCATCCATCCATCCATCCATCCATCCATCCATCCATCCATCCATCCACCCATCCATCCATCCACCCATCCATCCATCCATCCATCCATCCATCCATCCATCCATCCATCCATCCATCCATCCATCCATCCATCCATCCATCCATCCACCCACCCACCCATCCATCCACCCACCCACCCACCCATCCATCCATCCATCCATCCATCCATCCATCCATCCATCCATCCATCCATCCATCCATCCATCCATCCATCCATCCATCCACTCACCCACCCACCCACCCATCCATCCACTCACCCACCCACCCACCCACATTTATATCCCACCCTCCCCTGATGGGCTCATGGCGGGATATAAATGTGATATATCCAATACAACCCAGAGTAGGGGTACCATTCCCCAGGTAGGGGTGGAGGATTGCCCTCTGGCTGGTGGGAGGAAGCTCCCGCACACCCCCTCAAACAGCAACACCACACATGACATGTTGACATCACCTTGAACTGACATCAGCATGTCGGTGATTGCTGGGGGTGCTCAGCTTGTTAGGCAAAACTCTATGGTTTGAGGTTAATTTTACCATAGAGTTTAGCCCAAAAAGCAAAGTTTTGCCCCTGACATCACTGACATTCTGATGTCACTTCCGAGTGCAATCAGCGCATCATGCAACAACCCTGCCCACTCCAGGAACTTCCACAAAATCCCCCCACTGGCTCATTGAAAGGACCTGGCAACTCTAACGTAGAAAGGTTAATGAAAAGGAGAGCAACAAAGATGGTGAGGGGTCTGGAGACCAAGTCCTATGAAGAAAGGTTGAAGGAGCTGGGCATGTTTAGCCTGGAGAGGAGACAGCTGAGAGGTGATATGATCACCATCTTCAAGTACTTGAAGGGCTGCCATATAGAGGATGGTGCAGAATTGTTTTCTGTGGCCCCAGAAGGTAGAACCAGAACCAATGGGTTGAAATTAAATCAATAGAGTTTCCGGCTCAACATTAGGAAGAACTTCCTGACCGTTAGAGTGATTCCTCAGTGGAACAAGGTTCCTCGGGAGGTGATGGGCTCTCCTTCTCTGGAGGTTTTTAAACAGAGGCTAGATGGCCATCTGACAGCAATAAGGATCCTGTGAATTTGGGGAAATATATTTGTGAGTTTCTTGCATTGTGCAGGGAATTGGACTAGAAGACCCTGGAGGTCCCTTCCAACTCTATAATTCTATGAAAAGGAGCCTCATAAGATTGCAGTTTAAAGCTGAGGATCAGCATGCGTGTGAGCATCTTTCCCATCAGCTGTTATCTACCTAAAACAGCCTCTCCTGTTTTATCCTCACAACCACCCTGTGAGGTAGGTTAGGCTGAGGGTGTGAGGGGCCCCAGGTCACCCAGTGAGCTTCCGTGGCAGAGTGAGGATTCAAACCTGGGTATCCCAGATCTTAATTCAACATCTAACCACTACACCACATTGGCTGTACATTGACTACAGCCCAAGAGGCAGAAGAAAAGTAGTAGAGGAAGCTGAAACTCTCGTTATGGTGGTTTTGGAGCAAAGTATTGAACTGATGTCAGGCGGCTTTTTGGTACTCCATTTTCCTTTGCATTTTTGGGACTTCCAGCATTTCCCCTCCAATTTTTCTCCAAGTGGGGGACCAGGATCCTTCTTGCCAGTCATCACAATGAAGAGAACCTCCAAAACGAGTACTTAAACTTTGGGTGTGGTAGAGCCCTATCTAACCCAGAAAAAATAAAATGTGGAATATGCTGCCAGAAGATGTAGTGCTGCCCGCAGGAATAACCAGCTTTAAAAGGTGATTAGATAGATTCATGGAGGATACGTTTATCAGTGGCTCCTAGCCCTGGTGACTGAGGGGAACCTCCATATTCAGAGGCACTAATCCTCTGAATCCCAGAGCCAGAAGGCAACATCAGAAGAAGGCCTCAGCCTCTCTTCCCTGTTGTTGGGAACTGATTGCCCACTATGTGAGACAGGATGCTGGACTGGATGGACTGTTGGTCTGTTCCAGCAGGGCTCTTCTTATGTTCTTAACAGACACAGAGAAGGGGAGGGGGTTCTCAGCACACAGTGAGAGAACTTCAGGTCTCTCAGTGACTTCTTACAGTGGGTTCTTTCAGATGCTGAAGAGCATGGGGACAAGATGAGACTTATGGGAGTGTGGCTCGGTGGAAGAGTCCCTGTTTTGCATGCAGAAGTTTCCAGGTTCAGTCCCCAGCATCTCCAGTACCGGGTGGCAGGTGATGTGAAAGACCTCAGCCTGAGTCTTTGATGAGCTTCTGCCTGTCTGAGTAGACAATATTGACTCTGATGGGTGGATAGTTTGATTTAGTACAAGGCAGCACCATGTGTGACTTTCCAGCCTCCCATAAGCCAGTGGCCAAAGGGGATTAATTATCCTCTCATTGATTCAGGTGACCAAGGCAATTTTTGTACCAGACCTGCATCCACTTTGTACGCATTCTTTCCCACTTCTTGCCAGTCTGGTGCAACTGTTAGGGTGTTGAATTAGGATCTGGGAGGCTCAGGTTCAAATCCCCCCTCTTCCAGGGAAGTTTGCTGGGTGACCTGGGGCTGGTCACACAATCTCTGCCTAACCTACCTCAGGGATAAAATGGAGGAGAGGAGAATGATCTAAGCCACTTTGGGCCCCAACTCAAAAAGGATATTATAGCATTGGAAAAAGTGCAGAAAAGGGCAACTAGAATGATTAAAGGTTTGGAACCCTTTCCCTATGAAGAAAGGCTAAAATGCTTGGGGCTCTTTAGCTTGGAGAAACTTTGACTGCGGGGTGACATGATAGAGGTTGACAAGATTATGCATGGGATGGAGAAAGTAGAGAAAGAAGTATTTTTCTCCCTTTCTCACAATACAAGAACCGGTGGCCATTCAATGAAACTGCTGAGAAGTCAAGTTAGAACAGATAAAAGGAAGTACTTCTTCACCCAAAGGGTGATTAACATGTGGAATTCACTGCCACAGGAGGTGGCGGCGGCTACAAGCATAGCCAGCTTTAAGAGGGGATTGGATAAAAATATGGAGCAGAGGTCCATCAGTGGCTATTAGCCACAGTGTGTGTGTGTGTATATATATATATATATATATATATATATATATATATATATATATATATATATATATATATATATATATATATATATATATATATATATATATATATATATGTGTGTGTGTGTGTGTGTGTGTGTGTGTATGTGTGTATATGTATGTATGTATATGTGTGTGTGTGTATATACACACACACAGATATTGGTCACTGTGTGACACAGAATGTTGGACTGGATGGGCCATTGGCCTGATCCAACATGGCTTTTCTTATGTTCTTATTAAATAAAATAAATATTCCTTAAAAAGTGAAAGAAGCCACCCTCTGAATAACGGCGGCACGTCCAATTCGATGTACCTGCTGTTATTTACAAAACGAGAGATTACTTTGTTTTCTAACTCCAACCCTAATTCCAGGCAGCACAGTTACATGTAAAAAATACGAACAAAACAATAATACAACCTTCAGAATTTGTACAGGAAACAGATCTCCCTTCCTGACAACTGTATGACGGTGTACATGTTAAAAAGTATGTTTCATGAATGATCTTTTTTTTTTTTAAAAAAAAGACTCTTTCCCTCCAAGTATTTTTGATGTGACTAAGCTAAAGCTGCTCCTACCTTTAATAATTCATGCATTACTTCCAAAATTACAAACAAACGAGCGTTCAGGAGAGAGTTCTCTCGCTTCTTTTGTACAGAAATGCCCTATTGGCTGGATCCATGATTGTTTTTATTTATGAAACTACTCATGAATTATTAAAAGAAAGCTCGCCTGGCACTCGGTTTAATGACACGAAAAAATGATTTCAAACCACATCTATGCGCCCCGCAAGTGACATTTTATCCCTTTATTTTTACTTTAAAATAAACAAATTGTAGATTTATGCACATAAGCATTAAATTTGAACACAACCATTTTTATGTAGTTGTACTAATTTAGTCCATGCAGTTGTCAGTTTAGGCAAACTATAACCCACAGAGGAAATGATATCTCTGCTGTGAGAAGAACTTCCATTGATTTTGAGAGTGGGTAAACTGTGAGACATTTAGCAACAAAGGAAAGGAAAAGGAAAGGTCCCCTGTGCAAGCACCAGTTTTTTCCGACTCTGGGGTGATGTTGCTTTCACAACGTTTTCACGGCAGACTTTTTACGGGGTGGTTTGCCCTTGCCTTCCCCAGTCATCTACGCTTTCCTCTCAGCAAGCTGGGTACTCATTTTATCGACCTCGGAAAGATGGAAGGCTGAGTCAACCTCGAGCCAGTTATCTGAAAACCCAGTTTCTACCGGGGATCGAACTCAGGTCGCGAGCAGAGCTTAGAACTGCACTCTGTGCCGCGGGACTCTCTTTAGCAACAAAACCAGCCTATAAAAACTATTATTATCGGTACTAGCTTTTCTGTTCTGTGCTGATGAAGATACGTTATAGAAGGTGCTGTCAGGTCACAGTTGACTTACGATGACTCTGTAGGGTTTTCCAAGCAAGAAGCATTCAGCGGTGCTTTGCCATCGAGTGCTTCTGCATTGTGACCCTACAACAGATTACATTACTAGATCAAGCGGACCATTTCAAAGCTGGTGATAGCCCACTTAGTGATCATTGTCCTCTAAATCTAGTAATCGCTTTTAATAGTAATATTTATCTGGTTCCAACATTTGAATGCAGATGGTCCTCTGCTTCTCTCAGCATAGAACTTGCAAGGGCTCTCTGAAGGCTCAGAGGACAGGAGTGAGAAAAAGCCCATTGGGGACATTTGCATATTAGGCCACACCTCCTTTCACCATTGTTTTGTACAGCTGGAAATGCATTCCTGTGCCTTCTTGTTCAAAAAAGGCCCTGGAAGTGAGGCATGGGAGGCGCAGGGAGTTGGCCAGAGTTGGAGAGGAGGGTGACAGAGGAATAAGTCGATGAGTCAGGAGGTCTCCCAGTGGGGAAGAAGGTTCATGAGGGGCAGGCCTTTATTTAGAAAGGGGTCCCAAGGTGAGGCCTGTGAGCACCGTGGTGCCTGCCAACAACTTTCTTGGTGCCCACCTATTGTTCTTAGAAAATAGGTGGGGACAGGTGGGGCTTTTGCCCAGCAATTGCTTCTGATTGGTTCCTGGAGATTTGATTGGCTGTGTGTTGCTCTGGCGACAGCTGCCACCACAGCACAAGGAGCTTCACTGTGTGGCTGAGGTGGTCATTTTATGGCAGGTTTCACCTCCTGCTAGGGTTGCAAGGTTCAGGCTGGGAAAAGCCTGGAGATTGGGGTGGAGCCTGAGCAGTGTGGGGTTTGAAGAGGGGAGGGACTTCAGTGAGTCTAATACCATACAGTCCACCTTCCAAAGCAGCTGTTTTCTCCAGGGAGACCAATTTCTGTCTGCTGGATATCACTTGTAGTCCCAGGAGATCTCCAGCTACCACATGAAGGTTGGCAGCCCTACCTCCTGTTGCAGCCATTTTGTGGCAGCCATTTTAGGCTGTGTCCACCGCACTGTGTCAGAATTCCAAATATATTGCCAGGCTCAAAATGGTTGGGGGGGGGGGCTGATTTAGAGGCATGAGTTTTGTTCCTGCCTCAGATAGTTCTGTTTTTGAACTAGGGTTGCCAGGTCCCCCTGGCCACCAGCAGATTGGGAAACTCCTGGAGATTTGGAGGGGGGAGCCTGGGGAAGACAGTGACCTCAGTGAGGTACAATGCCATGGAATCCACCAGGAGAGCCAGTTTGGTGTAGTGGTTAAGTGTGCGGACTCTTATCTGGGAGAACCGGGTTTGATTCCCCACTCCTCCACTTGCACCTGCTGGCATGGCCTTGGGTCAGCCATAGCTCTGGCAGAGGTTGTCCTTGAAAGGGCAGCTGCTGTGAGAGCCCTCTCCAGCCCCACCCACCTCACAGGGTGTCTGTTGTGGGGGAGGGAGATAAAGGAGATTGTGAGCCGCTCTGAGACTCTTCGGAGTGGAGGGCGGGATATAAATCCAATATCTTCATCTACCTCACAGGGTGTCTGTTGTGGGGGAGGAAAGTAAAGGAGATTGTGAGCAGCTCTGAGACTCTTTGGAGTGGAGGGCGGGATATAAATCCAATATCTTCTTCTTCTTCCAAAACATTCATTTTCTCTGGGGAAACTGATTGGAGATGAGCTAGAATTCTGGGTGGTCCTCATGTCCTACCCGGAGGCTGGCATCCCTATTTTTGAAGATATCCTTCCCTTTAAGCTTGTATATAAAACATTTCTGATTTTGGGTTCATTTCAGGAAGTTGCAATCACAGCGGAATCCTAAATGTCAGCCAGCCCTATGTGATTCAGCTGAACTGGAGAGGATTTGCCTACAAATATGGTGCCTGGGGAAGGGATTACTCTCCCCTAACTCCTGAGAAAGATCTCTTCTGGGTTGCTCCATTGAATACTGACGGGAGATACTTGGAATATTATAGACTTCACCGTTCCTATGACGATTTGCTGCTCTACAAAAATCCGAAGGAGTATCGAGTTCAGTATGGTGAAGGCAGCGGTACCGCCGTATACAAAAATTACATGTATTTTAATGCACATAGCTCCAGAGATATGAGCAAGCTGGATTTAAACACCAACCAAGTGGCTCTGAGAAAAATGCTTCCAAACGCTGCCTATAACAATCGATTCTCCTATGCGGGCGTATCCTGGCAAGATATGGATTTTGCAGTGGATGAGAATGGGTTATGGGTGATTTACTCCACAGAAGCCAGCACAGGTAACATTGTGATCAGCAGACTCAACGAGACGACACTGGAGGTGCTCGATACGTGGCAAACAAGGCAGTATAAGCCATCAGTATCAAACGCTTTCATCATATGCGGGGTGCTGTATGCCACGAGGACTCTCAATACAAGGAAAGAGGAAATCTTTTACAGTTACGACACCAACACAGGAAAAGAAGGGCAAATAAGTATCATTTTTGATAAAGTGATGGAAACAATTCAGAGCATCAATTACAGCCCTGGGGATCAGAAACTGTACGTTTACAATGACGCCTATCTTCTGTTGTATAATCTATTTTTCCAACCTCTTCCACTATCGTAATTTTCTACAGAGGTTTTTTTTTTTTTTAATGCCAATATTCAGGAAGGAGCATGGCTGGGAAAGCTGAGAAATAAAATTTCTACATTTTTTGGGGGGAGAGGGATATGGTTTATGATTGATTAATGGGCGCACGACCAGTCCCTGGGAATAATTTTTAATGATCCTACCAAGGCTTTTAAAGTCTCCATTGATTTGTGGGAATTAAGCTTCAATTAAGAATTAAGAATCAATCTTCTGTTGAAATCTGTGTACTGCAAACATGTTTAAATTTGGCTAGGTTATACTGAGACAATATACTCTGTTGCATGGTTCCCCAGTGCAGTGCCTGTGGGCACCATGGTGCCTGCTGATATTTTCCCCAAATGTTTTTGGAAAGTGGGTGGGGCCAGGTGGGGCTGTTGCCTAGCAAGGCTTCTAATTGGCTCTTGTATATTTGATTGCCAGTGCAGATTTTTAAAAATGTTGCTTTGGCTTTGGCTGCCACCACAGCATAAGAATCTTCACCATGTGAGTGAACATAAGCTGCAGCACCTGTTTTGTAGATGGCTCCACCTCCTGTGGCACCCATTTTATGGCAGCCATTTTGTGCCGGAGCCCACCGTGCTGGGTCAGAATTCCGAAGGTGCCCACAGGTTCCAAAAAGTTGGGGATGACTGCTTTATTGTGTCTAAGCAACCTATTGTGATCAATGCTATTTCTCTATTATAAATGTAAAAAATACTCTTGTTGCTGGATTGGAAAAATAAAAATTGCCTTTGTTTCTAGACTTTTCCACTTAAGGGTTGATATTATTTGATTCTGGATTAAATCAACAGTTCAACATTTTGTCTGTGCGTACTTTTTAAATTTCTTGTTTTATTTCCCCCCATCTCTGATAGTGCTGTAGAGCGGTCAGTTATTTTAACCTAACAGAGGTGTTGAACTCATTTGTTATGAGGGCTGAATCTGACAGAAATGTCACTTTGTTGAGCTGGGCCATGTGTGCCATAAACTGTAATGCCAGGTACTGGAGATATTTTACCACTGACCATAACTCATACCCCTCCTCAGAGCCATACCCAGTGTGGGGGGGTAGTGCCCCGTCTCAAATCTGCAACACCCCCTGACCCCCTCAACCCAACCTGGGAGGATAACAGGCTGCACTTACCCCTTACCCTGGTGGACAGTTGCACTTACCCCTTACCCCGGTGGACAGTTGCACTTACCCCTTACCCAGGTAGACAATTGCACTTACCCCTTACCTCAGTGGACAATTGCACTTATCCCTTACTCCGGTGGACAGTTGCACTTACCCGTTACCCCGGTGGACAGTTGTACTTACCCCTTACCCAGGTAGACAATTGCACTTACCCCTTACCCCAGTGGACAATTGCACTTACCCCTTACCCCGGTGGACAGTTGCACTTACTCCTTACTCAGGTGGACAATTGCACTTACCCCTTACCCCAGTGGACAGTTGCACTTACCCCTTACCCCAGTGGACAGTTGCACTTACCCCTTACCCAGGTGGACAATTGCACTTACCCCTTACCCCAGTGGACAATTGCACTTATCTCTTACTCCGGTGGACAGTTGCACTTACTCCTTACCCTGGTGAGCAGTGGCTGGACTTCCTGTGTGCTTCCCACTGTGGCTGATCAGCGGGGTGTGTGTGTGTGTGTGTGTGGCGGCCTCCATGCAGCCTCACAGCCAGCTTCTCAAACCCCCACTCCCTCCTCACCTGCTTGGCTACAGCTAGAAGGAGGAAGCAGCAGGACACCCAGCAAGGCCGTGCATCGATTGACCATGAGAAAAGGAGCTGTTCCTGTCCTTCCCCTCCACTGTGTCTGTGCCAGGGCGGTGGGGAAGGAACTTGCTGCTGGCATAACGTGAACCCATTATGTGGCCTGGGTCCCATAACAAGTCAAATGATGCAGTGAACTCCTCCCCCACCACCCTGGTGCAGGCACAGTGAGGTGCTGGGGCAGGCTATTCTGCCCTGCCTACCTGCCTCCTCCACACTGAGCCTTGCTGGGGAGATTCCCTTCCCCCTTCTTCCCCTTATATTTCTCCCCCACCCCAAATTTTCTGGCTTCAGGCCTGCACCTTCCTCAGCAGAACTCTGGACCAAACGAGCCCTCCTTGCCACTTCTGCTTGTCAACTCTATGTTGGGCAATCCCCAAAGATGGGCCGGTCCAGGCCATATGTTTGACATGTCTCCACGAAATGGACAGTTTCCGTGGTATCACTAATTAATAGGAAAAGGAAAGGTCCCCTGTGCATGCACCAGTCGTTTCCGACTCTGGGGTGACGTTGCTTTCACAATGTTTTCACGGCAGATTTTTTACGGGGTGGTTTGCCATTGCCTTCCCCAGTCCTCTACACTCCACCCCCCCCCTCGCCAGCAAGCTGGGGACTCATTTGAACAACCTCGGAAGGATGGAAGGCTGAGTCAACCTTGGGCTGGCTACCTGAACCAGCTTTCGCTGGGATAGAACTCAGGTCATGAGCAGAGAGTTCAGATCACGGTACTGCAGTACTGCTGCTTTACCACTCTGCTCCAAGGGGCCGCTTCTTACTAACTAATAACACCGCTTCTTATCCTTCACCTCAATATCTGTACCATTTAATAATTATATGTTTTATTTTATTATCATTTTGAACTACCATTTGAACATTCTGGATAATTTCAGTGCACATCACTCAACAAGTATCATTTACAACAACGCGAAAATGGGGATAAAAAGCCAGGTTAGCCGCTCTGCCACAGTGCCACAAAACTGGGAGGAGCCGCGGTTCAGTGGCAGAGCATCTGCTTGCCAGGCAGAAGGTCTCCGTTTCAACCCCCAGCATCTCCATTTAAAAGGATCAGGTAGTGTAGCAGGAAAATAACGGAACTGCACACATTACTGGTATGAAGCGAGGTATTTTACTTTTGGTACCATAAGCACGGTCCAGTTGGGGAGGGACGGTGGCTCAGTGGCAGAGCATCTGCTTGGTAAGCAGAAGGTCCCAGGTTCAATCCCTGGCATCTCCAACTAAAAAGGGTCCAGGCAAGTAGGCGTGAAAAACCTCAGTTGGAGACCCTGGAGAACCACTAAAGGGGAGGGACAGTGGCTCAGTGGTAGAGCCTCTGCTTGCTGAGCAGAAGGTCCCAGGTTCAATACCCGGCATCTCCAACTAAAAAGGGTCCAGGCAAGTAGGTGTGAAAAACCTCAGCTAGAGACCCTGGAGAGCCACTAAAGGGGAGGGACGGTGGCTCAGTGGTAGAGCATCTGCTTGGTAAGCAGAAGGTCCCAGGTTCAATCCCCGGCATCTCCAACTAAAAAGGGTCCAGGCAAATAGGCATGAAAAACCTCAGCTGGAGATCCTGGAGAGTCACTAAAGGGGAGGGACAGTGGCTCAGTGGCAGAGCATCTGCTTGGTAAGCAGAAGGTCCCAGGTTCAATCCCCGGTATCTCCAAAAAAGTATACAGGGACTGGTAATAGTCATGAAAGATTTGAGTGCTGTCTGATGACTTGGTATACAAGTGCCCATTAGTATCTTGGGAAACATGGATGAATCCAAGAAAGTAATTTCAGAGAGCAAGGAGAGCTGATGCAGTATTTTTGTTTGATGAAGAGTAGATATTTTTGGATTTTGGAGCTCTCAATAGAATCCAGGATTTTCCGTTCCAAGATGAGTTGTTTAGAATTTATTTTGGCAACTCTTTGCGGAGTTTTTCTAATTTTCTAATTCACGTTATTACTTCCGTTTTAAAAGCTTCTCTAGGGGAGGGATGGTGGCTCAGTGGCAGAGCATCTGCTTGGTAAGCAGAACATCCCAGGTTCAATTCCCAGCATCTCCAACTCAAAAGGGTCCAGGCAAGTAGGTGTGAAAAACCTTAGCTTGAAACTCTGGAGAGCCGCTGCTAGTGTGAGTAGACAAGACTAACTTTGATGGACCAGAGGTCTGATTCAGTATAAGGCAGCTTCATATGTTCATGTTCATATGTTCAGCAACATAGCTCCAAAAATACTGAACCTCCCCGCAACGCAATCCTCAGACCGGCTTTTTAAGCACAAAGCAAGCTTAGCAGGCAGGCTCACAAGTTTATCTGATTCAACATACCTCACCCCCTTGCTCTCCTTCTAGTACTTTTCCATACCTCCTGTCTCCATGCCTTATCAGCTCCAGCAAGAAGCTTCTCAGTGAGGCCCCTTTGTGTTATCCTAATACACATCTGTGAACCCACACCCACTGAAGGCTGTCTGTGCTTCTAACAAACATTGCATCAGACACCCTCTTTTTGAAGACAGAAGCCTGCTTTCATTCATTATTATAGGGGTATTCCTTAATTATTCAGTAACAGGTGATGTTACTGAACAGGTGATGTGAACAACCTCTGCTTAAGACGCTGGGGAGCTGCTGCCAGTCTGAATAGACAAGACTGACCTGGATGGATCGATGCTGTAATTCAGCATCAGGCAGCTTCATGGCTTCTAAAGTTTCATTTTTAAAAAATTGGAGGGCTGATCACAGACAATGGATTCTTAGTAGTTCTAAAAACAAAATGGAGTGAGTCGACTCACAGATCTGCAAAAATATTTCTCCAGCCCTGGAGCAGAATCGTTTTGGGGGTGGGGGGTGGGGGAGAGAAGAAGCATTGCCTCCACAGTAACAGTTAGCTGCTGTGCAGCAAGACAGCCTCTCCCCACAAGTTGTGGGAATGAACTGCTAGGGCAGAAGGACTGTCAAGAAAAACGCAGCTGGGATCTTGTGGGCAACCTTTTAGGAAACGATTTTTTGAGACCAATAACAGTTGATTCAAGGTGTAACAAAATGGTTAAAGTGCTGGCAGTTGACCGGTTTTAAAATGGCCGTTGTTTGTACTTTTAGATGTTAAAATGGACTCCTCCTCTGACCTACAAGGCCCAGCAGCCCTCGGGCCTAAAAAGTGTGGGGAAAAGAAGAACTTCCCTAAGGGGTGGGGGTGACCTCTATATAGACTCCTGCCTAGGGTTGCCAAGTCCAATTCAAGAAATATCTGGGGACTTTGGGGGTGGAGCCAGGAGTCATTAGGGGTGGAGCCAAGATCAAGGCTGTGACAAGCATAATTGAACTCCAAAGGGAGTTCTGACCATCACATTTAAATGGATGGAACACCTTTTCAATTCCTTATTCCATAGGAAATAATGTAGGGGCACCTTCTTTTGGGGGTCATAGAATTGGACCCCCTGGTCCAATATTTTTGAAACTTGGGAGGCATTTTGGGGGGAGGCACTAGATGCTATACTGAAAATTTGGTGTCTTTACCCCCCAAAACAGCCCCCCCAGAGCCCCAGATACCCGTGGATCAATTCTCCATGATTTTCTATGGGAATAAATCTCCATAGGGAATAACAGAGTTCCCAGCAGACATTTCCCTCCCCTCCCCCCGCTTTCTGACGTATATAGGTAAATGCCTATATCTGGGGAAGTGTGTCTGCACATGAAATATCATACCTTGAATAAATTTTGCTGGTGCCACTGGCTTCAAAATTTGTTTGACTGGTTCAGACTAACACGGCTGCCCACGTGGATCTACCCTTTCGGAACAAGGTGCCCGTGAGTTGTTTTACTTCAGCCTTGTTGGAACGAATGGCAGTCCATGGATTTCCACAGGCAAGAGGCTCTTGATGGGTTTCTAGGGCCCTCTTGCGGGCCACAACGTCCTGAGTGGTCTGTTTTGTCTCAGAGGGGTAAGTGTGTTGTGTAGTTCGCGTGCAACAAACCGATGAACCAACTAATCTCCAATAAGAGCAGCATCTTTTTAATCTTTTCAGTCAACGGGATAATATTATCTGACAGCCAGAGATAAGGTTGTCAGCTCCAAGGTGGAGAATTCCTGGATGTTTTGGGAATGGAACTTGGAAGAGTAGAGTTTGGGAAGAAGAGGGAACACATTAGGGTTTGTAGATTCTTTCGGGCTCAAGTGCCGTGTTCTACTGGAGAAAGTTTTTCTTCCAGACGTTTCGTTCTCAGCTGCGGAGAACACCCTCAGTGGCGTTGCAGCCGGAGCAGGCGCTCTGACCTTCTTGGCTGCTGTGCATTGAGTGAGGCCAGGGCTGCTGGAGAGCTGCGATTTCTAGGCTGGAGGGGGTGTGGTGAAAGTGGGAACACAGTAAGGTATAATGCACCTTCCACACTTCAAAGGAGCAATTTCCTCCTGGGGAACTGATTTCCGTTGTCTGGAGATCAGTTCTAATTCTGGGAGGTCTCCTGTCCCCACCTGGAGGCTGGCAACTCTACCTGCATACGGCACTGATACTGTTGCAACCAGTTATTATTTTATACAAAGCAGGGTTGGTGCCACAGCTAATAATAATAATAAATTTATTCTTATATCCCGCCCTCCCGCGCCAAAGCGGGCTCAGGGCGGCTGTTAGCAGCTTTTCCATTTAAGAAAAAGATTCCACAAACTGGGTATCTACTGCAGAAGTTCCACTCTGGTGAATTTCAGCTTTCTTCTTCAGGCTTCTACACCGAGCTTGCCAAAGCTTCCTGCGTTCTGTGAGCAGAGTGGAGCAGAGCAGGGTGACCCGTCCCTCTTGGACAGCCTCAGGGCATGTTCTCTTTCTGTGCTACAACTGTTCCTACTTTCGCCTCGTCATTGCTCCTGCCAGTACAGTTCTGCTTCCTTGCCAACGTTTCAAACGCTAAGACGGGTTCGGCATAAAACACAGAAGTCAAGTTAGCTGAGAAAATGTAAGCACATTTGCATAAAATGTAATGTTTTGCATAATTCATGAGGAATGCAGATTTTTTTTGTATTTCCTTGGCACTGAACGGATGCTTCCGTGTTACAGAAAATGAATAGTGCTGTTCTATTCCAGTGATCAGATACTTTTCTTTCTTTCTTTCTTTCTTTTTTTTGCAACGAACTATTTTTAGACAAAGAAAAATTCAAATGGAGTTCTCAAGCACTCCCTTTTTTTGACAGCTGAATTGGGAAATGGCAGGCTGTTAGCACGGAGAAACTGCATTCCAAGCAGTGAGGGTCATACACCTTTGGACATAGCTGCTTAGAGGACTCCTGGTAAAAACAGATGGCGATTGAGCCATGTGTCAGCAAATATACATTGCAATCTGTTAGTTGCTTCTGTGAATATCTTTGAACTGGATTTGTCAAGAGGGTCTTCGGAAGGACTGATCGTCAGGGGGTGCGCATTTCGATAGAACAAAGCTCATTAAATATAGCAACTCGGATAGTTAATAACACCTAGAAATAATGATGGGAAGCCATTAAGTCTCAGTTCATTATCTATTGCTTTGCACCTGATATTTCTGGTCCACGAAGCACAAGAAAGTGAGGGGGAAGAGAAGAAGAAGAAGAAGATATTGGATTTATAGCCCGCCCTCCACTCAAGAGTCTCAGAGCGGCTCACAATCTCTTTTATCTCCCTCCCCCACAACAGACACCCTGTGAGGTAGGTGGGGCTGAGAGGGGTCTCACAGCAGCTACCCTTTCAAGGACAACCTCTGACAGAGCTACGGCCATGCCAGCAGGTGCAAGTGGAGGAGTGGGGAATCAAACCCGGTTCTCCCAGATAAGAGTCCGCACACTTCACCACTACACCAAACTGGCTCTCAGCAAGAGACAGCAATTCAATAGAGAAATGCTTGAAAGTTGCTGTTGAGTTGTTTTAAACTCCTGTATTATTCTAGTTGATGTACATCATTCAGAGCATGGCTTTGGGTGGGATTGGGCAATTCACAAATCATCATCATCATCATCATCTTTTAGTAATTAAACCCTTTCACATAGTGGCAACTCCCAGTTCCCTCATTGATTGGATTAATTTTATTATTATTATTTTTTATTTTATTTTATTTATAGCAGGCTCAGGGCGGCTCACAACAATGAAACGAAAACAATCAATTTAAAAATTGCATAACATTAATACGACAATTTAAAATTCAATAAATTGCAAATAGTTGTGGCCTATCAACTATTGGCTAATCAATAGGTGTCTGTCACCATCTCTGGCCTCCCATTGGCTGACTCCCATCCCCCGGCCTACTGAAGGCCCAGGAATGTTGAACAACTGCCAAAACAGTCTTACCTCAGAGAGAGATAGAGGGAAATGATGTAGACATTCTTTATCTTAATTTCAATAAGGCTTTTGATAAGGTTCCACATATTATCCTTGTTGACAAGTTGGTAAACTCTGGTTTGGATCCTGTTACTGTTAGGTGGATCTGTAACTGGTTGACAGATCACACCCAAAGAGTGCTTGTGAATGATACCTCATCCTCTTACCTCAAGGATCTGTCCTGGGACCTGGTTTGTTTAATGCCTTTATAAGTGATTTGAATTAAGCAATAGAGGGAATGCTTATCAAATTTGCAAATAATACAAAATTAGGAGGGGTTGCAAATACAGTAGAAGACAGAGTCTGGATACAGGATGGTCTGGAGAGGCTGGATAACTGAGCTAAATCCTGTTACAATTGATCCCTGTTAAGATTCATTTTATTGGCTTTAGCCCAATTTTCCAGCCTGTCAAGAAGACATTGGATTTATATTCCACTCTCCACTCTTAGAGCGGCTCACAATCTCCTTTACCTTCCTCCCCCCAACAGACACGGTGTGAGGTGGGTGTAGCTGGAGAGGGCTCTCACAGCAGCTGCCCTTTCAAGGACAACCTCTGCCTGACCCAAGGCCATCCCGGCAGGTGCAAGTGGAGGAGTGGGGAATCAAACCCGGTTCTCCCAGATAAGAGTCCGCACACTTAACCACTACACCAAACTGGCTATGTATCATCCTGTATCCTGTTTTTGTCTTCTGCTGTATTTGCAACCCTTCCCATTTAGTATCATCTGCAAATTTAACAAACATTCCCTCTATTCCTTCATCCAAATAATTTATAGACATGTTGAACAAAACATTACAGGGGGTAAACACTGGTCTCCGGGACCCACCAGGTCCTTCGGTGGCTACCCGACAGAGGACTCGTCAGGAGTTTTTAGGAAGAGGTGGCAGGTGATTAGGGATTGTTCCCTTTTTTTGGCAGATTATATCAATTCCTGCACGTAATGCGGCAAGAGCTTCCTGCCAGAGTTCCTCTCTTGCCGGTGTTCCCCTCTCATCCCATCCAACTCATTTTGGATGGATTGACCGATCGTTTTATAGACTATTTTGAGTTAAACGCATTGACCTTAAATTTTCAGAAGTCCAAAAATCATTGTCTTTGGGAAAGTGTAGAAACCGTCTTAAGCAGACTATAAGGGGGCATCATACTGAGCAAGTTAAAAGCTTCAGATACATAGGAGTGCTCTCCCACAGTACCGCTAGATGGGCTGCTCATAAAAAGGGAACGATGAAATCTATGAATAATGACATATTAGCAATTACCCGGTTTTATTTCTCTAAGGGCAACCAATATGTCCCAGCAGCCTTACGAGTTTTTAATCACAAATTAGCTGCTAAAATGCTCTGTGGGGTAGCAATCTGGATTGGTGCTGTTAATAAGGAAACAGAAAAAAAAATCAGTCTATCTTCCTTTGGAAAATCTTAGGCCTTCCAACGTGTGTTTCCTACGCTGCAATGTGTCTTGAAACCAACCAAAGACTGCTAGAGACTAGACCAGGGGTCCTCAAACTTTTTAAATAGGTGGCCAGTTCACTGTCCCTCAGACTGTTGGAGGGCTGGACTGCCGCTACTGTACAAGGCCGCGGGCCATCAGTTCTCCGTCTTCTGCATCTCTCTCCCTTCCCCACACCACACACCCCGGCCTGGGAACTCACCTCACCTCGGTATCACCTCACACTCTGTCTCCGCCGCCTCAGCCCAGTGCCGGAAGTGTGCGTTGCTAACGCGAGTTTAGGTTGAATGTCACTTCCGGTCTGATTTTGCCATAACCCGGCGGGTCGCATAAACGTCCTCAGCGGGCCGCATCTGGCCCGCGGGCCGTAGTTTGAGGACACCTGGACTAGACCATGGTTAATAACATTTAAATTCTGGTTAAAATTGCATTTTGAAATTACTACTTATCCCAACTGCCTTGTTTCTCTAGTCTTAACCGAGTGTTGTCATTATTCTTGGCTGACGTCTATAGAAAAGAAGATAGCTATTATAGGGATAAACTTTGACGAGCAGCTTTCCCTGTCAGAAAAAGCTGCTTTTGTTTTACTTAAACAAAAGACTCCTGGATATTGAGTTGCAAGAACTGCATAGCTGTGCCTCTGGTAGATCTTCTCCTCTGAGATTAGGGATTCCTCCTGCAGGGGCAATAGCAATGTACTTTTTCTCCCTTAGTGATCCATATACCCGCAAAGGCTCCAGTGGAACCTTGGGAACATATCTTTCTTGTTTGACTTCCCCTAACCTTCGTAGAGCCTTCCTATTAGCTCGCTTTGGTGTCCTCCCTTCTACTGTGCCGTATGGGAGGTTTCAGAAATTTCCATATTCCAACAGGTTTTGTGGTTGTGTTTCCAGGGGTATAGAAAGTACTGAACATGTTCTCCTGCATAGTACATTTTACTGTGATATTCGTGCCATTTACTTAGATCTTCTTCTTTGAAATCATGAGGGACAATCTGATGGTGGTAAGACTCTTTTTTTTATTGTCCTCTCATAACCCTGAAATTATTGAGACTGTGGCAAAATATCTGTACTGTGCTTCTAAGAGCAGAGGAATGTTTCAAAGGTTGGGGTAATATACGTTTTCTGCCTTGTTGATTGTGCTGTTATGCCAATCAAGATGGTTGTTGTTTATGCTAGCGGCCACTTGCTCTAGTTAAGTAGCAAAGTCCTTTCAGGTGGTCTCATCACTCCCCAAACCTTTAAGTGGTGAAGTGCGCGGACTCTTATCTGGGAGAACAGGGTTTAATTTCCACTCCTCCACTTGCAGCTGCTAGCATGATCTTGGGTCAGCCATAGCTCTGGCAGAGGTTGTCCCTGAAAGGGCTGCTGCTGTGAGAGCCCCCTCAGCTCCACCCACCTCACAGGGTGTCTGTTGTGGGTGGAGAAGATATAGGAGATTGTAAGCCTCTCTGAGTCTCTGATTCAGAGAGATGGGCAGGGTATAAATCTGCAATTCTTCTCCTCCTCCACTTGCACCTGCTGGCATGGCCTTGGGTCAGCCATAGCCCTGGCAGAGGTTGTCCTTGAAAGGGCAGCTGCTGTGAGAGCCCTCTCCAGCCCCACCCACCTCACAGAGTGTCTGTTGTGGGGGAGGAAGGTAAACGAGATTGTGAGCCACTCTGAGACTCCGATTCAGAGAGAAGGGCCGGGTATACATCTACGGTCTTCTTCTTAGGTTCAAAGACTCTTATCTGGGAGAACCGGGTTTAATTTCCCAATCCTCCACTTGCACCTGCTGGAATGGCCTTGGGTTAGCCATAGTTCTGGCAGAGGTTGTCCTTGAAAGGACAGCTGCTGTGAGAGCCCCCTGCAGCCCCACCCACCTCACAGGGTGTCTGTTGTGGGGGAGGAAGAGAAAGGAGATTCTGAGCCGCTCTTTGGAGTGGAGGGCGGGATATAAATCCAATATCTTCTGCTGCTTCTTCCAGCAGTGTTGCTATCCCATCTGGACCTGTCCCCAGGACCAACTTATGTTTGAAGTGGCCACCTTCCCCCCCCCCCCATTTTCAAAAAACTTCATTGATTGACTCAAATGCATACAAAATTATAAAAAGAAAAAGCATCTAAATGCAAATCATACTCATTCACAAAATAAGCATTTCACTGTGGCCATCTGGTAGCAATGCTGATTCTATAAACTTTGTCAGATCTTGAGGAGGGCAGGAGGGGCGCATCTGTGCTTAGTTCTCACGGCTCTTTCTTATATGCCCAGGGAATGCTGTTTACCACTTTGGGGGTCAGTCAGCAATTTTTCTCTAGGCCACTTTGGCCAAGAACCTTGGAGGGCTGGGGGAGAGGGATTTGCCATCTTCTAGACATGGAGCAGGTATCTCTTGGGAGTGTGGGAGAAGGTTTTTGTGAGTTTCTTGCATTGCACAGGGGGTTGGACTAGATGACCCTGGAGGCCCCTTCCAATTCTGTCCCTCACTTGAGGGCTATTGCCAAGATGAGGCTCTAACACTCACCCTCCCTATTAAACGAAACTAAGACTGGAGTTATCTGCAGACACTCAGAGCAGTTTACAATCTCCTTTCCCTTCCCTATTGTTCCCACAACAGAATCCCTGTGAGCGATGTTCTCTCTGAGCTGAGCTAGCATGATTTTTAGCCTCCAGCTTACACATTTTTGTCTTAGCTCAGGAAGGATGACCCCAGAGCACACTAATTTATGCAGTAGCTCACAAGTCACAACATTAATGCCCAGTAGCTCACAAAGTAGATGCGTGGACCAGCCATTTTGGTCTTTGCTGCATAGACAATGGGGGCTGAGCATAGGTGGGAGAAGCTGGTAGACACTAGACATGCCATGGGATGTTGTGGCCAAACCAATGGGCAAGGAAGGAGAATGAGGCTGGCATATAGAACAGATGTAGGACAAAGAGGTGACAGCTGTAGTCCCAATTGCCTTGAGGTGGGCATTCTTCATCGGGAGCCTGAAGAAGAGCCTTGTGGATAAGAATATGGAGATAGGGATGAGCACAAGGTCTAGGACTGGAGACCAGAAGGTGTCTGTGAGTCCATACCAGATTGCAATCTATAGATTTGCAATGTACCAATTGAAAGCTGTAGCCATCAGGACAGTTGGTTCTCCGATGAACTTCATGTGTGTGAAGAACATCTGGGTGTGGAGGACAATGTAGGAGATCTGAAAATTTTGGGCACTGAGGAGGATGACAAGACCAGATCAGCCACTGCCAGCATAGCCAAGAAGAGATACATGGGCTGGCGGCAGGGTTGCTAGCCTCCAGGTAGTATTTGGAGATCTCCCTCTCTTACAGTTGATCTCCTGATAACCATGGTCAGTCTCCCTGGATAAAATGGCTATGTCGAAGGGTGGACGTTATGGCATTATACGCTGCTGAGGTCCTTCCTTTCTCCAAACACCACCTTCCACAAGCTCCACCTCCAAATCTTCAGGAATTTCCTCACCCAGAGCTAGCAACCCTAGCTGGTGGTCTGTTTAGGATGACACCAACCTCTCATATCTTCATCAGACAGCGACAGGTTTATACAACTACCCTCCCATCTAAAGCAAGTGGATTTCCAGTATTCATCCATCCTAAAATTCGCTTGCTTTCTCTGGACTCCAATAATTACATTGGTTGGGATATGCGGGACAAGCTGCATTTTGTTTGAACACTCCTTGACATAATCTTTTTGCATTTTGGAAGGTGAATCACTTGTTCCTGGGGACTTTGTTGGAGTGGTGAATCTCAAATAAGATGAAACAGCCAGCATGGATTCTGAATCCTCTCAATTACCCAAGAGTGACGTTACAGCGCTAGATGATTGTAATGAGACAGAACGTTGGCAGTTTTTCAATCCCGCCTCAAAAGTTATATATTTTCCCCCTCTTTCCCACATCAAAGTAATTCAAGGGTTATGATTTTCCTAAGACCTCCATTGTTAGCTTGAATATCAAAGACAGAACTTGACATCCCTTCCGTTTCAGATCATACTGAATTTTTTTTTTTAACGAAAAGTGGGGAAAGGGGAACCTGAAAATAAGCACTAGTCTAATTTACAGTCTGAGAAATTCAGTGGGATATCTAATTACAGAAGGCAATGTTTATTAATCGAGGCACAAGAAGCTATTGGAGCAAAGTTTGAGTCCAGTCAGGCACCTTTAAGACCAACGAAGTTTAATTCTGGGTATCAGCTTTCATGTGCAGGCACACTTCCTCCGATACCAGGTATCTGTTCTGTCCGCTAAGGCCTCGGTCTTTTAAAACAGGCAATCATCAAACAAAGCACCGAGTCTTAATAATCTATCGTCAGGATATTGTAGAAGTTTTCTGGATATTTTGTGTATTCTGTTGACAATTTAACTTAATAAATAGCTAGCTTCAAGTCCAGCAACACTTTAGAGAACAACAGGAGGTCAGGCTCTTCCTCTCCAGAGGCAGACCTAAATCATCTGGGCTCTGAGAAGCAGCAGGATAGAGAGCTGCAGGGGAGGGACGGTGGCTCAGTGGCAGAGCATCTGCTTGGGAAGCAGAAGGTCCCAGGTTCAATCCCTGGCATCTCAAAAAAAAGGGTCCAGGCAAATAGGTGTGAAAAAACCTCAGCTTGAGACCCTGGAGAGCAGGGGAGGGATGGTGGCTCAGTGGCAGAGCGTCTGCTTGGGAAGCAGAAGGTCCCAGGTTCAATCCCTGGCATCTCCAAAAAGGGGTCCAGGCAGATAGGTGTGAAAAAACCTCAGCTTGAGACCCTGGAGAGCCGCTGCCGGTCTGAGTAGACAATACTGACTTTGATGGACCAAAGGTCTGATTCAGTATAAGGCAGCTTCATAGGTCATATGTTCATATGAGTGAGTGTTTTTCCTTTGCTTTTCCTTAATGGCTGGAAATTTTAACTGAGGTTACTGTGTGGGAGGACAGCGGATGCTTTCACAAGGCAACTGTTGCAAGTGGATTTTGCTGTTCTTATGCAGTATGAATCCAGTTGCAAAGCATGTGATTTAGTGCATGCAGGGCTTTTTTTTGGTAGCAGGAACTCCTTTGCATATTAGGTCACATGCCCCTGATGTAGCCAATCCTCCATGAGTTTGCAGGGCTTTTAGTGCAGGGCCTGCTGTAAGCTCCAGGAGGATTGGCTACATCAGGGGTGTGTGGTCTAATATGCAAAGAGGTTCCTGCTACAAGAAAAGCCCTGAGTGCATGTAATTGCACCCAATGTTTGAGGGTGTGTATAGCTTGTTGTCAATCCCAGCAGAAGCTGGGTTCAGGTAGCCAGCTCAAGGTTGACTCAGCCTTCCATCCTTCCAAGGTAGGTAAAATGAGTACCCAGCTTGCTGGGGGGAAAGTGTTGATGGCTGGGGAAGGCATTGGCAAGCCACCCTATTAAAAGTCTGCCATGAAAACATTGTGATGCGATGTCACCTTTACCTTTATAGTGTGTTGGAGAGTTGTGCCTGTTTAAGAGTGTGTGGTTTGTGGTTGTCTCTGTTTCCTGGGTGTAATTTGAATTTAATTGCCTGGGTGTAATTGGATTGACTGCTGGCCCTGCCCTCTGTAAGGTGAGGTTTCCATTGTGCAAGGCTCCTCCTCGCCAGAGGCATGAGTCAAAGGGAGAGAGCTCAAGGGCGCTTGCCCTGTGGCTCTTAACCTGGGGTTCTGGCCTGAGAACCCTGTAGGAAGGTGAGTAGCTCTTCACACGTAATCTTGGTAGGCAGTTTGGCAGTGAAATTATCAGGGAGATACAAGATAAACAGAACTAATTTGGACTGGATTAGAAATTTGAAATGGATTGCAGCAGCATGGCTGGTGAAGGAGCAGAGGCAGTGACATGCAGAGTCTGTGGGATATTTGTATTTCTTACCTGAGGCTAACAGCAATTATACTTGCAGCAAGTGTAAGTTAATAGTAGGGATGTGCAAAAAAAAAAAATTGGGAAATATTTGGATTTGGAAATATACGGGGCAAAAATATTTGGAATACTGTATATTTCTGAATACCAGTATTCAGAAATAGCCAAACATACTGGAGATATAGAACTATTTCTGAATATACGGCCCCATTATACCCTATGGGCCATTGAACTCAATGGCAACATAGGGTATATTGGAAGCTGGCTGGAGGGGAAGGAGTTTGAGGGAAAGCCCCCAAAATTGCAGGGAACCCGCAGGGGACTCTCCCCTACAAAACCCCCAAGTCCCAAAAAGATTGGGCCAGGGGGTCCCTGTCTGTGGGCTCCCCAAAAGGCCCATTGCTACCAATGCTGGGGAAAGCCCAATTAGCCACTTCCTCCACTATAATTGCAGTGATAAAAGTGCCTCTGGCCAGAGGGGGGTTTGAGGGAGAGGCCCCAAAACTGCAGGGCAGCTTCAGGGGACTCCCCCGCATGCAACCCCCCTGGCCCAAAAAGACTGCACCCATCTGTGGGCACCCCAAAAGGAACACTGCTCCCAATGGTGAGAAAAAGCCAATTAGGCACTTCCCCCACTGCAATTATTGTGGGAAAAGTTAGGTTTGGCTTTGGGAGCCCCAGGAATGGGACCAATATAAACCCAGTTGCCAACTTCAGTGCAACATAAAACACAATCTGCTCAGGGTCTGTTCTGACCCTATGGCAATATACCTTGCTGAAGTTCCTCCTCTCACCTAACCTCCCCCCCCCCCACTCCAAAGGCTCTATCCCCAAAATTTCTAGGTATTTTTCAAACCAGAGCCGGAAACCCTAGGTCTGAAGCAGCTGAAATAAGTGAAATGTAGATGCAAAAAATTCCCTTCTGCAGTCGTCTTCTGCAGACTTTTCACCTCTCCCTTCAACGTGGCAGCTGTTACAACGAAAACGCAACACACAGAGATTTAGGTCAGCCCTAGATGTACCTGCATGTGTGAACCAGGGGTGTATTGATGGGTGAAGTTATGCTACAATGCCTCCTACAGGCTGAATGTAGAACGACACTCTTAAACCCTGTTTCATAAGCCAACCTGTGACGAGTTAATAGGAATGTATCAGTAAAAAGAGTGTGCCAAGAAAACGTGATGCGACATCACCCCATGGGTCGGTAATGACTTGGTGCTTGCAGAGGGGGACTACCTTTATCAGCATTTATTCCCACTGAATTACCCTTTCAGCTTCCCATCTCTCAGACTCTTAAACCGCACTAATCATATTGATATGCAAGGGATTACTACAGAGTACACTGTTTGAGTTTCCACTTCCCAAGGTTTTTTTTCCCCCTTTGGGTAACCTATACTCATGCAGGGTTATAATATGATTATCTCTTGATATGTTTTTTTTTTTGCCAGTTCCAGGTCATTCCGTTCTAAAGTCATTTATTTGGTAATGAAGTTTATTGTCCACCGGTGGTGCACACCAGACCTGTTTGCGGGTGGCGCGAAAGCACAAAGCCATTGAAAAGCTGCTGCATTCTGTCCTGTTTTCTAAAGGTGTCCCACGGCACAAAGCAGAGCAATACATTCTTGAGAATGAGGCGCGTTTACAAAGTGCTCCGCTCAGCATTTTATTCTCCCAACTTCTATTAAAATTAATAGAAGTCACACAGCCGGAACCCCACGGAATGGGTTCGGACAGATAGCACAATGCAGCCGCAGCTGAACGCTGCATTGTGAGAGAAACAGGTACAAACTGGTAATTTTCATTTTCGAGTTGTGTGTGTGTGTGTGGTTTTTTTTTTTTTTACTGGAATGTTCTCGAGTCCATTTTGCTGCCTTCAGCATTAACTGCTTGACTGCTGACCTCATCTGCGGCCCGCTCGCCGATGAAATCGGTTTTCGAGCCAGGCACTGGAGAAAAGGGGGTGGAAGGGAATGGGGAAGCAGACGGGGGTGCTTGCGGAGTGGTCGGAGCACAGCTGTGTGTATGGGGTGAAGGGTGGTGGGAACAATGGAAGGAATGCCAGCCTCCATGTGGAACTGGGGATTCCGCAGAATTGCAGCTCATCTCTAGTCTACAGAGGTCAGTTCCTTGGAGAAAATGGATGCTTTGAAAGGGTAGATCCTATGGCATTTGGAGCCTCTTGAGGCTTCTGTCCCCCTTTTAGGGTTGCCAAGTCCAATTTAAGAAATATCTGGGGACTTTGGGGGTGGAGCCAGGAGTCTTTGGGGGTAGAGCCAGGAGACATTGGGGGCGGAGCCGAGAGCAAGGGTGTGACAAGCATAATTGAACTCCAAGGGAGTTCTGGCCATCTCTCTCTCTCTCTCGTCTTGACTTCGCGAACGAAGATTTAAGAAGGGCGCAGTAGTCCACGTCTGCTGCAGGCTCGCTGGTGGCTGACAAGACCAATGCGGGACAGGCAGATCCGGCCACAGTGGCTGCAGGGAAAAGTCTGATTTGGGGTTGGTGCTGTAGCAGTGCGATTCTTCCTCAATCTCCTTTTGTCCTCAAGACCAGCTATCACATTTAAAGGAACACCTTTTAGATGCCTTCCCTCCATTGGAAATAATGGATAGGGGCACCTTCTTTTGGGGCTCATAGAATTGGACCCCCTGGTCCAATCTTTTTGAAACTTGGGAGGTATTTTGGGGAGAGGCACTAGATGCTATACTGAAAATTTGGTGCCTCTATCTCAAAAAACCGCCCCCCCAGAGCCCCCTATACCCGCGGATCAATTCCCCATAATTCCCTATGGGAATTGTTGGTAGAGGTGCATGATGGCTCTGGGGGCGGGGCTTCCCCCACCGGCCAGCTGGCTGGGGGAGGGGGGAAGCCTGTAAAACCAGGGGATCCCCCTCTGGGACCTGGGGATTGGGAAGCCTACCCCCTTTCCCCCCTCCCCCCATCTTTACCCCCAAACCTCCAGAAGTTTTCTAACCTGGAGCTGAAAACCTTCCCCCCCTCCCCCATCTCCACCTGAGGAATTGGCAATTAGCTGGGGGGGAACTAGCGACGGGAAGGGTATTTTCTCATATTCCCCTGTTTCTCCAGTGACGACGACTTCCAGGTCACCAGCTCCAGTTCAGAAAAATTCCTGGAGATTGGAGAGGGTTGAAGCCCGGGGAGGGTGGAAACAGGGGAGTGGGTATGGTTGCCAACTTCCAGGTGGGGGGGCTGGAGATCTCCTGCCTCTGATGGAAGAGCGCCACTTCCTCCCACAAGCAGAGTGGCAGAGAAAATTGAAAAACAGGATGTTAATGGTGGCAAAGGCACAAGTGTCTGGGAAGTGTCTCTCAGCACTTCCAGAGAGCCATTCAGCACAGATTTCAGAAGTGATTAGTGCTGGCAACCTGCTGCTCTGCTTTTGCATCCCACCCCCCCACCCCTCCTGTCTCGAGAATACTTCATCTCTAGTGCAGCTTTGATGAAATCTGTGCAGCGTTGATAAAAGGCCACCAGTCCTGTGGAGATAGACATGGTGCTGCTGGAACAGTCATTCCAGCTCCGTAAGAGACCTTTAGGGGCACCACATTCCTAAGGGCCTGCATCATTTGTGCTCTTGAAGGACAGAGGAAAAGAAAAAGGCACGAGCCAATTTGGTGCAGTGGTTAAGTGCATGGACTCTTATCTGGGAGAACCAGGTTTGATTCCCCACTCCTCCACTTGCACCTGCTGGAATGGCTTTGGGTCAGCCATAGCTCTGACAGGAGTTGTCCTTGAAAGGGCAGCTGCTGTGAGAGCCCTCTCCAGCCCCACCCACCTCACAGGGTGTCTGTTGTGGGGGAGGAAGGTAAAGGAGATTGTGAGCCGCTCTGAGACTCTTCAGAGTGGAGGGCGGGATATAAATCCAACATCTTCATCTACCTCACAGGGTGTCTGTTGTGGGGGAGGAGGGTAAAGGAGATTGTGAGCCGCTCTGAGACTCTTCAGAGTGGAGGGCGGGATATAAATCCAACATCTTCATCTACCTCACAGGGTGTCTGTTGTGGGGGAGGAAGGTAAAGGAGATCGTAAGCCGCTCTGAGTCTCTGATTCAGAGAGAAGGGCGGGGTCGAAATCTGCAATTCTTCTTCTTCTCTCGCTGTCGCTGTCTTCCACTCTTCCTCTCTTTCCTTCCCCCTCTTTAATTTCCATTCTCGTTCTCAACTTTGCTCCCTTCCTTCTTTTGCCTCCCCCAGTTGAAATGTAGACAAAGTTCCTCAGGCCAAGGACCCTGTTTCGGGGGGCAAGGGATTGCCCTCTATTCTGTAGTGGCCATGATGGTACTTCAAAAAACAATACTTAGCAAAGATTTCAAGTTTTCACGGCTGGTAACATCATTAGGGTTTGTAGAATCTTTCGGGCTCAAGTGCCGGGTTCTACTGGAGAACGTTTTCCTTCCAGACGTTTCGTTCTCAGCTGCGGAGAACATCCTCAGTGGCGTTGCAGCCGGAGCAGGCGCTCTGACCTTCTTAGTTGCTGGGCGTTGAGTGACTGCTGTGCGTTGAGTTGTGCCCCACTCAACGCACAGCAGCCAAGTAGGTCAGAACGCCTGCTCCGGCTGCAACGCCACTGAGGATGTTCTCCGCAGCTGAGAACGAAACGTCTGGAAGGAAAACGTTCTCCAGTAGAACACGGCACTTGAGCCCGAAAGATTCTACAAACCCTAACAATACTTAGCCCTTGTGCTATATTTTGGAACATCTGCTGCACTTCCCACCCATTGTCCTTGATCTTCAAGCTTGGTGACGACTGCGTTTTTTCAGTTTATTTAGAATAGGGTTCTCCAACATAGCACCCACGAGCACCCTGGTCCTACCTAGCTGCGGGTGGGGGGCTTCAGGGTCAGTTCCAGGGTCTTGTGATGATGCCATCATGTTGCCATTGTTGAGGGTGAAGCCCTAGTTTTTGGGCAAAACTCTATGGTTTGAGCCCAAAGTTTTGCCCAAAAACTAGACCATGTCAGTGATGTGATGCTATCTCTTCCCGCTGACATCGTTATGTCACGTTTTGGGTACATTTGCGGGCAGGCCCATAAAAGCGGGCGGAATCTCTACCCAGACTGGGGACCAGGCAGCCCTACGCCCATCAGTACCTCTCTTGGCATCCATCCATTGGACTTTGTAAGGCATGGCTTGCTATTGTCTCTCTTAGGGTTGCCAATCCCCAGGTGGGGGCAGGGGATCCCCTGGTTTGGAGCCTCTCCCCCCGCTTCAGGGTCATCAGAAAGCGGGGGGGGGGGGGAGCGGAGGGAAATGTCTGCTGGGAACTCTGTTATTCCCTATGGAGATTTATTCCCATAGAAAATAATGGAGAATTGATCCACGAGTACCTGGGGCTCTGGGGGAGCTGTTTTTGGGGGTAGAAACACCAAATTTTCAGTATAGCATCTAGTGCCTCTCCCCAAAATACCCTCCAAGTTTCAAAAAGATTGGACCAGGGGGTCCAATTCTATGAGCCCCAAAAGAAGGTGCCCCTATTTTTCATGATTTCCTATGGAAGGAAGGAATTGAAAAGATGTGCCGTCCCTTTAAATGTGATGGCCAGAACTCCCTTTGGAGTTCAATGATGCTTGTCACAGCCTTGATCTTTGCTCCACCCCTAATGTCTCCTGGCTCCACCCTCAAAGTCCCCTGATGTTTCTTGAATTGGACTTGGCAACCCTAGTCTCTCTTCTTTATTATTTATTGATTTTATTCAATTTATAGCCCCCCCACCCACCCACAAAGCGGCCCTGTGGTGCAGAGTGGTAAAGCAGCTGTACTCCAGTACTGTGGTCTGAACTCTCTCCTCACAACCTGAGTTTGATTCTGGCAGAAGCTAGTCAGGTAGCCGGCCCGAGGTTGGCTCAGCCTTCCATCCTTCCGAGGTCGGTAAAATGAGTACTCAGCTTGCTGGGGGGGAAGTGTAAAAGACTGGGGAAGGCAATGGCAACCCCCCCTGTAAAAAAGTCTGCCATGAAAGCAACGTCACCCCAGAGTCGGAAACGACTGCTGCTTGCACAGGGGACCTTTCCTTTCCTCCCCTTGTCACTCCCCTCCAAGAGGATGAGGAACCATTCACAAGCACTCTTTGGGTGCGATCTGTCAACCAGTTACAGATCCACCTAATGGTAACAGGATCCAAACCACATTTTACCAACTTGTCAACAAGGAGCGTATGTGGAACCTTATCAAAACCATGGGCGGGGGGTGGGGTGGGGGAGGTTGAATATAAGCAAATAAATGAACAAACAAACATGTCTATAGCATGGCCTGGGATGTTGGCACAGCAGATCAAGTGATAAACATAGTACAGGGAACCCAAAGCAAACACCAAAACAAGTTTGTTCCACACTGCTGAAGAGGCACAAAATGATACAATTTCCTTGCGATGGTGGTGCCAACTGCATTATTATCCCTAAAAACCCACCACCACCATGTCACTGGAAGAGAATAACCAGCTGTTAGCGATGCAGAAGCACTTTACATTAAAGCCAGGAGGGGAACACTAGTGCAGAATCAGGAACCTTAAGGTATCCAAGAGCCACAGACTAGAGTATGAAGGACCTGAAGCTGATGATGATGATGCTGAAGCTGAAGCTCAAATACTTTGGCCACCCAATGAGAAGGGAGCACTCCCTGGAGAAGACCCTGATGCTGGGAAAGACAGAAGGCAAAAGAAGAAGGGGACGGCAAAAGATGAGATGGCTGGACAGCGTTACTGATGTAACAAACATGAATTTGAGCAGACTTCAGAGGATGGTGGAAGACAGGAGGGCCTGGCGTGACTTTGTCCGTGGGGTTGCAAAGAGTCGGACTCCACTGTGCGACTGAACGACAACAAAACGCCCTGACAGTGGCAAAGCAAGCCAAACTAGGAACCTGACTGAGAACAAAGTAGACACAGGAGGGATGCGAGGTTTGGCCAAGGGTGTAGTCAGATTCAAGCGAAGCTTCGGAGGAAGGAGGACGGGGAACTGAGGCTGTGACGCAGAGACTGACAGCAGCTCGAACCTGGCTAAGCTACCTTGAGAGAGGCTGTGGTTCGGTGGCAGAGCATCGGGTTCAATCCCCGGCATCTCCAGTCAAAAGGAGCAGGTGGTAGGTGATAAGAAGGACTGCTGCCTGAGACTCTGGAAAGCCGTTGCCTGTCTGAGTAGACAAGACTGACCTTGACAGACCGAGGGTCTGTTAGCATAAGGCAGTTCATAAGGTGTTCCTGTGTACCTGAATGGGTAGTACGACGATATCATTGCTGCCTCTGAAGGAAGAATTGCAACCTGCACAGAAGTGGGGAGTGACACAAGGGAATCTGCACCAAATGCCTTTTTCACATGGATTCCACCTAGGGCTGGAGGTCCCCACCCTGAATTACAATTGATCTCTGGGCAACATAAAGTGCTTGCTTGCTTAAAACATACTTCTCCTGGAAAAAAATGGCTGCTTTGGAAGGTGGACTGTATGGCATTATACTACACTGAGGCCCTTCCCCTCCCCTCCGAAATCTCCAGGAATTTCCAAATCCAGAGTTGGCACCCATAACTGCACCACACGTGGTCCTGTCCTCAGGCCGGCCCCCCAGCAGTACAGAATCTCATCATGGGGATCATTAGAAGCCAGCCTATCACTTGAGTCAAAGGAGTTACCCACTTGGGAACGCATTGTCTTTTGTTCAGCTGGAGACAGGGTTCTAGGTTGGGAATTTCCTGGAGCTTTGAGGGGCAGAGTCTAGGGAGGGTGGAGTTTGGGGAGAGGAGGGAGCTCAGCAGGGCTGCCGTGCCATAGAGTCGGCCCTCTGAAGTCGCCATCTTCTCCAGGAACTGGTTTTTGTTGTCCAGAGACCAGATGAAATTCTGGGAGGTCTCCAGGTTGCACCGGGAGGTTGGCAACTCTCTCTCGAGAGGTTGGGTCCTGGGAAGGGGAAAGCCCTGATGCTGGTACCTCGTGGCAGCATGAACATTGAAATGTTACGTTTCAGAAAATGGAACGACTGTGTTATTTTTCTTCTTAGTGAGACGCTGCCGGTTTTATGCTTTTAATCACCATCTGCTGTTCAATAAATGCCAAATTGCTTCTAATGGTCTCTCCCAGCATAGGGTTTTTAATTTGTTGTCTCACTCAGTGTTCATTCTTGGCAATTCTGGGCTTCGCAGAGAAGGTTTTCATTTCTCATACACAACCTCGGACCCTTCAGAGGCAAATAGTGGTGGTGTGTTTCTTTTTTTAAAAAAAGAAGAAATCGCACACATGCATTTTTTTTTCTTTCTGTAAAGCAATAAAGGGATGCAGAGAGCCTATAAAATGTTCTCTTAGCAACCCTGAGAGATAACAGCTCCTCTGAAAAGGATAAAGAGCACACAGCGATAGACCTCCGGAAAGCCTTGCGAGAGTCACTGGGAAGATCAGCCCATATTAGAAAGTGAAATATAAAACAAAATTAAGAAAATGGAGTCCACCCGGCTATGGGAGCGGGTGCTCTGCAGGATCTCAGGTAATAGCAAGTCAGACTGCACTGAACCCAGGTGGAATTACTCACTTATTGCTGACTGCAAACAGCTTATTACCTCTGAACAGAAAGCTGCATTGGGGTTAAGGGGGGAGGCAGAGCTCCACATAGGTTCTGCTGAACAAACATTGTAGGGCTAGAATCTTTTTTAATAGTTACAGTTCTTTACTCTGTTCCTATATCCTCCTTTTGCACTGGAGCCTTTAAATCAGGGCTGTCAAACGTGTCAAACCCGGAGGGCTCCTCTCAGGCCCCCAAGCAACTGGCTGTCATCTGCTTCCTTCTCCCTCTCTCTTGCTTCCTTCTGCATCTCAGCTTGCTTTGCCAGGCTTGCTCAATCACACAGAAGCCACAGAGCAAAACCTCTATTTTCTCCATTGGCTGAGGCTCCCCCCTTGGGGAGGAAGGGGCGGAGGCAGAGTTTGCTTTGCCAGGCTCTCTCAATCCCACAGCAGAACTACCAAGCCAAGCCTCTTTTCCTTCTATTGACTGAGGCTCCTCCCCCTCCTGGTCCCCTGGGGAAGGAAGGAAAGAGCCAGAGCTTCCTTTGCCCAGTTCCCTGGATCCCATGGGAGAAATACAAAGAAAGCACCTTTAAGACGAGTACTAATGTTTAAAGCATGTTTTAAGTTTTTTTTAAAGAAAAGATCTTTAATTGTGTCTGTGTCCTTTATAAAGTTTATACCTCTCAGCTACCTAATCTTAAATAGGTACACACACGGCCCAGTCCAACTTAATTCGGTCCAACAAAGTCTCATTTATGTCAGATACGGCCCTCATAATAAATGAGTTTGACACCCCTGCTTTAAAGGTTCTTCCGGCCATATGAATCTTCCTGCATCGTGCTTATCTGGATCTCAGGCTTCCAGCTTCCAGGTGGTAGCTGGAGATCTCCCAGAAACTGCTCTTCAGAGGACAAAGATTGGTTCCCCCGGAGAAAATAGCTGCCACGGAAGGTGGACTCTATGGCATTATACCTTCCAAGATCCCTTCCCTTCGCTCCTCAAACCCCACCCTCTCCAGCCTTCACCTCCAAAAATCTTCAAGAATTTCCCAACCCAGGTCTGGCAACTCTAGCTGGATCAGACCAGTGGTCCATCTGTTTCAGCATCCTGGCTCATACAGTGGACAACCAGTTACTCCGGAGGGCCAACAACAGGGCAGAGAAGACAGAGCCCCGCTGGATCAGACCCTAGTGATCCATCTAGTCCAGCATCCTGTCTCACACAGTGGCCAACCAGTTCCTCGGAAGGCCAACGAACAGGATACAGAGACTGAGACTTTCCCAGGCTCTGGTATCCAGAGGTCGACTGCCTCTGTATGTGAAGGTTCCCCTCAGTCACCATGGCTGGTAGCCATTGGTAGACTTATCCACCATCGAGCTATCTAATCCCCTTTGAAAGCTGCTTATTCCTGTGGCCATCACTACATCTTCTGGCAGCAAATCCCCTCATTCATTAAAGGGGCTACTTATTGATCGGGAGAACCATGTCCAGTCACATGGGTCTTTCCCATGGAATTAACTCCTCCTCACAGTACATGGCTGACTTTGTTAGCAAAGCCCATGCGATGGTTGGGTCATTGACATTTTCTTCTAGCTGGTCAAGAAACGGGGAACATTTCTATGCGACAAATAACAAGATTGGTATTGTTGATCATTTTTAAATGAACTTCACACATTTTTGAGCGATAAATGACTTCTCTGCATTTATTTCTATTTTAGGTATGGTATTATATTTAAACATAATAATTTTTGTGGGGCACAAAAAATGTGTCCCACTCGATTTCTAATATCTCGGGATATGAGTTTAACAAAGTTGCAGAGACTTTTCCGTTGGGATTACAAATGGAAAAATTTCCAAAAGAAGATAGAACTTTAATCTGGTACTTGCTCTCAGCTGCTAGGACATTGTAGGCGCAGTTGCGGAAGCAAGAAAAAATACCAGAGAAATGGGATTGGATTATAAAAGTTATGCCATGGAGTGAAATATTAAGAGACTATGATTTAGAAGTTTTTAAGATGGACTGGAAGAAATTCAGAAGATACGTAGAAAAAGAGTGGAAAATAAAAGGACATTGGACAATCTTTGATAATGATTAAGTTTTTAAAACAAGAATATAACTTTTGTTTTTTTTAATAGTTAAGGGTACCTTTAATATTTGTTTTTCTTTAAGTAAATAACACTGGCGGGGGTCAAGTAACAAGGGGAGGGGTGGGGGAAAAGTAAGATATGGGGTAGATAATTTTTTCTTTTTTTTAAGTTGTAAGATATAGATATAGATTTGCTACCATATGTTACCAATAAAATTGGTTACACGCAAAAAAAATAAATGTGTCCCACTAAATGAAAATAAAAATATGGAGCAGAGGTCCATCAGTGGCTATTAGCCACAATGTGTGCGTGTGTGTCAGCTTCCTAAGATCTTTCAGCCTAGGAATGGCCCCCGCAAGAGGTGCAAAGTTACAACCATGAGAATGCTGGTGTGTCCCATAGAGACCTACGGATCCCGAAAACAAAGTTTGCTGCACCTCCTGGTGCAGCCTCGAAACCCCTTTGGGAGCCAACTAAATGGCACGCCAATCCCCGCATGCCCTTGGCAGGACGAGTCCCTTCTGCAGCACCCAATCACAGCCCCCCTGCCTCCTACAAAGCCTTTTGCCCTGGCCCACATAACTCTTTTGGTAGGGTAGGGCGTGCAGCATGGGACACTGCCAGGAAGCTCCCTGACTTAGAGGTCCGGGGCACTTTGGTGGTGGACATTGTACAGCAAGGGCACTTAGGCAGTACAAGGTGAGCTCTTCGACTTGTGAGGATGAGAGTGAGGTCTCTCCCCTGGGGCTAACTGCTCTCGTTTCCAGGTCTCAACAGGTACCTGGCCTCCGAAGGCTCAGCATATGAGGATGGTCACTTGTGGCTGGGTAAGTGCGACTGGGCACCCCCAATTTCCTCCTCCTCCCCTCGCTCGAGGCTGGGTGGTGTGCAAGCGTCTCTGGCACTTGAACCAGGCGGCGGGCTCAGGCAGGGGGCAGTTGCCAGCCCCCCTCCCCCATGCTGCTGCCAGCCCCTTTCCCTTGGTCTGTCTACTGCCACGTTCCCACCCCTGGCAGGGCACCAAGGGGGTCTGGCAGCTGATTCAATGCCTGTGAGGAGGTGGGTCAGAGACTGTCTCTTTAAGAGAGCCCCCAGCTGAAACAGTCTCCTGCTCCAGCTGCTGCCCCTTCAGGTGCTCTTGATCTCTGTCTCTGTTTTGCAGATGGGAATTCAACACAGAGGCTTCCCTGTGTGACGCTCCACCCCCCCCCCCCACACACACTTGGTCAGCTGTTCCTGCCCACAGGTCTGACTAGAGCTCCATCCCTGGTGAGACTGTCCAAGTTGTACCTGGGATACCATTGCACACGGTTCCAGTACAATAAAGTCTGAGCTGTGCCCTACGTTGTCTTTCTTGCTTGGCATCTGCTGCACATTCCCTGTGCCCCTTTCCCTCCCATCTGCCACTCTGTCAGTGGGCTCCCCAAGGGAATATCTTGGAGGGTGGGCTCACATGTTTCCTGAGGAGGGGGTGAAACTATGAGCCACCTCCACGAGAGAGTGGACAGGGGAGCCTGAGTGTCTTCCCCCCCTCATCCCATGGCACAGAGCAGAGGGAGTGCGGAGGGGGGGATGATGCAATGGGCACCTGGCTGGCGCCTCACATTCTGTGTCCTGCTGCTATCAGGGGAGGGGTTCCCTGCGCTTAGTGGAAGGCATCAAGGTGAGGTTCCATGTCCATGCTGGGGCGGGCTTCCCTGTGGACTTGGTGGCATGCCGTGACTCTATCTGCTCGTTCCAAGACACACATTTTGCCTGGTTTCTCTGACTGCAGACTCCTGCACTATGTTTTCCATATTTGTTTATGGCTTGTGGAGGGGGCACATGACTCCGCTCTCTTGCTTGCCATTGGCATGAGTCTCTGATAGTGGGTGGGTGCAGCCACTAGTTACTCCTGCAGCTCTGCACTTCCCCTTCCTTCCCCCCGCCTCCAGTGAGCCAGGCTTCTTTCTCACACACATGCATGCCCAGTCTCACTCCTTTCCCCTTGCTGCGTTGGTGGGACTGCTTTCTGTTGACTTTGCCCACATGCCTGTGATTGGCACAGTTCTCTGTCGGGGCATGGAGGGACAGGCGATCAGCCTTTCCGGGGCTGCATTTCCCCACCCCCGACTGTCATGTGCCATGGCACCTGCACTGGGATTGGCCAATCTGGGTGGCCAGGGAGGTCCCTCCCCTCCTGCTGGCTGCACCTTTCCCGTGTGCCAGGACTCCACACTCCAGCAGAGTTGCCATGGTGATGGTCTCACAAGCACCGACCTATGTTTATTCCCTCCCCCCACCCCCATGCCTGAGCTTGCCAAAGGCCTTAGGAAGTCGACAAGCGATGCCTTAGTTACACCCACATTCCAGGGGTCAGCTGCCATGTAAGTCTGGATTGGGCTGTCCAAGTGTCCCCAAATTTTATAATGCTGTGCAACAACCACTCCCAACTGAATGGCAATAATTATGTCACTCAGAAACATAGAGCTTAGGGCACTATCCTGCCAAAGATGAACACTTTTAACTTTGAAGTGAAGCAATGACTGAGAGACAATGTGGTGTGGTGTATAAAATGTTGGCTTTGAACTAGGGAGAGTGTGGTGGGTGGTGGGCAAATACTCTGAAGTCAGTTCTAAAGTCTCCCATCAAAATGAAAAGTTAGAGCTTCTCTTTAGGGTTGCCAGCTATGGTTTGGGGAATACCTGGAAATTTTCAGGCTGGAATCTGGGGAGGGAAGAGACTTCAGTGGGGTACAATGCAAAGCAGCCATTTTCTCTAGGGGAACTTATCTCTGTCATCTTGAGATCAGCTGTAATTCTGGGAGATCTCCTACTTGAAGCAAGGCAACTATGAAAACCTGTGCATCTTCAGACTGATGGAAAAGGGAAGATTAAGGACAGGTTGTGGCAGTAGCATCAGATGATCAGATGGGCAGGTTGCGGCAGCAGCATCTCATGTCTGGAAAAGTCATTTGAGTTTGCACCACTGTGATCTGATGGCAGGTGCTCAGCCGGCATCAAAGCGGCACAGGCCCATTATTTAAGTTTTTTAAAGTCCTGCTGCTCGTGAGGACAAGTGGATGAATACATGAGCACTCCTCAAATTGGGGCTGGAGGGGGAGAAGGACATGCCAGAAATGGAGTGGAGCAATCACACCTCGCATATGTTTCCATTGTCACGGCTGGGGCCGGGTCAGGCAAAGTCCAGAGGCAGTCCGAGGTCTGTAGCCAGTAAGCAGAAGGGTCCGAGGCGCCAAATCCAAATCAGTGTGCCAGTATCGCAGGTCCGAGGTCCAGAAGCCGAGGTCAGGGAGTCCAGAAGTCAAAAGCCAAAGTCAGGGAGTCAGGAACCAAAGTCAAGCCGGAGTGGATGCTAGGATGTCAGAGAGATGACTAGTTGCTTCCACAAAGCCTCCTCCCAAAGCCCACAGCTATATAGCCCTCTGCTGCCTGTTGCTCATTTGGGCTAATTGCTATCTCAGAGCAGCAGCCAGGATCCTGCCGAAACTTAAGCATCCTCACACTTAGAAGGGCCAGAATCCTTTCACCACTCAGGGCTCAGGGAGCGTCTTGCTTGTGAGTGTGCCGCCCTCCTCCGATCCCTGAGGTCCTGACGAAGGCGGTCACGCACACGAACCACCCGAGAGGGCGAGGCAGGGGGGCTTGGATCTTCTTCAGCAGGAGGCAGGGGCACTGGTGCAGGTGGCAGGGGCACAGTTCCTTCTGCAGGCTCTGCAGGCTCGGTTTCTTCTGCAGGGTCCCCAGCACTCATGACATCCATGGCACACCGGGGTGATCAAACACCTCAAAACCTGCCATGGACATGTTTCCTTAGGAAGCCATCAGAAATTTCCCAGCGGCTGTTTAAACTGTCTGGGAGTTATTATAGCATGAGGTAAGGACAAGTGGGGCACAGGGGTCAGATGTGCATGTGTGATTGTGCCCATTTAATGGGGTGTGTGTGTGGCAATAACAGACCAAATTGCTCGTGTGATCGCAACCAAAGAAAAGAGCTATCTCTCTCTTGCCTACCCCAACTTTTTCCTCTAAAAAGGCAATGAAAATAAGAGAGCAGGTACAAACTGCTGAAGAATGCTAAATTGGTATCTGATTTGCTTTTTAAAAGACTTTCATTATAAGTTAATTCATTAAGAGTATTTGTTGAGGCTTCAGACAGAAAAAAAATAACTCATTTGCAAGTAATTAATAGAGAATTAGTTTAGCAGTACAGCTTCATATGCTGATGAAACACTTATGTTTGAATTACTTTTAATCTACTTGAAAGGCAAACTTAGATGTTTCATCAGCAGATAGGCTATTTTGTTAACTACCAATTAACCAATATTCCAGTTCAACATCTGCATTCAAGGGGAAATGAAACCCCCCTCCCCAATATACTGAAACTAAAGACTTCTGGGACCAGGATCTTGGATTCTTAAACAAATATCTCTGTGTTGCCTTCCCTGAATCTTTGAATGTTTACTGTACTATACTACTGGTGAGCTTGCATTGATGTTGCCACGTTATAGGGTTGCCCACGTGCAGATAAGACTTGGGAATTTTCTGAAATTACCACTGATATCCAAATAACAGAGATCTCAGAGAACAGTTGGCCCTGGAGAAACTGGCTGCTTTGCAGGGTAGACTCTGGGGCATTCTACCCTCCCCAAACCCTTCCCTTCCCAAGATCCACTCCCAACCCTACATCTTGGTGGCACCAGGGCTGATAAGAATGTGGCTTTGATGCCTAATGCTGTCACTCATCAGACCTTGTGAAGAACAGCAGACATCTTCTGTTTCCGGATAATGATTCAATTTTGACACAGTCACAAAGCAAGAAATGAAAACAGGAAAGCAATCACAAGGTCTGGATTTGAGACCTAACTACCAATCAAGCATTTATTTATTTCATTTGCACCCCACCTTTCTTCCCAATGAGATCCCAAAGCAGTTTCCATCATTCTCCTCTCCTCCATTTTATCCTCACAAGAACCCTGTGAGATAGGCCAGCCCGAGAGAGAGACCGACCAACCGACCGACCGAAGGGGTCACCCAGTGAGTTTCCATGGCATGAGCAGGGATTCAAGCCTGGGTCTCCCAGATCCTAGTCCAACGCTCTTTACTGCCATATCACACTTGAGAAACAGGAGATCTCTCATCTGGAGATGAAGTTGAATGCTAGATTTAGAGGGATGAAGCTACTGAGCAATCTTGCATCCTAAATTATACAATTGGAAAGTCCCAAAGTCACTTTGTCCTACAAAAGCAAACATTTGCCAACTGATTCATTCACCCTACAATTTCCACTAGTGAGATTACCGTTAGGTGTTCCTGTCCCTTCAATTAACAGATCCAACACAGCTACCACCTGGATCTGTAAAATAGGGGTTTATAAAGGAATGCTGACACAGTTTAAAATTTGGTATTTTATGAGCCCTGCTCTAATTCTTTTGCAATAAAATGTTAGACAGAGAAAGAGGAAATTGTATTTGATGTGACATATTAGCCATCAGCTATTCACTAGACCACAGTGGGAAGAAAAATTAGGACAAGAATATTGCGGGGCCTCCATGTGAGAAAAGCGGGCTGCCTGCAGCGTAGCCCTGGATCAGATTTGCTATTTCAGTCATGTGGTTGGGGGATTTTTATTTTTTTTCCAGGCCAAACATGCAGCACCAACTTGATGTCAGAGTGGATAATGAACAGCAATATTTTGCACAGAAAATATTCAAATAACTGTCATGTTGAATTAGGGTTCATGCTGGTAAGGGGAGGGGGGGGATCTCTTTTATGAAGCTCATGGAATTGTTCTAAGAATGTGCTTTTGCTTTCACACGTCCAGAAATTCTAAGGCATTTTTTAGTGTTTCAGAGACAGAATTCCATATAGCTCTTCACAAAATATTTATTTATTTGACATCTTACAACCTTGCTCTTCTTCCAAGCCATTCAGGGCAGTGTTCCTGGTTCTTGTTCCTCTTGCTTTATCATCACAATGTTCTCTTGTGAGGCATGTGAGGTTGAAGGAAAGTGATTGGTCCAAGGCCACCCAAACAGCTTCACAGCTGAGCAGGTATTTTGGACGTTTTCATATGAACATAAGAACATAAGAGAAGCCATGTTGGATCAGGCCAATGGCCCATCCAGTCCAACACTCTGTGTCACACAGTGGCAAAAAAAATTATATATACACACACACTGTGGCTAATAGCCACTGATGGACCTCTGCTCCATATTTTTATCTAAACCCCTCTTGAAGGTGGCTATGCTTGTGGCCACCACCACCTCCTGTGGCAGTTAATTCCACATGCCAATCACCCTTTGGGTGAAGAAGTACTTCCTTTTATCCGTTTTAACCTGGCTGCTCAGCAATTTCATCGAATGCCCACGAGTTCTTGTATTGTGAGAAATGGAGAAAAGTATTTCTTTCTCTACTTTCTCCATCCCATGCATTATCTTGTAAACCTCTATCATGTCACCCCGCAGTCGACGTTTCTCCAACTGCGGGGTGACATGATAGAGGTAACTTTCAGAGTCCAAATATCTTCTCCATATGTAACTTACAGACAACCTTCAGAGACAGCTGGATCAAGGTGGATCAGAGCTGCTGTTACTTCTGGATCTTACAACAGTGGTTGACATGGCCTATCATGACCTGTTGACCTACCGCTTCATCAATGTAGGGATTCTAGGGACTGTCTTAAAATGGGTTTCCTCCTTCCTTCATGGTTAGGGACAGAGAATGGTGCTAGGAGGGAGGGTCTTCCTGTGATTCCCATTGAGTTGTGGGAAACCTCTCCCCAACATTATTTAACATCCAAATGCATCCTCTTGAACAACTGATTTGGGGGATTTGGGCTTCGGTGCCACCAAGATGTAAATGACACCCAGCTGTATCTGTTAATGAATGGATGGATGGACTTGGTCCCAGACACCTTGGATCAGGCATTGGAGGCCATGACTGGTTGGTTGAGGCAGAGTCAGCTGAAGCTAAATCCATTGAAGATGGGTCCTGTCCTTGAGTTGCGGGAACTTGGGATGGGAAATCTGGCTCCCAGCTTTGGATGGAGTACACTTTGTACCTGCGTCCAAGCTCCAAAGCCTGTGTATGACACTGGATGCCACCTTGTCTGTGGAGGCCCAGGTCACAATGGCTGCCAAATCGGCCTTTTACCATCTTTGACAGGCCTAGCAGCTGTTTCCCTACCTTTCTTCCTGTGACATGGCTATGGCGATCCGTGCAATGGTCACTTCAAGATTAGACTATTGCAATTCACTCTGCATAGGCCTACTGTTATGTATGTGGAATCAAGGGGAGACTTTGGGTGTTCCTGCCTGGCTCATTGGAGTCATACAGACTGAGCTTGGGGACTTGGGAACAATGGGCTGCAGGATCCAAATCTCTGCAGCCCTGGACCCCCAGGTTTGAATGGCCCAATTACAAGATTGCGTGGTAATTCAGAGATGTATATAAGTTGGCTCTGTGAACTCTTGAATGGCCCCAGAACTCTGCCTTGTAATGTAACCTTGTAATATAACCTTGTAATGCTACTCCTGTTAAAGAGCTTGTTGTCACTGATCCTGAGACTCCTCCATGCGTAGAACCCACTATACAATAGTGGCGACGAAGGTGGGATCCGGATGAGCGAGGTCCAGAGCCAACAGGCATCGCCCAGCGCACCGAACTCCAGTGCCATCGCACAACTGGCACCGCCGACCGACCCAACCATGGCCACCGTGTCCAGAACTCCATTTCAGAGTTCAACACAGTGAGGCCTGGGAAGCCTGGGTCAAAAGGTTCAAGTACCACCTGGTGGTCCAAAGGATCAAGGAGGACAAACCGGAGATAAAGAAGGCCATCTTGCTGAGCAACTGCAGCATCACCACCCTACAGCTCGCTGAGGGCCTGGTCATGCCAGAAACACTCCAGTCAACTCCTTTGGCAAGATCATGGAGGCACTGACCAGCCATTTCATTCCGAAGCCAATCCACCTCACCTGACAGCTGCAGTTCCTAAACAGGAACCAAGAACCGAATGAGACCGTAGCGACCTACCTTGCCCACCTGCATGACATGGGGATGAAGGCAAAGTATGGCGTACAACTGGAAGACGCCCTGCTCATGAAGTTCATACACGGCCTCAGGGACATGAAGGCCCGTCGGAAGATCATGACAGAAACCAATCCTACACTGGCGAAGGCTCTGCAGATAGCCACCGCTGCCGAGGACATGAGCAAAGAGAAGTCCCTCTGCCCAGGTGTTAGCACTCACCGCTTCAACTGGCTGCAGAGTCAGATGACTCCGATGCAGACAATGCTCTCAAGTTGCATCAGGCAAGTCAGCAAAAGCCACGGCCACGGGCGATGGAACTGACCAACCCCAAGTCCTGCGCCAGCTGTGAAGAGCCACATGAACGACGCACCTGCAGGTTCTGAAACACAACTTGCCATATGTGTGGAAAGACCGGGCATCTGGCACGTGTCTGCTGATCACTGGTGCTGCGCCCAGGAAAAACTTCTCAACAACAAAATGGCCGCCGCCATGAGGTTGCACTCGTGGAAGACATCCAAGCACTCACCACTACAGAGATCCAGGTATGCCAGTTGCACCTACCCTCCTCATACAAATATCAAGTGACTGTGTTAATTGAAGGCAAGCCATGCAAAATGGAGATAGACTCTGGAGCACATGCTTGGGGAGGTGTGCACATTCAAGGAGCTGTGCCGGGGGGGGGGGAGGGGTGGATCCCAGCTACACCCATCCCCATTCATAGTCTGCAATTTTCAGAAGTGGGAGGTTGCTGTCCTGGGGGTGGGGGCGGTCCATGTTACATACCGGAAGTTTAAGGGTAAGCTTCCCTTAATTGTTGTGGAGGGGGATCTGTGTAGCCTGCTGGGACTGTCATGGTTTGAAGCCCTGGGAATCAGGGTAACGGGTATCCATCACACCCCCTTCCAAAGAGACTTTCAAAAGGTGTGTGAGGAATTCCTACTGTTTTTGACGGCACCTTGGGAACGTACACCGGGGCCCCAGTAGCATTGCATTTGAACCCCAACGTGCAGCCCATAAGGTTGAAGGCCAGGCATGTGCCCCTAGCTCTGAGACCTACAATTGAGGAGGAGCTAGACTACCTTGTGGCCCAAGGAGTTCTGGAACAGGTCACTAACGCAAAGTGGAAGACCCCCAAAGTTACCCCGATCAAACCCAATGGCAGCGTCCGCATTTCTGCCAATTACAAATGTACGATTAACAAGGCACTGCACGGCCACACATACCTGGTTCCAGTGGTAAGCCACATGTTAGATTCATTAGCGGGGGCAAAAATTTTTTGGAAACTGGATCTGGCACAGGCATACCAGCAGCTCCCTGTGGACGCAGCCACGGCGGAAGCTCAAACCATCATAACGCACTGGGGGGCTTTCAGAGTAAAACGCCTGCAGTTCGGTGTCAGCGTGGCCCGTTGAATCTTCCAGAACTTAATGGACTCCCTTCTTAAAGGTATCCCCAGGGTCCAGCTGTACTTTGACAATGTGCTGATAGCAGTGGCCACCAAAGAATTCTCCGGCCGCCTATGACGGTGTTGCAGCGTTTTGATGGGGCATGGTTAAAGGTGAAACAGGAGATATGTGTGTTGGGGGTGCCCACCATAGACTTTCTGGGGTACACAGTGGATGCTAGCAGCATCCACCTGGCCCAAGACAAAATAAAGGCCATTTGCGACGTGCCTTCCCCCACCAACAAGGCGGAACTACAATCCTTTGTAGGTCTCCTCAACTTCTACCATGCCTTCCTTCCCCACAAGGTGGTGGTAGCGGAGCCCTTACACAGACTGTTGGACAAAAGGACGCCATGGGTTTGGGGTTGCCGGCAAGCCACTGCTTTCAGGCAGTAAAGGACATTCTGACTTCAAACAGCTTGCTGGTGCACTTCAATGAGTGGCTGCCCATTGTTTTGGCATGCGATGCATCACTGTTTGGGGTGGGTGCCATGTTGGCCCACGTGTTACCAGACGGCTGTGAGGCTCTGGTAGTGTATTATTCGAGGACTCTGCAAAAGGCGGAGCAAAACTACGCTCAGATTGACAAAGAGGGCCTGGCCATCATGGCAGGGATTAAAAAATTCCACGACTACCTTTCTGGTCGGCCCTTCACCATCCTGACGGACCACAAGCCCCTACTGGGCCTGTTTGCCCCCGACTGCCAAACTCCCCAAATGCTTTCACTGTGGGTGTTGTGGTGGTCCATCTTCCTTGCGGGGTACCATTATGACCTCAAGTACAGTCCAGGGAAGGCAATGGGCCACGCTGACGCTCTGAGCCACCTGTTGCTGTCCTCAACAGATTCTGATCCAGCCCCAGCATTCCAGATCATGTTGCTGGAGTCCCTTCTGGACCGCCCGGTTCAAGGACATTGCCCACTGTTCCTCAAAGAGCAAAACCCTCTCTGGGCCGGGTGGGCTTGGAATTCTCGGCATTTGCATCCTGCCAGGATGAACTGTCTGTGCATAAAGGGTGTTTGTTGTGGGGAAGCAGGGTCGTGTTGCCCCTGGTACTGCGGCAACGAGTACTAACAGCGCTGCACAAAACCCATCCAGGGATCGTGCGCATGAAGGCACTGGCCCACAGCTCTGTTTGGGAGCCAGGAATAGACGACGTTATTGAGTCCTAAGTGGCCCGATGTCAGTCATTCCAGGAGACCCGTCTGACGCCACCCCGTGCTCCAGCCCAACAGTGGGAGTCCACCCGCAACCCCTGGTCCCGCCTGAACCTCAACTTCGCAGGGCCTTTCTAAGGGCATGCACTCTTTCTGATTGTGGACTCCTACTCTAAGTGGCTGGAGGTAGTGCTGGTAGCATCCACATCCTCCCGGGCAGCATTGGGGGCTCTCTGCAGGGTTTTCGCCACACACAACCTCCCCAACACGCTGGTATCAGATAACGGGATGGCCTTCACCTTGGCCGAGTTTCACGATTTCTGTGGCCGAAACATAATAAAACACATAAGGTCGTCCCCCTTTCACCCAGCCACCAGTGGCCAAGCAGAAAGGATGGTGTGGGCTATGAAGGAAATGCTCTGCCGCATCATCTATGGGGAATGGGAAGCCCGCCTCGGCGAGTTCCTCCTGGCACAACATACCACCCCCAGTTCCATCATCGGCTGCAGCCCAGCCAAGCTTCTCATGGGCTGGTGGCTGACAACCCTGCTTGACCGCATATACCCGGACCGCACCCCAGACCTACAAGAGGTACCAGAGGCGGTCCGGGTTTCCCGAGGTTTCGATACAGGGGACTTAGTATTTGCCAAGAACTTCGGGGTGGGGGGGGGGCGGGGGCAGCATGGATACCAGCACGTGTATCCAGAGTATTAGGTGCCATCATGTATGAGGTCAGCTCAGAATGGGGTTTCACTATGAGGCAGCACATTGACCAATTACGGTCACGCGAGGTGCCCGGGAATGAAGGCAAAATGAGAGCCCAGCGGATCCAGTGGCAGTGCCAGATGCAACAACTCTTGAGCTGAAGGATGCCGAGAGACCGGCAGCCACACCCCTGTCAGCATCAGAGACTGCAGAGCAGCCGGAACTACCATCGGCGCCAGAGACCTCTGGGGACCCTGTCCAGCTGGACATGATCCCCTCGGCGCCTGGTCCTCCACTCGCCACGCCTGAAGCAGCAACTGCATCACTGCCCACCCCAGGGCTCAGGCAGTCGACACGAGAGCACCACAAACCCGCGTACCTAAAAGACTATGTCCACTAGGGGCTTGAGAACCAAGTGGTGAGGGATGTTATGCATGTGAACTCAAGGGAAGACTTTGGGTGTTCCTGACTGGCTCACTGGAGTCATACGGACTGAGCTTGGGAACTTGGGAACAATGCGCTGCAGGATCCAAATCTCTGCAGCCCTGGACCAATCACAAGCCACCCCCAGGTTTCAATGGCCCAATTCCGTGATTGCATGGGAATCCAGAGATGTATATAAGTTGGCCCTGTGGCCCCAGCACTCCGCCTTGTAATATAGCCTTATGCTATGCTACTCTTATTAAAGAACTTGCTTTCACTGATCCTGAGACTCCTCAATGCGTAGAACCCACTATACAATACCTACCCTTATGTCTGACTCGGAAGTTACAGCTGGTGCAGAACGCAGCAGCACGCTTATTGTCTATGACTCCTTTACAGGTGCATATTCAGCCGGTCCTCTATGAACTGCACTGAACATAAGAACATAAGAGAAGCCATGTTGGATCAGGCCAATGGCCCATCCAGTCCAACACTCTGTGTCACGCAGTGGCCAAAAAACCCGCCCCAAGTGCCATCAGAAGGTTCACAAGTGGGTCTAGAAGCCCTTCCACTTTGCCACGACCTCCAAGCACCAAGAATACAGAGCATCACTGCCTCAGACAGTTCCAATAATATACTGTGGCTAATAGCCACTGATGGACCTCTGCTCCATATTTTTATCCAATCCCCTCTTGAAACTGGCTATGCTTGTAGCTGCCGCCACCTCCTGTGGCAGTGAATTCCACATGTTAATCACCCTTTGGGTGAAGAAGTACTTCCTTTTCTCCATTTTAACCCGACTGCTCAGCAATTTCATTGAATGCCCACGAGTTCTTGTATTGTGAGAAAGGGAGAAAAGGACTTCTTTCTCTACTTTCTCCATCCCATGCATAATCTTGCAACCCTCTATCATGTCACCCCGCAGTCGATGTTTCTCCAAGCTAAAGAGCCCCAAGCATTTTAACCTTTCTTTATAGGGAAAGTGTTCCAAACCTTTAATCATTCTAGTTGCCCTTTTCTGCACTTTTTCCAATGCTATAATATCCTTTTTGAGGTGTGGTGACCAGAATTGTACACAGTATTCCAAATGAGACCGCACCATCGATTTATACAGGGGTATTATAATACTATGGGATGCTGCTTAAAATAGTATGGGATGCTGGTGGGTAGCCATGTTACTGGACTCTGACATTGTTCTGCCATGGGATGCATAACTGAAACTTTCTCTAAGCAGCAGTAACTTAGTTTGACTGAAGAATGTATTGAAATGGACAGCCTGGTATTATGTTGATTAGATAACTTCTTTTTGTTGGCTGCTGGAGGTATTTTCCCTCTTTTGCTAGTTGTCAAATACTGTTTATACTTTTAAACCTGTTATGCCTTATGGCACAATCTGTTGGTGCTTGTAGTTAGATGTTATTCCTAGCTTATCCCTGGAGTGATCATAGAGTTTGAAGGGATCTCCAGGGTCATCTAGTCCAACCCCCTGCACAATGCAGGAAAACCACGAATACCCTCCCCCCCACACACACCCAGTGATACCTGCCCCATGCACAGAAGATCTTAAACTTATTTAGAAAATATGGTCAGGTTTTTAGGGAGCCATGGGTGATTTAAAAAGAAAAATGGTCAGGGAGCAATTTCAAGTTTTGTTCTTTTCATTTCCCCCACAATTCATCTGTTTTTGAAAACTGGTTATCACTGCGAGGGAGGGGTGCAGGTAGTTAGCCTTAACTAGGGTGCAAAAAGGGTCTGGGTTTGACTCTGGGCACAGCTCTTGAGATAACATCTCCTGAAAGGCACCATCCCTGCACTCCCTGCCTCCCCCCCTCCCGCCCAGAGGCCTTAGTGCATTTCCTTGATTCCCAAGAGGACTGGGCATTAGGGTTGCCAAGTCCAATTCAAGAAATATCTGGGGACTTTGGGGGTGGAGCAAGGAGACTTTGGGGGTGGAGCCAGGAGACATTAGGGGCGGAGCCAAGATCAAGGCTGTGACAAGCAGAATTGAACCCCAAAGGGAGTTCTGGCCATCACATTGAAAGGGACAGCACACCTTTTCAATTCCTTCCTTCCATGGGAAATAATGAAGGATAGGGGCACCTTCTTTTGAGGCTCATAGAATTGGACCCCCTGGTCCAATCTTTTTGAAACTTGGCGGGTATTTTGGGGAGAAGCACTAGATGCTATACTGAAAATTTGGTGCCTCTACCCCAAAAAACAGCCCCCCCAGAGCCCCAGATACCCGCGGATCAATTCTCCATGATTTTCTATGGGAATAAATCTCCATAGGGAATAATAGAGTTCCCAGCAGACATTTCACTCCCCTCCCCCCGCTTTCTGATGACCCTGAAGCGGAGGGAGGGTCCCCAAACCAGGGGATCCCCTGCCTCCTCCTGGGGATTGGCAACCCTACTGGGCATTCATTATATAAAAAAATAAAAATAAACATGAAGAAGTCTCACGTATTTCACAGTTTGCCACACCAAGCCAGTCAAGAAAACCACAATGAATGAGAATCTATTTCAAATCATATCTGCATTCATTTGTTTCCCATTTGCTCTCCCACAGGTTGTGCACAGCAATGCTGTGGATTTGCCTAGGAGGCTCTGTCCAGGCAGCCTAACTGAAGGCCTGGAAAGCTTGCCCAGCAAGGCTTCTAATTGTCCTTTTATCAACTGTGTAGATTTTTAAAAATGTCACTTTGGCTTAGGGTTGCTTTAGGGTTACCCCCAGGCGCCAGCAGGGTTACCCCCTGTTTTCAGGGCTTCTCCCCGCTTTGAGCCACCTGGCCAGTGGGGGAAACCCCACCCCCAAAGAGAAATGTCACTGCACAATGTCCCCAACATGTATGAATATTTGTGTACCCATATGCAGCTTTTTGCCACCAGTAAAGAGACTGGAATGTCCTCCTGCCGGTGCAATGAATGAGGGGACCTGGCGACGCTACAGAGTTTGGCTGCAGCTCCCACCAACGGCACAAGGATCTTGCGTGGTTGAAGATAAGCTGTGATAGCCATTTTGTGGCTGGCTCTGCCTCATGCAGTAGCCATTTTGTGGCAGCCATATTGTGACTGTGCCCACCACACTGTCAAAATGCCAAAAGTGCCCGAAGGCCGAATAAGATTGGGGACCCTCCTCTACTCTAACTGCTACACCTCATAGGTAATATCTCAAACTAAGCCTCCATTCATCCAATTGATCTTTTCATATTTCTCCCCAATCATCCAGGCCCAGTCACTGGGCAAGGTGTCAGAAATGTCTCATTGAAGTTATTAATGTCTTATATTTACTAACCCTATGCCTGAATGAAATATTGTACCACCACTAACACCTGTGCCCTGCAAGAGAAGGAGGAGGGGTGGGAACGGAGGTGCCAGGGCCCTGGAGGTCAGCACTGCCTTTGAAGTGCAAAAACGCCAAGCGCGCCTCTCTGGCGCCTCCCGAGCCAAGCAAGGACATCACCAGGGGGGAGAGACCGGCAGTCCCCGACAACTGATAAGCTGGCGTGTGAAGGAGTTACTTGCAGGGCCAAAATGTATTTTATTATGGGAATTAGTTTAAAGCCCAGTCCTTTGAACTGTATGCATAAATGCTGAGATGTGAAGCCACTCGTTATCAGTTTCAATGCTTCTTAGTAGAGAGTAACATTGCTGTAATCAATAAATGAAACTTAGTTTTGAAACAAAGACAAGTTTGATTATTTTGAAACTTCAATGAACCCTTTGCTGACACAAGGAGAGGGCTATGGGAGCCTCTTGAATGGTCAGCCAAAGTTTTGCTTCTTCTCTTTACAAATTCAGCATTCTATCAAGACCTCGAGTCAAGGAATAACAATCCAATAATTCAGCAGTTTATTCCATACACCATAAGGCAGTACACCATCTTTGCTAAGACTGACGCCTTAGCTCAGTGGCTCTCTATTTACCCCCTCGCCCTAACCATTATAATTCAAGTGCAAAGCGCGGCAAAGCAACTGCAACTTTTGACGGGACCCGCTCCCCACCCAAGTCTTAGAGTCCAGGTGTTTATCTGTGCTTCCTTAGCAACTGACCTTGGTCGGTAGAAACAGCTTCAATAATAAGTTCCTCAGATAAGCATGCAGAGAGCAAGATGAGCTAAGCAGAAACGCACCCAAGCCAGATGGTAATGTTATAGCAAAGAAAATATGGCAAGAGGGATACAGAGAGGATAACTCTTGACACATTCCTCGGATCCAGAAGTGCTGAAGATTCCCTTGTGCAAAGGTAGTTCTACTCTCCTGTTTCCAAATTCCTTTCTCCCTTCCTTAAGCCTTTATTTTGCCTGCTTCCCATTCACACCATGTCTGTCTTGTTTTATTGTGGGAGTTCAGCTCAGGGATGGCGTGGACTTCAACAGAAATGCCATCTGCATTGGAACCCACCAGGATTGAACAGCTTGTTTATATTTATTTAATTAATTAAACTTCCACCCTGTCCTTCCTGCATGCGGGCTCAGAGCAGTTAAACACACAGCAATAAAACCAACCTGGACGCTGTAAAACTATTAACCCTTCAAACAACATGACATTCTGAGCAATCATTTTACAGTGTCCCAGCACAGTAAAACATAGGCGGGCACGACAGTTGGTCTCCTTCCTGGAGCGCAGCGACTTAGCAACTGTGATCCATGCAACGGTCACCTCGAGACTAGACTACTGCAATGCCCTCTACATGGGGCTGCCCGTGTCTCGGATCCGGAAACTGCAGCTGGTGCAGAACGCGGCAGCCAGGCTGTTATCGGGTCTCTCTATACGGGAGCCCAGTAAGCCGGGACGCCGGCAGCGAGTCCTCCAGGTGGTAGGTGTTACATTAACGAGCTCTATCTGCCCGGGTTTGATGTTAGAGTTTTCCTTCTCTTAGGCTGGCGAGGTTGGTGGGCCCAGCCTGCCCATCCGGTTATACCGCCGGACATTCGGTCGCACCATGACGTAGCAAACTCTGTGGAAACGGGGGGGACCAGCGAGAAGGTGTTGCTACGGATGCAGTAATGCAGGAGAGGCCATTGCAGTGACCATCTGCCAGGCATAGCCAGACAGTGACCACGCGGCGTTCACTACACCGGGAGAGGAGAGGCTATGTATTGCGCATGCACTTTCCCTGGGGGGGGTAGGATTCCCAGAGGGAGCCCACCCCCCACCCCACCCCCCCATGGCAGATGACCCCCAGGTGAAAGGGTGGAGCCAGTACCGCGCACACTGCGCTTCACCTAAAAAATTCCTCTGCGCAGGCCTGAAGGGCATATCCACACACACAACCCACAACGCATCAAGTCCTGCAGCGATGGGCAAGGGGCGAAACGGCAGGTGGAAGGTGCCACTGGAAGCCGCAGTCCCGATCCTGCATGTAGGCGGTTCAGGATATTGGTCGCCTGATGCTAACCCGGAGACGAAAGCATTTTTCGGCAGCACCCTGAACGACCAAGCAGCCTTATCTAGGGACAGCACTGCTTGCTCCACACGGAGAGGGGCCTAGAAAAGGTGGCCTAAACAAAGCTCGTCTCCCCCACCCCAGTTGGCTAGCCGCGGTCAACGGGCATCCTTACTTGCGGTCGAAAAATAACAACAAAGAAAAGGCATGCACCTGCCTCACAAAGTGTGCAAAGACTAAAGCTTGCGTGTTGGAACATCAGAACCATGCTTGACACAGTAGGCAGTGGTCGCCCTGAACGACGCTCTGCTCTAGTTGCCCACGAACTTCTCAGGTTGAATATCGACATAGCAGCTCTCAGTGAGGTCCGTTTCCCTGAGGAAGGTAGTCTTCAAGAACACGGTGCTGGCTATACCCTCTACTGGTCGGGTAAGTCAAAGGCTGAGAGCCGCCTTTCTGGCGTTGGCTTCATGGTCAGGAACTCCATTGCCTCCAAACTCGAAAACCTGCCAACAGGTCACTCAGATCGCATCATGTCCATGCGCCTCCCACTTCAAAACAAGCAGCATGCAACACTCTTCAGTGTGTATGCCCCAACCCTTCAAGCAGATCCTGCAGAAAAGAACAAGTTCTATGCTGATCTACGCAACCTCGTACGGAAGACCCCTACAGAGGACAAGGTGATCATCCTTGGCGACTTCAATGCCAGAGTAGGTAAAGACTCGGAAGCCTGGAAAGGAGTACTTGGCAAACACGGCATTGGCAACTGCAATGACAACGGGCGCCTCCTGCTAGAATTCTGCATGGAGCACCAGCTCACCATCACCAACACTATCTTCCAGCAGAAGAATGGTCTGAAGACAACCTGGATGCACCCACGGTCCAAGCATTGGCACCTTATCGACTACATTCTGGTGCGCCAGAGAGACCTTCGAGATGTCTTACACACCCGAGTAATGCCCAGCGCAGAATGTCATACGGATCATCGTCTTGTACGCTGCAATCTCCGTCTTCACTTTAAACCCACACCCAGGAAAGGAGGTATCCCTCGGAGGAAGTTTCAGGTTGGCAGCCTCCAGTCAGCCGAAGTTAAAGCTGCCTTCCAGGCAAAACTCCAGTCAAGAATTGAGGACCCCAGTTGCCCCACAGACCCTTCTCCAGAAGCACTCTGGGAACACCTAAAAACTACCGTCCTGCAGATCTCTGAAGAAGTCCTCGGGTTCTCCACAAGGAAGAACAAGGACTGGTTTGATGAGAACAATCAAGAGATCCAAGAATTACTGGCGAAAAAGAGATCTGCCTACCAAGCACATCTTGCTCAGCCCTCCTGTCCTGGGAAAAAAGCAACCTTTCGCGCTGCATGTAGCAACCTCCAGCGCAAGCTTCGAGACATTCAGAACGAGTGGTGGACCAAGCTTGCAGAGAGAACCCAGCTGTGTGCAGACACTGGTGATTTAAGAGGGTTCTACGAAGCCCTGAAGGCAGTATATGGTCCATCATATCAGGCTCAGAGTCCCTTGCATAGTGCAGACGGCCAAGTGCTCCTCACAGACAAGGCATCCATACTGAACCGGTGGTCGGAGTATTTTCAGGTTCTCTTCAGTGCCAACCGCGTAGTTCAAGATTCAGCAATCCACCTCACCCCACTTCAACCGGTGAAAACAGAGTTGGATGAGATCCCCACCCTAGAAGAGACTGTTAAAGCCATCAAGCAACTGAAAAGTGGCAAGGCAGCGGGAGTTGATGGAATTCCACCAGAGATCTGGAAGCATGGGGGCACAGTACTACATAGCTCACTTCACAAAGTACTCGTCACCTGCTGGGAACAAGGCAAATTACCACAGGACTTTCGCGATGCAATCATCATCACCCTATACAAGAACAAAGGGGAAAAGTCAGACTGCTCCAACTACCGGGGGATAACCCTGCTCTCCATCGCAGGCAAAATCCTTGCCAGAATACTCCTGAACAGACTGGTGCCCACCATTGCAGAAGAACTCCTCCCAGAGAGCCAGTGCGGCTTCAGAGCTAACAGGAGCACCACCGACATGGTATTTGTTCTCAGGCAGCTCCAAGAGAAATGCAGGGAACAGAACAAGGCTCTGTATGTGACTTTTGTCGACCTTACCAAAGCATTCGATACCATTAGCAGGAAAGGCCTGTGGCAAATCTTGGAACGTTTAGGATGTCCCCCAAGGTTCCTCAGCATGATCATCCAGCTACACGAAGACCAGCGAGGCCAAGTCAGACACTGCAACGACCTCTCGGAGCCCTTCCCAATAGGCACAGGTGTAAAGCAAGGCTGCGTTCTCGCGCCAACTCTCTTTACGATCTTCTTTAGCATGATGCTTCAAAGAGCCGCAGTAGATCTAGATGATGACGATGGTGTATACATCCGCTATCGCACCGATGGCAGCCTGTTCAACCTGAGGCGACTAAAGGCACACTCCAAGACAATGGAAAAACTCATCCGAGAGCTACTGTTTGCTGATGATGCTGCACTCGTCTCCCACTCGGCATCAGCTCTGCAGCATACGACGTCCTGCTTTGCAGAGGCTGCCAAGCTATTTGGCCTAGAAGTTAGTCTGAAGAAGACAGAAGTTCTCCACCAGCCTGCACCCCAGGAAGATTATCACCCTCCCTGCATCACTGTGGGTGAATCAGTTCTGAAGACCGTCCAGCAGTTCAGCTACCTGGGGTGCATCATCTCCTCAGATGCCAAGATCGACAAGGAGATTGACAACAGGCTGGCAAAGGCAAACCGTGCCTTTGGCCGACTGCACAAAAGAGTGTGGAGCAACAAGCATCTGAAAAAAGGCACAAAGATCAATGTTTACAAAGCGGTTGTGATGACAACCCTCATCTACGGCTCCGAATCGTGGGTTTTATACCGTCATCACCTGCGACTCCTTGAGCGCTTTCATCAGCGCTGCCTTCGCACCATCCTCAACATCCACTGGAGTGACTTTGTGACCAACACTGAAGTCCTCAAGAGGGCGGAGGTTACCAGCATCGAGGCACTGCTGTTGAAGACGCAGCTGCGCTGGGCAGGGCATATTTCTAGGATGGAAAACCACCGCCTTCCCAAGATTGCCCTGTATGGCGAACTCTCCACCGGCCATCGAAATAGAGGGGCACCAAAGAAGAGGTACAAGGACTCCTTGAAGAAATCCCTTAGCACCTGTCACATCAACCATCACCAGTGGTCTGACCTAGCCTCAGATCGCAAAGCATGGAGGCACACCATCCACCAGGCTGTCTCTTCCTTTGAGAACGCACGCATAGCTGGTCTTGAGGACAAAAGGAGATTGAGGAAGAATCGCACTGCTACAGCACCAACCCCAAATCAGACTTTTCCCTGCAGCCGCTGTGGCCGGAGCTGCCTGTCCCACATTGGTCTTGTCAGCCACCAGCGAGCCTGCAGCAAACGTGGGCTATTGCACCCTTCTTAAATCTTCGTTCGCGAAGCCAAGCCGAGAGAGAGAGAGAAACTATACGGGAGCACATACAGCCAGGGCTGCTGCAACCGCACTGGCTGTCAATAGTATTCCGTATTTGCTACAAGGTGCTGGTTATTACCTTTAAAGCCCTATATGGCCGAGGACCTGTCTACCTTAGGGACCGTCTCTCCCCACATGTTCCCCAGAGGGTACTTAGATCTGGATTGCAGAATTTACTGTCAATCCCTGGCCGAGGGAGGCGAGACTGAAGGCTACCAGAGAAAGAGCCTTCTCAATTGCTGTCCTCCCAGAAGTTGTAAGGGCCTTGCGGGACCTTGTGCAGTTCCGCAAGGCCTGCAAAACAGCTCTATTTCGACTTGCCTTTAGTCAAACTACAGTATACATAGATGCCCAACATCGCTGAATGTATGGTACCAACTCTAGCACCAAAAATTGTTTTAAATCATTTTAAACTGTTTTAAATTGTTTTGATTGTTTAACTAGTAAGTGATTGTTAATTTCAATTGTTTGCTCATGATTTTATTTCGTCTTTCCCCATATAAACCCCACTGAGGTCAGCTGGAAAGAACCAGCTGAATATCCCTGGCCCAAGGGAGGCCAGATTGAAGACCACCCGGGATCGAGCCTTCTCCATTGCAGCCCCACTGTTGTGGAATCAACTCCTGGAGGAGGTACGGGCCCTGCGATGCTTAGATCAGTTCCGCAGGGCCTGTAAGACCTACCTCTTCAAACTAGCCTTCACCTAATACCGAGCCAAGAAAGTTTCGCTGGATATGTTTTAGCCACTGAATTTTAAGACCTAAGTTATAGCACCACAATGTTAATTTTAATATAGTTAAGGGTTTAATGATGATTTTATTATTGAAATTGTAATTTACTATGTATGGTTTTATTGTATTTTATACTCGTATGTTGTGAGCCACCCTGAGCCTGCCCTGGCGGGGAGGGCGGGATATAAATAAAAAGTATTATTATTATTATTGTTGTTGTTGTTTGATGTTTAATTGTTGTGAGCCGCCCTGAGCCTGCTTCGGCGGGGAGGGCGGGATAGAAATGCAAAGTCAGAGCCTTTCTTGGGGGGGGGGGGGAGGCATAGTTCATTGCTTTCAGATGGATCCGGAGACAGCATTGTAGCCCAGTTACCCAAACAATATAACAAATTATAATAGGAGGGGCCAGATGGCGTTGATATCCACTGCCTCACTCGCAGGGCCCTGATCCCTATTGGTAGCTTGTTCCACCAGGTTGGGGCCAGGGCCAAGAATGCCCTGGTTGAGGCTAGGCAGACATCTTTTGGGCTGAGAACTTCCAGTAAGTGCCGGTCTGATGTGTGCAAGACCCACTGGGGAGGCCCCATAGGTATGTTGGTCTCTGGCCACTAAGGGCCTTGAAGGTTAACACCGACACCTTGAAAGGGATCCAGGATTCTATCAGCAGCCAGTGCCGTTGACACAGTTGCACCCACAGAGACGTCAAAGTCAGCACATGCACTGCCGCATTCTGCAGTAGCTGCAACTTCCAGATCAGGTAGAAGGGTGGGCGGCCCACATACAGCGAGTTACAATAGGCCAGTCTGAAAGTGACCATTGGTTGGATCAGGCTAGTAGCCACCAGAGCCGCAAGAAGAAAAGTGGCGGCGGAGAGAGTGGGGGCCGCCAGAGTGGGGGGCCCTCCATCCAAACTTTTTTTCCGTGGGCACCCCCCCAACTGGAATTTTCTGGCTATGGGCCTGGCTTGGATCACTGTAGCTAAGTTGCAGGTGGAGAAGTTTTATATGCCAGTAAAAAAAAAACCCTCCACGTGCATCTCCGTATTTTCTTCACAGTGGATTCCACATTGTGCCTGTACTGTAGCTGCTTCGAGAGGCTTTTCTGTATTCATATTCTGTAACCGTTTTCCCACACAGCTTACCTCGGAGTGACGTCCCTCTTCACCGCGCAGCGTCTGCTCGGATTTTCCACCATCTGCTCCGCAGAAGCAGGAAGTGCCGGGGCTTCTGCGTCGCAAATGTAAATCGCTAAAACCCAGTTTACGTTAGCAACACAAAAGCCACTGTGTGGGAAAACGGTTTATGACTTTATGACCAAGTCATGACAGGGGGGTAGGATTGCCAGATCCCTGGTGGAGATGTGGGTCCCAGCTGCCAGGCCTTATCCCCAGCTGCTGATCCGCTGGCTGGTGGGGGGACTTACCAGGAGAAAGAAAAAGGCCTAAACCATGTAGCTGGTATTGCACAGAAGAAGAAGATATTGGATTTATATCCCGCCATCCACTCCGAAGAGTCTCAGAGCGGTTACAATCTCCTTTACCTTCCTCCCCCACAACAGACACCCTGTGAGGTGGGTGGGGCTGGAGAGGGCTCTCACAGCAGCTGCCCTTTCAGAGCTATGGCTGACCCAAGGCCATGCTAGCAGGTGCAAGTGGAGGAGAGGGGAATCAAACCCGGTTCTCCCAGATAAGAGAGCTATGGCTGACCAAAGGCCATGCTAGCAGGTGCAAGTGGAGGAGAGGGGAATCAAACCCAGTTCTCCCAGATAAGAGTCCGCACACTTAACCACTACACCAAACTGGCTCTCCAGGAAGTGACATTATCATTCTAGTGACTTCTGGGTGATGCTCTGGTATTTGGGCAAAAGCTCTATAATAGAAGCTGGTTCTACCACAGAGTTTTGCCAAAATACCAAAGTATCACCTGGAAATTACTGGCATGATGATGTCACTTCCTGGGCAATGCCAGCAACATGCCTTGGCTTTTTCTTGGTAAATCCTCCTATATCCCCTGCTGGTTGCTAGGAGAGACCTGGCAACTTAGGATAGCCAAATCTTGTAAGATCTTGGAAACTCATCTCAACTCTGGTTAGTACTCGAGTGGGAGGCCCCCAAGGAAGTCCAAACTGCTACGCAGAGGGAGGCAATGGAAAACCACAATGTAATTTTGCCTTGAAAATTCTATGGGGTCTCGTCATGTCTGCTCAGCTTTGACTTGATGGCAAAAAAATAGGACTTTTTTCCTCCACGGTATTGCTAACCATATCTCTGTTTTTTTCTTTGATTATTGCACTTTAAACGGCAAGTAAGGTCTCACATTAAGTATAAAAATAATCCACCTCCTCTAGAACCAACTATTCTAATGGAGAGAAGGTTTGCCAATTCAAGAGAGAGCCAGTTAGGTGTAGTGGTTGAGTGTTCGGACTCTTATCTGGGAGAACCGGGTTTGATTCCCCACTCCTCCATTTACACTTTCTGGGATGGCCTTGGGTCAGCCATAGCTCTCTTATCTGGGAGAACCAGGCTTGATTCCCCACTCCTCCACTTGCACCTGCTGCCATGGCCTTGGGTCAGCCATAGCTCTGACAGAGATTGTCCTTGAAAGGGCAGCAGCTGTGAGAGCCCTCTCCAGCCCCACCCACCTCACAGGGTGTCTGTTGTGGTGGGGGGGAGGTAAAGGAGATGGTGAGCTGCTCTAAGACTCTTCAGAGTGGAGGAGCGGGATATAAATCCAACATCTTCATCTACCTCACAGGGTGTCTGTTGTGGGGGAGGAAGGGAAAGGAGATTGTGAGCCGCTCTGAGACTCTTTGGAGTGGAGGGTGGGATATAAATCCAATATCTTCATTTACCTCACAGGGTGTCTGTTGTGGGGGAGGAAGGGAAAGGAGATTGTGAGCCGCTCTGAGACTCTTAGGAGTGGAGGGCGGGATATAAATCCAACATCTTCATCTACCTCACAGGGTGTCTGTTGTGGGGGAGGAAGGGAAAGGAGATTGTGAGCCGCTCTGAGACTCTTCGGAGTGGAGGGCGAGATATAAATCCAACATCTTCATCTACCTCACAGGGTGTCTGTTGTGGGGGAGGAAGGGAAAGGAGATTGTGAGCCGCTCTGAGACTCTTCGGAATGGAGGGCGGGATATAAATCCAATATCTTCTTCTTCAAGATCGGCTTCTCCACCAAATAATCCTGATCTCTGCTTTTTTGTTGAAAGGAGAACAGCAACCGAGAACTCAGACGTTTTCATAAGACCAGGCAGCATTGTCTCTACAGCATGAGGAGGTGGAGCTTATTAACTTCAGCAATCAGGAGACAGAGTTAGCTGAAGTCTGTAATAATGTTATAACCAAAGTCCTATTTTTCTTGCAATCCTTCCCAAATGCAGGATAAGAACATAAGAACACGCCTGGTATTCCCGTAACACGATGCGTCGCACGCGAGCACAACGGGTAGCCGCTTGTTGAAGTGCGCCAGCAAGCTATTAGAATGTCTTTTACCGCCTGGAAAGCGATGGCTTGCTGATGACCCCAAACCCACGGTGCCCTTTTGTCCAGCAGTCTGTGTAAGGGCTCTGCTACTGCCGCCTTGTGGGGAAGGAAGGCATGGTAGAAATTGAGAATTCCCAAGAACGACTGTAATTCAGCCTTGTTGGTGGGAGCCGGCGCATCACAAATGGCTTTTATTTTGTCCTGGGCCGGATGAATGCTGCTCATGTCCACTGTATACCCCAGAAAATCTATGGTGGGCACCCCCAATACACATTTTCCCCATTTTACCTTTAACCTTCCCCCCTCGAAACACTGTAACACCATTCGAAGGCGGTTGCCAAATTCGTCTTCAGTGGCTGCCACGCTCAGCACATTGTCGAAGAACGGCTGGACTTCGGGGATGCTTTTAAGAAGGGAGTCCATTAAGTTCTGAAACAGTCCTGGAATCACACTGACCTTGAACTGCAAGTGTCTAACCCTGAAGTCCCCCCCCGGTGTGTTATGATAGTTTGCGTTTCTGCTGTGACTGCATCCACAGGGAGCTGTTGGTATGCTTGTGCAAAATCCAGTTTTCCAAATATTTTTGCTCCCAGTAGGGATGCTAACACGTGGCTCACCACCGGAACGGAGTATGCAAGGCCTTTCAGCGCCTTATTAATCGTACATTTATAGTCAGCACAGAAGCGTACGCTGCCATTGTGTTTGATTGGGATTACTATGGGAGTCTCCCACTTCGCATTAGTGACTGGTTCCAGAACCCCCTGAGCCACGAGGCGGTCCAGCTCCTCTTCGATCTTGGGCCTTAGAGCTAGTGGCACACACCTGCCTTCAACCATATGGGTTGCACGTTGAGGTCCAGTTGTAATGATATGGGGGCCCCGGTATATGTCCCCAGAGACCTATCAAAAACCCCGGGGAACTATCCGCACACCTTTTGAAAATCCCATTGGATGGGGGTGTAATGGATCCCCATCACTTGAATGCCCAGGGTCTGGAACCAGGACCGACCCAGAAGACTGCACGGATCGCCCTCCACCACGATGAGGGAGAGCTCGCTCTTGAACTTTCCATACCTAATTTGAACCAGGCCCACTCCCCAGACTGCAACCTCCCACTTTTGAAAGTCCTGGAAAATGAATGAGGTATGTTTTCACTGATCTTCCCCCCCCCCCCCCGTGGCACATCTCCCTGAACGTGTGGGCCAATATGACTGTCTGGCCCGCCCCGGAGTCTACCTCCATTTTGCAGGGCTTGCCTTCCATGAACACAGTCACGTAATATTTATCTGGGGAGGGAATGGGCAACTGGAATACCTGGGTCCCCGAAGTGGTGAGTGCCTGGATGTCATCCACTAGTACGACCTCGTGGTGGCAGCCATTCTGTTGGTGAGGAAGTTTTCCTTGGCACAGCGCCGCCGACCAGCACATCCGAGCTATGTGCCCGGCCTTCCTGCATGTATGGCAGGTCGTACTCCTGAACTTGCACTTGCACCGCTCATGTGGCTCCCCACAGCTGGCGTAGGTCTTGGGGGTGGTCGATTCTGTTGCTCAAGGCCTAGGCTTTTGTTGGGTCGCCTGATACAGCTTGAGGGTGTCGTTCCTGTCTGAGTCATCTGATTCTGCAGCCAGTCGCAGCTGGTGGGCGCTGGTCCCTGGGTAGGGGGCTTTCTCTTTGTGCGCATCCTCGGCGGTGGTGGCTATTTGTAGGGCCTTCTCCAAGGTCGGCTTTGATTCCGTCGCAATTTTCCGATGTGCCTTCCTGTCCCTGAGGCCGTGAGTGAACTTCACGAGCAGATTCTCCTCCAATTGTGCGCCGTACTCCATCTTCCTGCCCAAGTCCCGCAGGTAGGCTAGGAAGGTCGCTATAGTCTCGTTCAGCTCCTGGAAGCTGTCAAGAACTGTAGCTTCCAGAGGAGAGTAGGCTTCGGGATGAAATGGCTGGTCAATGCCTCGATGATCTTGTTGAAGAAGATGCCTCGATCGTCTCTGGCGCGACCAGGCCCTCCACTAGCTGTAGCATGGTGATGCTGCAGTTGCTCAGCAGGATGGCCTTCTTGATTTCGTGTTCATCATCCTTGATTCGCTGTGCCACAAGGTGGTACTTGAATCTTTTGACCCAGGCTTCCCAGGCCTCGGGCTTTGCCATGTCGAACTCCAGAATGGAGTTTTGCGATCCGGACGTGGCGACCATGATCGGGCTGGGCAGCAGTGCCTATTGCACAGCGGCGCTGGAGCTCGGTACGCTTGGTGGTGCCGGGGTGCCCTGGACCTCACTCATCCGGATCCCACCTTCGTCGCCACTATAATATAGTGGCTTCTATGCATGGCAGAGTCTCGGAATGAGTGATAACAAGCTCTTTAATAGGAATCACATAGTAAAAGGTTACAATACAAGACTGAGGATGGGACCTACCTGCCCAACATATATACATCTCTGGATTCCCACGCTAGCACATCATTGGGTCATTCAAACCGGTGGAGGCTTGTGATTGGTCTAAGGCCGCAGAGATTTGGATCCTGCAGCCCTTTGTTCCCATGTCCCCAAGCTCAGTCTGCCTGGCTCCAACGAGCCTGGCGGGAATATCCAAGTCTTCTCTTGAGTCCACATACATAACAACAGAGATCTGTCCCCTTGGAGAAAATGGCTATTTCTTATGCCCACTTAAATCCCTTCCCAAATTGTGCCTGTACAGGCTCCACATCCCAAATCTCCAGGAATTTCCCAGCCCAGAGTTGCCAGTCCCAGTCGTGGCACAGAATGTTGACACAGAATTCCATGACAGGGATGTGGGCTCCCTTGCCCCCTGGTTTGTGTTGTTCCCCCCACCCCCCTCATCTGCTACCCTTTTCTTTGCACAAACATCTTGTATTTTCAGTGTGGAATATGTACTCAAAAAGAATATCAAAAGGCTCCGACACACATTCTGAAGAAAAGGCGTGGCTAATCTTTGAAATCCAAACGCTTTTTGTTCATGCAGCAGCAAAGCACTCCTCTGGGTGAAATTACTGTCATGGGGAAATAACCTGGGGGAGTCTGCCTCCTGCAGATGAGCAGCAGCTTTTCAGAACTGGCTTTTTCCTGCAGGAAAAAAAAAAAAAACATTTTGTTGCTTGTAAATGAAGCAAATGTCATATGTAAATCAAAGAGGCATGATAAATGTACTACTTCATGCACAGCCGTGTTCACAAAAGGCACTTTCTTGGAATCTGGCCATTCTTGGAGGGACTGAACACAATTTCCTTCCTGCCGTTTGACATCATGGTGCAACGGAGCACTTGGACAAAGGGAAATTGCCGGTCATGAGAACAGATGTTTTCTCCCATTTGCATTTCCCCTCTAACTAGTTAGCAGGCGTTTTCTGCTAAAATATTGTAATGTATGCAGAGATGATGATATTAAATGCACAAAAATACTTTCCTACGACATGTCCTGTGGTTTTTTATGCTAATAATTTCTCAGTCAGTTGTATTTTATAGGAATAAGCAGAATAGTTTGAACTGTTGTTTTTCACAGCGTGGAGTTTCCAGGCCTGTAGCCCTGCCCCCAATTTACACCAAAGGCACCCTAACAGGATTGCCAGGTCTAATTCAAGAAATATCTGGGGACTTTGGGGGTGGAGCCAGGAGACATTGGGGGTGGAGCCAGGAGCAAAGTTGTGGCAAGCGTAATTGAACTCCAAAGGGTGTTCAGGCCATCATATTTAAAGAGCCCTCACGCCTTTTCAATGCTTTTCAATGCATTGAAAATAATGGAGGATAGGGGCACCTTCTTTTGGGCCTCATAGAATTGGACCCCCTGGTCCAACCTTTTTGAAACTTGGAGGGTTTTTTGGTATGCTGCAAATTTGGTGCTTCTACCTCAAAAGACAGCCCCCTCCCCAAGCCCCAGATACCCACAGATCAATTCTCCACTATACTCTATGGGAATCGGTCCCCATAGGGAATAATGGAGTACCCATCAGACTCCCCCCGCCCCTGCTTTCTGATGACCCTGAAGTGGGGGGAGGGCCTCCTAACAGGGTCACTCCCTGTCCCCAGCTGGGGATTTGGCAACCAAAATGAGACTCACGGATAGAAGTGGGAAACTATTTTCCTTTTTATAGGGCTTTCTCTGAAGTTATGTTTGCAGGGTAATTAACCAGGAACATATTAATACGTGGAGCGGTTTGTTGATATGTTATTTGTTTTATTATTCAGCTTAGATGAAGCCCTATGGGTGAAAGCGAGGTCTGAATATCCTAGGAGAGCTCATTTAGCTGCTACAGAGAACATTAACTGCACATCTAAGAATCTCTCGGACGTTTGCTGTTCTTGGGTCCCAAAGTCTGTCACACCAGCCTCTGCACTGTGGGAGTAGCAGACATTTAACCTGAATAAGGAAAAGGAAATAGTTTCAGACTTACCTGTTGAATTACTGTATATGTATTTGTGGATGATTTGTCCCTCTCCCCTTCATATGTTATGTTCTATGAAATATATATACATATTGTGAGGTGTTTAAGATATATATTTTTTTCTAAAATTTTCAATATTGTGTGTTTATATCTTTAAGAAGCGTTCCTTAGACATTCTACATGGAAGCACAGCTTCACCTGTTTCCCACCTGGAGATTGGCAACCCTACATCCTGACCTTCCAGCATCCCAAGCCCCCTGACTTCCAAGTCATTTTTTTTTTTTTGCTGCTGCCACCCTCACCACCCTCTCACTTGCCCTCAGGGCTGGCTCTGCCACTAGACAAGACAGGCAGCTGCCAGGGGCATCAGTCTTTGGCAGGCAATGAATTGGGCGCCCCCATGTGACAGGGCACTTGTGGGCTTGTCAAAATGTGACAGGGCACTTGTGGGCAGCAGAAGCAGTGCTGGACCCGTTTTGGCAGGCAACATGGCTCTTCCAAGGCCGCTTCCCGTGACAGGCTCCAGTGGTTGGACTTGCTGAGTGTCATCTGGGGGCAGGCAGCAATGGCTTCCAGGTAAGAACACTGCAGGCGCCATTAGGCATGCAGGAAGTGCCAGCGGCCAATCCCACAGAGGAGGAGGGAGCAAGATAGGGGGGGGGGTGTTCCTTGGCAGGGAAGCATGGCTGCTTCGCACCTCAGGTCAGAGGCATCTTGAGTGGCCAACAAGGAAGAATTGATTGAAGAAGTTGAAATAAGAACATAAGAGAAGCCATGTTGGATCAGGCCAATGGCCCATGATGGACCTCTGCTCCATATTTTTATCTAGCCCCCTCTTGAAGCTGGCTAGGTTTGTAGCCGCCACCACCTCCTGTGGCAGTGAATTCCACATGTTAATCACCCTTTGGGTGAAGAAGTACCTCCTTTTATCCGTTCTAACCCGACTGCTCAGCAATTTCATCGAATGCCCACGAGTTCTTGTATTGTGTGAAAGGGAGAAAAGTACTTCTTTCACTACCTTCTCCATCCCATGCATAAACTTGTAAACCTCTCTCATGTCACCCCGCAGTCGACGTTTCTCCAATTTAAAGAGCCCCAAGCGTTTTAACCTTTCTTCATAGGGAAGGTGTTCCAAACCTTTAATCATTCTAGTTGCCCTTTTCTGCACTTTTTCCAATGCTATAACATCCTTTTGAGGTGCAATGACCAGAATTGCACACAGTATTCCAAATGAGACCGCACCATCGATTTATACAGGGGCATAATGATACTGGCTGATTTGTTTTCAATTCCCTTCCTAATAATTACCAGCATGGCGTTGGCCTTTTTTTAATTGCAATCGCACACTGTCTTGACATTTTCAGTGAGTTATCTACCACGACCCCAAGATCTCTCTCTTGGTCACTCTCTGCCAGTTCACAGCCCATCAACTTGTATTTGTAGCTGGGATTCTTGGCCCCAATGTGCATTACTTGGCACTTGGCCACATTGAACCTCATCTGCCACGTTGACGCCCATTCACCCAGCCTCAACAGATCCCTTTGGAGTTCCTCACAATCCTCTCTGGTTCTCACCACCCTGAACAATTTAGTGTCATCTGCAAACTTGGCCACTTCACTGCTTTCTCTCAACTCCAAATCATTTATGAACTAGTTAAAGAGCATGGGATCCAGTACTGAGCCCTGCGGCACTTCCTGCCACCAGCCAGCTGACTGGGGGTGGGAAGGAGCCTGGGAAAGTGGAAGAACCCCCACTGGGACCTGAGAATTGGCAAGCCTAATTACCCAAAATTACCCTGGATATAACAGTAACTGGTATGCAAATGTAAGATGACTTGCTTTTTTTTTTTTTTTTTTTGACAGCACACCTGGGGGAAAAAACAAGTCTTGCATCACCAAAGAAGTCTCTGATGGGTGAGCTGAGAACTTTTGTTTATACAACTTTGCCTTGCCTTTCAAATGGGTAATAACAAACCTGGGACACCAGGGAATTTTTTGAATACAGGAGGCACCTCTTTATCACTATCGCTTAGGATTGCCAGCTGTGGGCTGGGGAAATCCTGGAGATTTGGGGGGCAGGGTGGAGTGTGGGGAAGGAAGGGAACTCAGCAGGGATCTGATGCCCTGGAACCTGCCCTCTGAAGCTGCCAGAGGAATGGATCTATGTTGTCTAAAGATCTGTTGTAATTTCAGAACTTCAGTTTCCACCCAGGGCTTGGGCACACTCTTCAGGCTGTGGTTCCAGAACAGAAGCAATCCATGCATACTTTTGAATTCTGTTGTTTCAGTGATGACATACCTGGCATACGTTTTAAAAGTCCAAATCATGCACAAATGTGTGTTTTGGGGTGTTAGGCTCATTGCCATTGACTCCATGACAACGTGGCAGTCAGGCCCCACCAGCACGTTCTCTGGTCCACATGTGCGTTGTGTACAGCAGAACTGGGCTAATGTAGGGGTGTAGGGGAGAGGAAGAAGCCTGTGCATAAACGGAAGGGGTAGAAGCCAAAGCAAGTGAGTTGGGACAGAATCACGGAGGGCTGGAGGTTCACTAAACCCCTGTCCTCATTTTGCCACTCTCCACAATCAGAGGCAGTAAGGGTCCCAATATAAGTGCCAGGAAACCACATCAGGGGAAGGTCTTGGCCTCTACATAGGATTGCCAGCCTCCGGGCTGGGATTTAGAAGTTTATTCATGGCCAAGGCCAGCATTTCACATTTGAGATACTACAAATCGATATGTAGTAAAACAACAACAACTATAGAATGAAGATTTAAAAACCACAATACAACAGTAAAATACATTTTAAAAAATAATTAAAAGACAGACAATTAACAATCAGATCATTAGCATTTATCTAGCTGAGTATTACAGATTTTCTAATTCTTAAAGCAGACCACCCATTTCTAGCCACTTAATACGTTACCTCTGGTTGCCTATCCACAAGGAGATTTTTCATAATACAAATTCTTTGCCTACTAGTGGGGAGTTGAGACTTGGGAAGCAGAAGCAATTTACAGAGGTTATTATAGGCCTTCCAGTTGAACATGACAGGTTCTAAGGTTTCAATGCCTTTATTACAACAGGTGCCAAGGACAATGGCAGCACAATATACAAAATACAAATGTACCAAAAAATATTGTGCAAATCACACTATTAAATACCTTGTACATGTTATATTATATTGTGTAGAAACATACAGTAATTACCATATATTCAAAACATTTTAGCAACACAAAGTCTCAAATGTATTATTTCAGGGAGGACCCCACAAAGTCTCTTATTTTCACAAAGAGAGTACTACGACTCAAAAGCAAAGTTCCAAAGGAGTCCCTCCGTTGCTTGTCGGCTTCCGAAGGAAAAACGCTTGCCTTCACGCAACCACCGTTTTTTTAATTGCGTTCCGCTGCTCCTGCAGCTTCCTCATAAGCCAACTGAAATTCCCAGCCAAGTTCCTCTCATACGCCCATTTTAATTTCTCAATTGAAGCCGACAAGCAACTTTGTTTTTGAGTCGTAGTACTCTCTTTGTGAAAATAAGAGACTTTGTGGGGTCCTCCCTGAAATAATACATTTGTGTTGCTAAAATGTTTTGAATATATGGTAATTTCTGTATGTTTCTACACAATATAATATCATTTGTACAAGGTATTTAATAGTGTGATTTGCACAATATTTTTTGGTACATTTGTTTATTACAACAGGGGCATAGTCGTCCCTCAAATGGAATTTTCGTATACTTTCCCTCTATAGCCACTAAAGGAAGAGTGTGCCAACCTTTTTAAGTATTGGAGTTTTTAATTTTGCATCTACTGACTGACACGGCTACATATCTGGAGTTACCAGACTGAGAAGAGTAGCTTTCAAGAATATTTCTGATAAACTTTGTTGACATCCCTACATTCTCTCTGAGGAAGAATGATGACGAATGTTGTGAATTTTGAAAATCTGAATACACCTTAACATTTCAGAGACCTACGTTTTCCAACCACAAAACAATGCATAGTTTTGTAATTGGCCTTCTGGAATTCAGGGCTGTACCAATAGACACGAAAGTCTCTATGGCATGTGTAATCAGCATAACATCTCTCTGTCAGTCAGTAGTCAGTCAGTAGTAGCCTTTATTGGCATATAACAAATAGTAAATAAAACAGTGAACACGTTATAGGGGTAACAAGGAGAAAAGGTATGTCAATCGTATACATCTAAACATTAAGCAATCGAGCCTTAATTACCAAACTTAAAAATAAGGCTACCTTTTCAGTTAATTCGGTTGATGAATCATTCAGGAGATGGCACTCCTTCACGACCAGCCCGTAACAGTAAATGTTCTCCAGTATTCATGAACTGACACAGGATTTACCCTGTTGATGGGATGAAGAAGAAAATGCCATTTCTCTGTTCTGCTATATCATTTTGCCTGGCAATATCCATAATCCTTTGTTTTGTCAAATCTCTAGTTTTGTCATAGGCGAAGGAACACAGGTATTGTTTTGCGAAACCAAAGCAGGACAGTTTCTCCTCTATGTCTTTAAGCCATGGGGATACAAAGGTGTCTTGTAGTATTAAATAGGGTTGCCAATCCCCAGGTGGGGGCAGGGGATCCCCCCGTTTGGAGGCCCTCCCCCCGCTTCAGGGTCATCAGAAAGCGGGGGGAGGGGAGGGAAATGTCTGCTGGGAACTCTGTTATTCCCTATGGCGATGTATTCCCATAGAAAATCATGGAGAATTGATCCACAGGTATCTGGGGCTCTGGGAGGGCTGTTTTTTGGGGTAGGGGCACCAAATTTTCAGTATAGCATCTAGTGCCTCTCCTCAAAATACCCCCCAAGTTTCAAAAATATTGGTGTAGTGGTTTCTACAACACTATGAGCCCCAAAAGAAGGTGCACCTGTCCATTATTTCCTATGGAAGGAAGGAATTGAAAAGGTGTGCCATCCCTTTAAATGCGATGGCCAGAACTCCCTTTGGAGTTCAATTATGCTTGTCACAGCCTTGATCTTGGCTCCACCCCTAATGTCCCGTGGCTCCACCCCCAAAGTCTCCTGGCTCCACCCCCAAAGTCCCCAGATATTTCTTGGACTTGGCAACCCTAGTATTAAACATGTCAGCCCCTTAGGAAAACTAATTTCAGCCACTCGTGAATCACCATGATCCACAACCTCGCCTCTGCAGTAATCACGCCAGTTTCAATACGAATAAGTGCATTTGGAATGCCGTTAGGCACCTGTAAGGCTGTTCTCAGACATTTTGATGGGCCTACGTCCAATTCCTTATAATTAGATGTAATATTGATGGGGGCACCAAAAGTAAATTGACTAAGATATTTGGCCTTTAATAGTCTAAGGGCAGCTGCAAGGCATTTGCCGCCTTTGTGCCAATACAATTTGTGAATTGCCCCTTCACTCCTTTGGGCATTTATGGCAGCAGAATTTATATTGACTGTTCTTGAGCCATTTGCCTGGAAATCAACTCCCACATATTTAAAACAGGAGACTTGTTCAATAGGAATGGAATTTAAGTGCCAGTGAAAAATGGGAGGGGGGGCATTACTTTAGGAGAGCCAGTTTGGTGTAGTGGTTAAGTGTGCGGACTCTTATCTGGGAGAACCGGGTTTGATTCCCCACTCCTCCACTTGCACCTGCTAGCATGGCCTTGGGTTAGCCATAGCTCTGGCAGAGGTTGTCCTTGAAAGGGCAGCTGCTGTGAGAGCCCTCTCCAGCCCCACCCACCTCTGTTGTGGGGGAGGAAGGGAAAGGAGATTGTGAACCACTCTGAGACCCTTCGGAGTGGAGGGCAGGATATAAATCCGATATCTTCTTCTTCTTCTTTAGTTCAGGGATGTCGAACTCAATTGTTACAAGGGCAGGATCCGACACAAATGGGACTTTGTCCGGCCAGGCCTTGTGTGCCACAGAATGTCATGTCAGGCACCAGAGATATAAACTCCAGTTTTCCCAACCTGCAGCTGGCAACTCCACACAGACTGAAAACAAAGAGAAGCATCAATGTAGCAGCTTGCACCCCACTGGGGTCCCCCCCCCCGCTCCAGAGTCCAACTCCAGGAGTTTCCCAACCTGGAGTTGGCAGCCCCACACAGGCTGAAAAGAAGATAAAGAAGATAGAAGATATTGGATTTATATCCCGCCCTCCACTCCGAAGAGTCTCAGAGCGGCTCACAATCTCCTTTCCCTTCCCCCCCACAATGCCATGCTAGCAGGTGCAAGTGGAGGAGTGGGGAATCAAACCCGGTTCTCCCAGATAAGAGTCCACACACTTAACCACTACACCAAACCGGCAAGAGAAGCATTTGACTTGGCAAACAGAACAAAGCAACTCACCCCAGCCACAGATGACAGCAGCTATGAGAGGCAGGGGGGAAGCCCAGCAGGGTCACCTCTGTTTGCACCTCTGTTTGTTAACAAGTGAAAGTGCCCCCTACAGCCCATAGAGATAATTGCGGCTAATGAAATGCATGGGTGGGGGTGGGAAAGCCCATCAGGGTCACGTGGAGCCACCCATAGATCTTTTGTAGGCAAAAGTACACAAGGCAGCCTCCAGACTGGGTGGAAGGAAGGACTGGGGGAATGGGGAGAGGAAGCTCCACTGCGGGCCTTATGTCTGGCACCCCTGCTTTAGTTTTTGAATAGTTAACCTCCAAGCTGTTATTCTGACAATATTGAGGAAAAGGACTCATAGCTCTCCTGAACCCTATAGGTGTCCTTGCAAGTATAAACACAGGAGCATGCCCCTCTCTAAAGCCAACCTGTTCTTTTGCCAAACAGGAATCATTTTCCAGCCATTCCCTAAATTTCCATAGGAAATGTCTCACTATGCTTAACAGACTAATTGGCCAGTCGTTATTTGGATCTCCTTTGTTACCTTTATATATATGGGCTAATGACTGCTACTCTTCAGTCCATAGGGATTCTTCCTCTTTGATCAATTAGAGCAAATAGAGAAGCCAATATGGGTACGCACCATTCTGCATTTTTTTTGATCAGCTCTGGAAGAATTCAGTCCTAATCCTGGTGCCTTCTCAGGGTGTCAATAAGCTGTTTCACCTCTGAGGTTCCACAGGGAATCACAGGGGCCGGAGATCTCCTGGAACAGCACATGTATTCTGCCATGTTGTGTTTCAGCTGTATCATGTAGGGATGCCAGCCTCCAGGTGGGACCTAGGAGAATTACAGCTCATCTCCAGACTGCAGAGATCAGTTTCTCTGGAGCTACTGGATGTGTTGGAGTGCGGACTCTTTGGCACTGAGGTCCTCCTGAGGTCCTCCTGAAGTTCCACCCACTGAGGTCCTCCTGAAGTTCCACCCTCAAAACTCCAAGAGTTTCCCAACCTGGATCTGGAAACCATACTATCAAGCAATGTTTCCCCTGAGACGCAGAGTCTTGTGAGCAAAAATTCTCCTTTGTGAGCTACTGGCATTACAGTTGTGAGCTACTGCATAAATAACTGTGCTCTGGAGCCATTTTTCCTGAACTGAGACAAGAACGTATGAGCTGGAGGCTAAAAATCTGTGAGCTACCCCATGCTAACTCATCTTGGAGGGAACACTGCTATCGAGATAACTAGGGTTGCCAACCTCAAGGTGGTGGGTGGAGATTTCCTGGGATGAACTCCAGGCAACAGAAGTCACCTGGAGAAAACGTTCACTTTGGCACGGACTGTATGGCATTACACCCCGTTGAAGTCCCTCCCCTCCCCCAACCCTGCCCTCCTCAGGATCCATCCCCAAAATCTCCAGCTATATCCCAGCCTGGAGCTGGCAACCCTAATGATGACCTAAACCCTGCAAAGCATCTCAGACGTATCCCTGGTAAACTGGGACGGCGAAACGAGGCCCAGATCTGAAAAGCTTCACACGATCACAGGCCAGCAGACTGATTGTGTAAATCCAGCTGTCGAGACACACTGGTTTAAATATGCCGTACATGTTTCCAAGCTCCAGCGACCCATAATTAATATTCGACATCAGTTCTCTTGAATCAAACCTAAGTCTGTACAGGAAACAATTAATTAAAAGGAATCTAAATCAGAACTGAACTGGAGTAGGCTTGATGGCTAATGGGATTAGGGAAGAAGCAGGAAGTATTAGCACAACGTTTAAAGCAAGCTTGTTCAAATCTGGCTCTTGTCTGAAGTCATTAGCGACTATTATCCTCCGGCTGGCTGGAATGCCCAGCCAGTTCACATCTGTAGCAGCAGGACGTGAAGGTCATGGCTTCATTTGAGTTTCCCACCCTGAGGCTAAGAACGTCTTGTGGACTTGGAACACTAAAAAGCTTTTTCTGGTAGCTCAGTCCCTGTAAATTACTTCTCATAATGCATGCAAACCTGTGTCTGTGAATGGTTCAGACACAGGACCACGCCCCTGTGTTGTTGGATAACTGTTTCTATGAAAGAAGCTGGAATTTGCATACAAAACACAGGTTAAATCCCTGGCATCTCCAGTTTATAGGGCTGCCATCTCCTGGTTGAGAAATGCCTAGATATCTTGGTGGTGGTTCCTGAGGAAGGCAGGGGAAGGTGTAATGCCATACACTCACAGAATCATAGAGTTGGACGGGGCCTCTAGGGTCATCTAGTCCAACCCCCTGCACAAGGCTGGAAATTCACAGATAGCTCCCCCTAAATTCACAGGATCTTCATTGCTGTCAGATGGCCATCTAGCCTCTGTTTAAAAACCTCCAAGGAGGGAGAGCCCACCATCTCCCGAGGAAGGCTGTTCCACTGAGGAATCGCTCTAACGGTCAGAAAGTTCTTCCTAATATTGAGCCAGTAACTTTTTTGATTTAATTTCAACCTATTGGTTCTGGTCCTACCTTCCGGGGACACAGAAAACAATTCCACACCATCCTCTAGATGACAGCCCTTCAAGTACTTGAAGATGGTGATCCTATCACCTCTCAGCCCGCTCCTTTCCAGGCTAAACATCCCCAGCTAAACAGTCCCTCTTCCAAAGTAGCCATTTTCTCCAGGTGAACAGATCTATTATTTATTTATTAATTTAATTTATATCCCGCCCTCCCTACCAAAGGCAGGCTCAGGGCAGCTCACAAACCAAGGGTTGACCGATACAATAAACAACAACAAAACATAAAACATAAAAACAATTTAAAACAATTGCATGTGCTACTATCATAATTTCATAATTTCAGGCAGCAATTTAAATTCTGGTGGTTAGCTATACTCAGAGGTCTCAAGATTGCCATGGCGCAGTGAAGTAGGCCATTGGTGGTGTTCTTATGGGCCAGTCCCATTGCTGCAGATGTTACCATTCATGTAAATGCCTGGCAGAAGAGTGCCATTTTGCAGGCCCTGTGAAACTGTAAGAGCTCTCACAGGGCCCTAACCTTCTCCGGCAACTCATTCCACCAGCTAGGGGCAGCAACGGAAAAGGCCCTGGCTCTCGTTATTTTGAGCTTTGCTTCTCTCATGCTGGGAACTGTCAACAGGTTTTGAGACACGGACCAAAGTGCTCGCTGGGGCGTGTGCAGGGAAAGGAGGTCCCTAAGGTATTCAGGACCCTGGCCCTATAGGGCTTTAAAGGTAATAACCAGCACCTTGAAGCAAATCCGGCACATTATCGGTAGCCAGTGCAGTGCTTTCAGCACAGGCTGAATGTGTTTCCGTAAAGGAACTCCCATAAGCGGCCTGGCTGCAGCATTCTGCACTAGCTGGAGTCGCCATATTTGGGACAAAGGCATCCCCATGTAGAGAGCATTACAGTATAGGGTTGCCAAGTCCAATTCAAGAAATATCTGGGGACTTTGGGGGTGGGGCCAGGAGACTTTGGGGGTGGAGCCAGGAGACATTGGGGGCGGAGCCAGGAGCACGGGTGTGACAAGCAGAATTGAACTCCAAGGGAGTTCTGGCCATCACATTTAAAGGGACACCACACCTTTTAAAATGCCTTCCTTCCATAGAAAATAATGAAGGATAGGGGCACCTTCTTTTGGGGCTTGTAGAATTGGACCCCCTGGTCCAATCCTTTTGAAACTTAGGGGGTATTTTGAGAAGAGGCACTAGATGCTATACTGAAAATTTGGCACCTCTACCTCAAAAAACAGCTCCCCCAGAGCCCCCGATACCCGCGGACCAATTCCCCATCATTCCTTATGGGAATTGTTCATGGAGGTGCATGATGGCTGTGGGGGGAGGGGCTTCCCCCGCTGGACAGCTGGCTGGGGGAGGGGGGGAGCCTGTAAAACCAGGGGATCCCCCGCTGGGACCTGGGGATTGGGAAGCCTATTACAGTAATCCAGTCTCGAGGTGTCCGTAGCATGGATCACTGTTGCCAAGTCGTCATGTTCGAGAAAGGGGACCAACTGCCTTGCCATCTGCAGATGGTAAAAGGCTGATCTGGCAGTGGCAGCTACATGGGCCTCCAGTGGCAGCTACTTGGGCCTCCAAGAATCTAGTTTGCCTGAAGATCAGTTGTAATCCCAGGAGATCTCCAGCTCCACTTGGTGACTGGCAATCCTACAAGTTAAGCATTAAGGCTTATAGGCCTCTTTCCAAAGTCTTGGAGAAATACTACAAAAGGAAATACTTCTTTACATAGCAAGCAACTGAAATGTGGGATGTGCTGCCAGAGGATGTTGTGATGGTCACAGGCATTGATGGCTTCAGCATGGGATTAGACATATTCATGGAGGAGAATAAGGTCTGTCAGTGGCCACTAGCCATGATGACTGAGGCGAACCTCTACATTCAGAAGCACAGATGCAACATCAGGGGAAGGCCTTGATGTCTGTGCCCTTTTGTTGGCCCTCCAGAGGAACTGATTGGCCACTGTGTGAGACAAGAGGCTGGACTAGATGGACCCTCCCTGGTCTGACCCAGCAGGGCTCTTCTGATGCTCTTCTCAGGGGAAGGCCTCCGCCTCTCTGCCCTGTTGTTGGCCCTCCAGAGAAACTGGCTGGCCACTGTGTGAGACAGGAGGCTAGACTAGATGGACCCTCACTGGTCTGATCCAGCAGGGCTCTTCTGAGGTCTTCTCAGGGGAAGGCCTCGGCCTCTCCGCTAGGGTTGCCAAGTCGAATTAAAGAAAAATCTGGGGACTTTGGGGGCGGAGCCAGGAGACTTTGGGGGTGGAGCCAGGAGACATTGGGGGTGGAGCCAGGAACAAGGATGTGACAAGCAAAATTGAACTCCAAGGGAGTTCTGGCCATCACATTTAAAGGGACAGCACGCCTTTTTAAATGCCTTTCTTCCATAGGAAATAATGAAGGATAGGGGCACCATATTTTGGGGCTCATAGAATTGGACCCTCTGGTCCAATCGTTTTGAAACTTGGCGGGTATTTTGGGGAGAGGCACTAGATGCTATACTAAAAATCTGGTGCCTCTATCTCAAAAAATAGCCCCCCCCCAGAGCCCCCTATACCCACGGATCAATTCCCTATTATTCCCTATGGGAATCGTTCTCCATAGGGAATAACAGAGTGCCTAGTAGACATTTCCTCCCCCCCCACGCTTTCTAAAGGGGGGGAGGGCCTCCATACCAGGGAATCCCCTCTCCCTGCCCCCTTCCTCCCTCTCTCTCTCTCACACACAAACACTTACCGTACTTGGTCTTCTTTCAGCAGAACGCGCTTGCTGGGAAAACGAAAGCAAAGCAGCACAGGAAAAGAAAGGGAGGGGCCGTTCTCCATGGAAACTGTTACTTTCCCATGAAGCCCTTCCTGTTTCCTGTGCAGCCTTAAAGGGACACATTTTAAAACGGATCAGAAGCTCTACAACATGATGCCTAAAGGTATGTTCTCTCTCTCTCTCCCGCCCCCAGATTTTTTGAGAGCGGGGGAGGAGGATGCAATTTCGGGGGTCCCCCGCCAGGTTGGGAGGGTTGGGAAGCCTACTCTCTGCCCTGTTGTTGGCCCTCCAGAGGAACTGGTTGGCCTCTGTGTGAGACAGGAGGCTGGACTAGATGGACCGTTTGTCTGCCCCTGCAGGGCTCTTCTGATGTTCTTACCAGTCAGAGTAAGCACAACTAGATTAGATGGACTAATGATTTTCATATTTACATTTATTAAACAATGCAGAACTAAATGCTTTGTGAAGAAAGACATCGGAAGAATTCCACTCACATACTCATCTCTTGACAACTAGGCATGCATAAAGGTTTTCTCAAGCAAGAGGCAGAGGAAGCTGGAGGGGATTGTAGTTCCAGCTGTTTTCTCAGGCCATGCCCAGGGTTTGTTTTTTCCCTGCCTCCTTAATTTTTAATTGCCTCCCTTGAAAATTACTAGGAAAACAAACCAGCTGAATAGAGACAGCCCCTGACCTGGACAGCCCAGGCTAGCTGGATCTCATCAGATCTTGGCAGCTAAGCAGGTTTGGCCCTGGCTAATATTTGGATGGGAGACCACAGGGCTATGACGTGGAAGGACGCAATGGCAAACCAACTCTGAACATCTATTGCCTTGAAAACTGTATGGGGTCACCACACGTCAGCTGTGACTTCATGACACCTTCCACCAAATAGAAATAAACAGAGATAAGCCACAGGCAGAGAAAGGCTGATGGTGGATCCATTATTGCTTCCGGGCAGGCTTCAGCACAGAGTCCACTTTACGTGATTTCCCATTTCACGGGGAAGCCGGACTTACTTGGAAACCTGATCTGATCTTTCCAGTGAACTTCGACAGCCCAAGAAAATTTAATGAAAGACTCAAAAAACAATTTAAAAGGAAATGAGCTATGAAGCAAAAAAACAAAAAAATCTGAAAAAGGAGGCAAAGCATCCCATTCTTGAGCTATAAATAATTCATTTTTATTTGAAGAAGCTAATTGAAAAGTGTACACATAACCTCCCACGATTATGTACAGTGACATCAGAGCTTCTCAAAGCTTGTGGAAAAGCAAAGAGTCAGGATTAGTGGCAGTTTTGCTGGGCCATGACCAGCGTCATGGGGAATGAAATGCATTTTAAATACCTCCCGACTTCAAGGTTGGAAAGATGAGCCCTTGAAAAATGAAATGTGATGGGAAGGGAAATGAGAAAGGCAGAAAGAAGGAATGATGTTCCTTTTGAAACAAAACAGAAGTGTGGAGAAAGCCTGGAATGAATCCGAGTTCAGCTTTTAGTGTGGAGATAGCGAATTAACAAAATTATTTGTATTGACAGTTGTCAAAAACCTGAGTGCTGAACCTCATTCTTTGGATTTTCGGGCTTGCTTTTGAACCTCATCTAGGGTTGGCAAGCTCCAAAGGGGACTTGAAGATCTCCTGGGATTACAACTGATCTCCAGACAACAGTTCCCCTGAAAGACAGCTGCTTTGGAGGGTGGACTCTATGGCCTCTCCCCCCCACCACCACAACACTCTGTTAACCCTCTGGGTTCAATGAAAAAGAATGAGGACTCCCAGAGTAGAAGAAGAAGATATTGGATTTATATCCTGCCCTCCACTCCGAATCTCAGAGTCTCAGAGTTGTGGGGGAGGAAGATAGATCTCCTTTATCTTCCTCCCTCCACAACAGACACCCTGTGAGGTGGGCAAGGCTGAGAGGGCTTTCACAGCAGCTGCCCTTTCAAGGACAACCTCTACCAGAGCTCTGGCTGACCCAAGGCCATTCCAGCAGGTGCAAGCGAGGAGAGGGGAATCAAACCCGGTTCTCCCAGATAAGAGTCCGCACACTTAACCACTACACCAAACTGGCTCTCGTAGTGATCAGCATTTTTTACTAGTGATTCCGTATAACTATTTACAAGTAACAAGCATGGGAAAACCCCAGACCAAGATCTGGTTATATACAGAGAAGCTCCTCCCCACTGTAGACTCATAGGTGCGTTAAACTTCACCTCAGTCCCCCTATAGGTAGTCCATGGCAGCCAAGCCAACAAGAGAGGTGCTGGAAGATTGAAGGTTGACAAATGTTGTCCCCATCTTCAAGAAGGGAAAAAAAGATGATCCAGGTAACTACCGACCCGTCAGCTTGACATCTATACCTGGAAACGTTTTAGAACAAATCATCAGTCGGTCCTGGAACATTTAGAAAGAATGGATGTGATTACTAAGAGCCAGCATGGGTTTCTTAAGAACAAGTCATGTCAGACTAACCTGATCTCTTTTTTTGAGAAAGTGACTACCTTGCTGGATCAGGGGAATTCTGTAGACATTGTTTATCTTGATTTCAGTAAGGCTTTTGATAAGGTTTCACATACTATCCTTGTTGACAAGTTGGTAAAATGTGGTTTGGATCCTGTTACTGTTAAATGGATCCGTAACTGTTTGACAGATCACACCCAAAGAGTGCTTTTGAATGGTCTCTCATCCTCTTGAAGAAGAGTGACAAGTGGAGTGCTTCAAGGATCTGTCCTGGGACCTGTTTTGTTCAACATCTTTATAAATGATCTGGATGAAGGAATAGAGGGAATGCTTATTAAATTTGCAGATGATAAGAAATTGGGAGGGGTTGCAAACACAGAAGAAGACAGAAATAGGATATAGGATGATCTTGACAGGCTGGAAAACTGGGCTAAAACCCATAAAATGATTTTTAACAGGGATAAATGTAAAGTTCTGCGTTTAGTTAGGAAAAATCCAATGCATGGTTATAGGATGGGGGGAGACTTGTCTTAGCAGTAGTATATGCAAAAAGGATCTAGGCATCTTAGTGGATAATACGCTGAACAAGAGTCAACAGTGTGATGCGGTGGCTAAAAAGGCAAATGCAATTTTGGGCTGTATCAACAGAAGTATAGTGTCCAGATCACATGATGTGATGGTATCGCTTTACTCTGCTCTGGTAAGACCTCACCTGGATTATTGTGCTCAGTTTTGGGCACCACATTTTAAGAAGGATATAGACAAGCTGGAACGGGTCCAGAGGAGGGTGACGAAGCTGATGAGCGGTCTGGAGACCAAGTCCTATGAAGAAAGGTTGAAGGAGCTGGGGATGTTTAGCCTGGAGAGGAGGCTGCTGAGAGGTAATATGATCACCATCTTCAAGTACCTGAAGGGCTGTCATATAGAGGATGGTGTGGAATTGTTTTCTGTGGCCCTGGAAGGTAGGACCAGAGCCAATGGGTTGAAATCAAATCAAAAGAATTTCCGGCTCAACATTAGAATTTCCGGCTCAACTTCCTGACCGTTAGAGTAATTCCTCAGTGGAACAGGCTTCCTTGGGAGGTGGTGGGCTCTCCTTCCTTGGAGGTTTTTAAACAGAGGCTAGATGGCCATCAGACAGCAATGAAGATCCTATGAATTTAGGGGGAGGTGTTTGTGAGTTTCCTGCATTGTGCAGGGGGTTGGACTAGGTGACCCTGGAGGTCCCTTCCAACTCTATGATTCTATGAAAAGCCCATTTAGCTGCTGCATCATATTGCTGACTCATGTTCAGTGTATGGTCTGCTATGACCCCTAAATCCTTTTCACACATACTACTGCCAAGACAAGTCTTCCCCATCCTCTAATGATGCATTGGATTTTCCCTACCTAAATGCAGAACTCTACATTTTGTGTTTTAGTCATGTTTTCCAGCCTGTCAAGATCATCCTGTATCCTGACTCTGTCTTCTACTGCAGCATTTCCCATTTGCAGGGTCGCGACCCGGTATTGGACCATGGAAGCCAATACCCAGTCAGCAGGAGCGCCCCAACAGCCCCCGCCCCTTCCCTCTCTATTTATCTTCGGCGCTGCATGCCATGCTGGGCTCCAGCCCCTGCCCCCTATGCCACCACCTGTAGCACTCAGAGAATGCTACAGACACTGTGTGCTGGCCAGAAGCCCTCCCTTGTCCCTCTCTGATGTTCAGAAACATCAGAGAGGGATGGGGGAAGCTCCTGGCCAGCGCACAGTGTCTGTGGTCCTCCACCCAGACAACGGGGAAAGAACTGAGCCATGGGGGAAGGGGAGTTTGAGAAACCCTGTTCTACTGTATTTGTGACCCCTCCCAACTTTGCATAACCTGCAAATTTAATAAGCATCCCCCCTATTCCTTCTTCCAAATTATTTATAAAGATATTAAACAAAACAGGTCCCATGAAAGATCCTTGAGGCACTCCACTTGTCACTCCTCTCCAAGAGGATGAGGAATCATTCACAAGCTCTCTTTGGGTGCGATCTGTCAACCAGTTACAGATCCACCTAACAGTAATAGGATTCAAACCACATTTTACCAATTTGTCAACAAGAATATTATGTGGAACCTTATCATAAGCCTTATTGAAATCAAGATAACCTATGTCTACAGCATTCCCCTGATCTAGCAAGGTAGTAACTTTCTAAAAAAGAGAGAGAGAGATGTGCTTAGTCTAACATGGCTCTTAGTAAATCACAGCCATCTTTTCTAATTGCTCAAGGACTGACTGATGATGTAGTCTAAATTTTTTCTGGGTATAGACATTAAGCTAACAGGTTGGATCCTCCTTTTCCTCTTCTTGAAGATAAGGACATTTGCCTGCCTCTATTTATAGAATCATAGAGTTGGAAGGGACTTCAAGGCCTGTAGCCAGAACATTTTAGGTGGGGGGGAGACCAGGGGATAAAATTTTAGGTGGGGGGCCTGCGGGGCCCAAAAATGATGTCACAAATGATGCAACCCCAAAGAGATCCTGGGCACAGGAGACCACCAGCAGCAGACCTCTTTCTCCTTGAATTGCTACAGAAAAGCGGTGACACTGCAGAAAAGCCAGCCAGCCACTTCCTGGGGATGCCACAGAGCTCCAGAGGACTGGGGAGGGGGGGGGGCGGGTGGACAAAGCACAAGGGGAATGGCTGCTCCTTGGTGGAGGAGGGGCTCCATGGCTTGGAGGAGGAGCAGGAGAGTTTGGGTCAGGCCAGACCACCAGATGCACCATTTCTTTGCACGGCAGGTGTTGCTTCTGCCACCCCCCATCTGCTCCCCCACACTTCCTCAACAGGGCAGCAAAAGACAAGCAGTGGGACTGGAGGGGCAGTGGCAGGCGTGGCGCTTCCTTTGCCAGAGAAGAACTCTCAGGAGCTGCCCAGAAGTGACCCCGGGGAGTCTGCCGGGAGGTTTGCAAGGAGGGGGGGGGGGTGCAGGCAGATCCACAAGGGTCCTGCTCTGAGTCATGTGGTAGAGGGGGCAGCAGGGGGGGAAAAGCAATAGCATGAAGAGAGCATTTTTCTGATGGGGCTTGCCCCAGGGAGGAGCACTGTTTCTGGAAGCCAGTTTGGTGCAGTGGTTAACTGTGCGGATTCCTATCTGGAAGAACTGAGTTTGATTCCCCGCTCCTCCACTCGCAGCTGCTGAAATGGCCTTAGGTCAGCAGTAGCTCTTCCAGGAGTTGTCTTTGAAAGGGCAGCTGCTGTGAGAGCTCTTTCAGCCCCACCCACCTCACAGGGTGTCTGTTTTTTCAAGGGGAGGGAAGGTAAAGAAGAGTGTGACCACTCTGATTCAGAGTATAGGATGGGATATAAATCCAATATCTTCTTCTTCTTCCCGTGCCCAGCAGGCATTCAGGCAGAGGAGAGCCCCAATTCCAAAGAGAGACCCACCAAGCCAATTGGAGGGGCCTTAAAGGTCGAGCAGGGGTTTGATGGGAGGGCCGCCCTCTCGTGGCTACAGGCCTGCTGCAGGGTCATCTAGTCCAACCCCCTGCACAACTCCAGAAACTCACAAATACCTCCCTGCCCACACGCCTCCCCCCCCCCCAGCAACACTTGCTCCACACCCAGAAGATGGCCAAAAGCCCTCCACGATCCCTCCAAACTGACCTGGAGAAGAACTGCTGCCTGACTCCAAAGCTGTGAACAGAACAGCATTCTCTGGGCATGTAAGAAAGGGTCACAAGAACAAAACACTGATGCAACCCTTCGTGCTCTCCTGCTCACGATCTGCCTAAGTTCAAAGAATCAGCAGTGCTGTCAGACGGCCATCGAGCCTCTGCTTAAAAACCTCCAAAGAAGGAGACCCCATCACCTCCCGAGAAAGCCTGTTCCGCTGAGGACTGCTCTGTCAGGAAGTTCTTCCTAATGTTACTTGAAAACTCTTCTGGTTTAATTTCAACCACTTGGCTCTGGTCTGACCTTGAGTCAGAGAAAACAGCTCCACACCATCCTCTATATTAGGGGTGTCGAATTCATTTGTCATGAGAGCCGGATTTGACATGAATCAGACCTTGCTGGCCTGGGTCATGTCAGACCATGCCATGATGGGCCAGGCCATGTGTGTAGCTATTAAAGATTAGGCAGCAGAGATAAAAAACTTTATAAAGGACACAGACAAATATAATTACATTTTTTTTTTAAAAAAAACCCCTTGAAATATGCTTAAAATGTTAGCACTTGTTGGTCTTGTGTTTTAACAATTTATTGATAACATATGGTTACAAAACTTAATTATAAATTTCCTGTACTAACCCATAAGATATTTCACTCCCCCCTTCCTCCCTTGTTTGACTTCCCCGAAGTTATATATTTAAGTTCAATACTAAAGGTACCAGTAACTGATCAAAGTTCAATATTTCCCCCCCCCTCATCAATACTAAAAAATTGTCCAATGTCTTTTTACATTCTGCTCTTTCTCCATATAGCCTTTAAATTTCTTCCACTCCTTTTTGATTATATCTAGATCATAGTCTCTTAGAGTTCTAGTTAGTTTGTCCATCTCACTCCGCGATAAAACTTTCATAATCCAGTCCCATTTCTCTGGTATTTTTTCTTGTTTCCACAGCTGCGCATACAACGTCCTAGCAGCTGAGAGCAAGTACCAAATTAATGTCCTGTCTTCCTTTGGAAATTTTTCTAATTGTAATCCAAGCAAAAAAGTCTCTGCAGTTTTTTTAAAGTCAGAACCCAAAATTTTGGAGATTTCTTGTTGTATCATCATCCAAAATTCTTTCGCTTTTTCACAAGTCCACCACAAGCACTTGTTGGTCTTAAAGGTGCTTTCTTTGTATTTCTCCCATGGGATCCAGGGAACTGGGCAAACAAAGCTGTGTCTCTTTCCTTCCTTCCCCAGGGGATAGGGAAGGGAAGAGCCTCAGCCAATAGAAGGGAGAGAGGTTTGGCTCGGGAGCTCTGCTGTGCAATTGAGAGACCCTGACAAAGCACGTTCTGCCTCCCCCCCACCCTTCTCCACAAGGGAGGAACCTCAGCCAATGGAGAAAATAGAGGTTTTGCTCTGCAGCTCTGTGATTGAACAAGCAAGTTGTGATGCAGAAGGAAGCAAGAAATAGGGAGATGGAAGCAGATGACAGCCAGTTGCTCAGGGGGCTGATAGGAGCCCTCCAGGGGCCTGATTCAGCCCCCAGGAGTCATCCTTGACACCCCTGCTCTATATGACAGCCCTTCAAGTATTTGAAGAATCATCATTTGGGGAGGGATGGTGGCTCAGTGGTAGAGCATCTGCTTGGGAAGCAGAAGGTCCCAGGTTCAATCCCTGGCATCTCCAAAAAAGGGTCCAGGCAAATAGGTGTGAAAACCCTCAGCTTGAGACCCTGGAGAGCCGCTGCCAGTCTGAGAAGACAATACTGATTTTGATGGACCAAGGGTCTGATTCAGTATAAGCTTCATATGCTTCATATGTTCATCATATTACCTCTTAGTTGTCTCCTCTCCAGGCTAAACATATCCAGCTCCTTCAGCCTTTCCTCATAGGACTTGGTCTCCAGACCCCTCACCATCATCATTGACCTCCTGTGGACAATATTTTGGCACCTCACCTGTTCTCCAACCATTCTAAAAAACCCCCAAAATGGCCAGAGGCTCAGACATTACATCCGCAAGTTCTTTTAGTATCTTGGATGAAGTTCATCTGGCTCCAAGGACTTAGTATCATTTAAAGAAACTAGGTTTTTATGTACTACCACAATCCTGATCCTAGGCTGCAACTCCCTTCCCGCATCATGTGTTCTGTTACTGCCATGTTGAGCACCCTTTCCTTCGGAAGAGAAGACTGAAGAAAAGTAGGAATTGAGCAGTTCTGCCCTCTCTTCATCACCTGTTACAATTTCACTTTCCTGTCTCCCCAATTGGCCTACCATGTCCTTGGAGAGCCGGTTTGGTGTAGTGGTTAAGTGTGCGGACTCTTATCTGGGAGAACCGGGTTTGATTCCCCACTCCTCCACTTGCACCTGCTAGCATGGCCTTGGGTCAGCCAGAGCTCTGGCAGAGGTTGTCCTTGAAAGGGCAGCTGCTGTGAGAGCCCTCTCCAGCCCCACCCACCTCACAGGGTGACTGTTGTGGGGGAGGAAGGTAAAGGAGATTGTGAGCCGCTCTGAGACTCTTCGGAGTGAAGGGCGGGATATAAATTCAATATCTTCTTCTTCTTCTTCTTCTTCTTCTTCTTCTTCTTCTTCTTCTTCTTCTTCTTCTTCTTCTTCTTCCATTGAGCAAAGAAAAGAACCCTTCTTTGTTGTTTTTAGCATCTCTTGCTAGTCTAAGCTCATACTGAGCTTTAGCTTCCTTAACTTTTTCTCTGTGAGCACTGGTTATTTATTTCTATTCATCAGACTCGACTGAGGAACCCTAACTCCAGAAGCAGACCGAAGGCGGATGTCTATTAATCTGGTTCCTATTTTGCCCAGTGGCTGACACTGAGCCAGCAGCCATATAAACTGTGAAGTTTAACTGAAACAAATTGAACTTTTTTGAAGTGGATGTGGGTGGGTGACTGGGTGTACAAGATTCAGTTATGGTGACAGTGAAGTCTGGACCTAGTGGGGCTCTGGTCAGAACTAGTCCTCAAAACAGAAGGCAGGCCCACTTAATATAAGCCCCAATGCTTAAACGGTGAATGAAATTGCACTGAAAGGACTGAAAGAAAATATTGGGGGTGGAGGGAGAGATAACATGCATTGCAGATTAGAGAAGAGAGGCAAATGGCTGCCAGTGGTTGCCTGGTAATAACATTTCAGCTCTGCCTCCAGCATTCTGTCTTCCTAATCCACCCACTCTCCAGCCCAGCTACTTAAAAGCTAAGCCTACTAAATCACTTTAGGTTTCAAAGGTAGTTCCATTATAGCTACTCATTTGAGGATTGGTCCCAGGGCTCCTTCCAGCCACACCAAGGAGGAAGAGATGAAGTGAGCAAAGAAGAAAGTTGTCAGCTACTTTGGGTTCCCGTTGAGGAGAAAAGTGGGATATAACTGAGGTAAATATATAGGGGTCCCAATCCTCCCGCTCTGGCGGGAGACGCCAGGTTTTCCAGTCTCTTCCCCCGCTCCCCCCAACAACGGCAGCGGGGGGAGGGGAGGGAAACGGCGCCTTCTGCAGATTCAGAAACGAATCTGACTCTGCAGAAGGAAGTTCTGAGGAAGAGGTGTGCGTGCGTGTGTGAAGCGGCACGCGCAGGTTTCTGTCGCATGCGCAGTGGCTGAGGCTCTGTTGGAGAGAGCGCACCATGCCGTTGAGGCGCAGGCTGAGGGAAGGCGGGTCGGCCAGCTCGCGGCTGCCTGGCCTCGGTCTGTGGCGGCTCCGGCGCCCGCAGGACGTTCCAGAGTCCCCGGGGCTATGACCTGCCTCCCTGGCTTCCTCAGCGGTGGCTCTCCCTGCGCCGCCCTCCGCTCCCTAAGTTTCCCCTCCTCGCCTCCACCGGGCTCCCCGCGCCTTCCTCGGCGCAGTGGTCGCCCTCGCCACGGCACCTCAGCGCGGAATCAGTCGTCCCTGGGATCTGTGACTGTCAGCCATGAACACAGATGCCTGTCTCTTGATGAAATTAGATGGGGGTATGTGAAGAGAGCAAGCACACACACACACACACAGAGCTCTTATGGTTTTTTCTGTGTGCTACACGATAGTGATCTGTTTGGAAGCTACAGTGCCTTTTAAAATTTAACTATGCCTCTCTTCCTATATTTCCTTCTGTATATAGTAGGCCAAGGGCTATTTTAAGTTTTAGATTTGGAAACATGTTTTCTTTCTGGCATGATTAGGGCTGTTTGTTTTCTGCCAGCTGCTGGTTAATATTTGGGCGGAGGGGGGGGGTTAACATTAGAATAGGCAATAAGCAACTTTAGCTTGACATATATGTAAATGAAGAGTTATATGAAAATAGTCTGTGCCCTATTTTGTGCCCTCAGAGTTCTTGTTTCACATTCACAGTAGAGGAGCTTTTCCTTTATAGAGTGTCACAAGATTGCTAGAAACTATTTTAATAGCTATTTTTGCCATTTTGAATGTGAAGTAAGATATAAAAACAGCAGGTTGGACCAGGGGGTCCAATTCTATGAGCCCCAAAAGAAGGTGCCCCTATCCTTCATTATTTCCTATGGAAGGAAGGAATTGAAAAGGTGTGCTGTCACTTTAAATGTGATGGCCAGAACTCCCTTTGGAATTCAATTCTGCTTGTCACAGCCTTGATCTTGGCTCCACCCCTAATGTCTCCTGGCTCCACCCCCAAAGTCTCCTGGCTCCACCCCCAAAGTCCCCAGATATTTCTTGAATTGGACTTGGCAACCCTATAAATATATGAAGAGATAAAAAGCACTTCCTGGACCAACGTTTGGCTGGCCTTTTTCCCCCCTTCTCCCAAGGCGTTAGGGGTGCCAACTCTGGGGAAATCTCTGGGATTTGGAGGGCAGGGTTTGGGGAGGGCAGTTACCTCAGTGGGGTGTAATGCCATATGACTCCACTCTCCAATGCTGCCATGTTTTCCTGTATAATTGAACTCTGTCAACTGGTTTGAATTCTGAAAGATTTCCAGCTAGGCTTCCCAATCCCCAGGTCCCAGAGGGGGATCCCCCAGTTTTACAGGCTTCCCCCCTCCCCCAGCCAGCTGGCCGGAGGGGAAAGCCCCGCCCCCAGAGCCATCATGCACCTCTAGGAACGATTCCCATAGGGAATGATGGGGAATTGATCAGCGGGTATCGGGGGCTCTGGGGGGGCTGTGTTTTGAGATAGAGGCACCAGATTTTCAGTATAGCATCTAGTGCCTCTCCCCAAAATACCACCCAAGTTTCAAAAAGATTGGACCAGGGGGTCCAATTCTATGCGCCCCAAAAGAAGGTGCCCCTATCCTTCATTATTTCCTATGGAAGGAAGGCATTTAAAAATTTGTGCAGTCCCTTTAAATGTGATGGCCAGAACTCCCTTGAAGTTCAATTATGCTTGTCACATCCTTGCTCTTGACTCCACCCCAATGTCTCCTGGCTCCACCCCCAAAGACTCCTGGCTCCAGCCCCAAAGTCCCCAGATATTTCTTGAATTGGACTTGGCAACCCTATTTCCAGCCCCCATCTGAACGCACGTGAAGCGTCCTTGCACTGAATCAGACTCTCAGTCCACCAATGTCATTCTTTTTTAAAATGTGTGTGTCTGCACCTGAAAGTCACGTCGACCTCTGGGGACCTGGAGCATATTCAGGGAAGTGGCAGAATAAAACCTGCCCTCCCGACTTGGGAATCCAAGTGCTAACCAGAGTTGACCTGCCTAGCTTCTGAGATCTGATGAGATCAGGCTTGTCTGGGCTATCAAGGTCTGGGCCATCATCGTCACTCCTGTCTGCTCAGACTGGCAGTGCCCCTCCAGGTTCTCAGGCAGAGGTCTTTCCCATCACCTGCCTAGTCCTTTTAACTAGATATGTCGAGGACTGAACGCAAGGCCTTCTGCATGCAACAAGCCACAGCTTTCCCCCCTCAACATCGGCAGCCCTGCCAGGAGTCAGCAAGAGACTAACTCATAGGAGGGAATCTTGCTGCAGCTCAGATGCCTTGGAGTCTGCCAATTGCACTTTCCAACCTGGTGGAAAATGTATCGTATTAAATGAATCCCCATTGGGGTTGCCGCTGCCAGGGGATGGTGGGGAAACTTACTGGGATAGGGTTGCCAAGTCCAACCCCAGAAATATCTGGGGACTTTGGGGGTGGAGCCAGGAGACTTTGGGGGTGGAGCTAGGGGGGAGGGGGGGAAACGGTGCCGGGGAGCGTGGCCAGCCGCCCCGTCTCAGCCTGAGCCCATCTCGGAGGAGCAGCCATGGCGAGCGGAGAAGAGGCGGCAGCGGCGCAGTGGCCTCGCCCGCTCCGCTCCGCCTCTGGGGTGGAATCGGAGGGGGGGGTGGAGGCGGGCCGGGGGCGTGGCGAGCCGCGAGTCCGGGTCCTAGAAGGGCCCGGATTCGCGGCTCGCCATGCTCCTGGCCTGCCTCCGCCCTCCCCTGGTTTTGCCTGCGCTGCTGCCACCTCTTGGCTGCTCCTCTGAGATGGGCTCAGCCTGGGCCCATCTCGGAGGAGCAGCTGCGGTGAGCGGGGAGGGGGCAGCGGCGGCGCGGCAGCCTTGCCCGCTCCAGGATGGGGCGGCTCGCCATGCTCCCTGGCGCCGTTTTCTCCCTCCCCCTGTTTCTGTTTTTTTGGGGAGCGGGGGAAGAGGGTGGAAATCCTGGGGTCTCCCGCCAGGGCGGGAGGGTTGGGAAGCCTATACTGGGAGCAGGAGGGAGGCCCAGCCAACGTTGCAGTGATATGTCCAGGCCTCAGATTCAGTGGGAGCTCACAGGAGCATAGCTCCTGAACCTTTCTGAGAATTCCACCTCCTTGTTCTGAGAGTTCCACCTCCTTGTCCATTGAATAGTATGTGCAGCTGCATAACAAGCCCTGGATATGTCTAAGACTTTTCTAACATGACCCAGAAGTGATGTCATTACCCAGTGATGTTGGGGCGGTGCTTTGGTATTTAGGCAAAGACTCTATGATAAATTTGGCTTCTACTATAGAGTTTTTGCCCAAATACCAGAGTGTTGCCCCAACATTAAGAACGTGATGGTGTCACTTCCAGGTCACACGAGAAGTTACATAGACACGTCACTGCAACATCTACTGGGCTTCTTTTTTTTTTTGTAAGTCCCCCCCCCCTCCCAGCCAGCTGATCAGAGGTGGGGCAGAGGGGCCTGGCAGCAGGGGGCTGCACCTCAACCTCACCAGGTTCTAGGTGCGTAGTCTGTGCGAAAAGGATCTAGGGGTCTTAGCGGATCATACGCTGAACGTGAGTCAACAGTGTGATGCAGTAGCTAAAAAGGCAAATGCAATTTTGGGCTGTATCAACAGAAGTATAGTGTCCAGATCACGTGATGTGATGGTAACGCTTTACTCTGCTCTGGTAAGACCTCACCTGGAGTATTGTGTTCAGTTTTGGGCACCACATTTTAAGAAGGATATAGACAAGCTGGAACGGATCCAGGGGAGGGCGATGAAGATGGTGATGGGTCTGGAGACCAAGTCCTATGAGGAAAGGTTGAAGGAGCTGGGGATGTTTAGCCTGGAGAGGAGGCGGCTGAGAGGTGATATGATCACCATCTTTCCATTTTTTTTTCATTTTTTCTTCTCATAGGAATGGTCTGTGATTGCACTTTCAGTATTTCGCTTTTAAGAAACTCCCACCCCTCCTGAACCCCCTTCCTTCTAAGTATTTCTGACCATGGGATTTTACTCACCATAGTTCTAAGTTTGTCGAAGTTTGCCTTGTTTTTTGTTATTGTTATTGTTGCAACCATAGGGTCCAGAAACTTGAGTCACTAATACATTTGGGAAAGGGAGAGGTCCTCTGTGCAAGCACCAGTTGTTTCCGACTCTGGGGTGATGTTGCTTTCACAACGTTTTCACGGCAGACTTTTTATGGGGTGGTTTGCCATTGCCTTCCCCAGTCATCTATGCTTTCCCCCCAGCAAGCTGGGGACTCATTTTACTGACCTTGGAAGGATGGAAAGCTGAGTCAACCTTGGGCCAGCTACCTGAATCCAGCTTCCACCAGAATCAAACTCAGGTTGTGAGCAGAGAGTTCAGACCACAGACACCGTCAACTTGGCTAAATGTTCAGCTGCTCAAATTAAACAGTTTTTCTTTGCAAGGGGCAACCAATTAGTTCCAGCAGCTATTAAAGTGTTCAAAGCCAAAACGCTTGCCCAAATCCTCTATGGTATCCCTATATGGATCTCAGCTTTTACCAGGAAAGTGGAGGGCATTCAAGCCTCATTCTTCAGACAAATTCTTGGTTTGCCAAAATGTGTGTCCTACTTTGCTCTCTGCTCTGAAGTGGGGCAGTCTTTGGTGGAGACAAAAGCCTGGATTGCAGGGTTTAAATTCTGGCTCAAAATTCATTTTAGAACAGATCCCAACAGCCTTCTTGATTGTATGAAAAGAGACCCATATATTTCATACTGGACAGCAGTGCTTCTGTCTAAACTCAATCAATTGGGGTTAGAGGTAGATGATTTTTCTACCTCTGATGAGTCATATATCTTCAGATGTATTAAACTGAGACTGTGGGAATCGGAGGAAACGAAATTACGGCCAACTGACCCCTATATTTGCTCTCCAGCTTCCTTAGGCCTCTATGCTTTCTGTGGCAAAATGCCCAATTATCTATCAGACCTAACCACTCCAAGTCATCTTAGGGCATTTATGTTGGCTAGACTAAATGCGTTTCCCTCCAAAGTTTTACAAGGGAGATATCAGCGAGTCCCTTTAGCCGACAGACTTTGCTCCTGTGGAGCGAATACTCCCGACTCAATCCAGCATATATTGCTTGATTGTTCTTTTTACCATAACCTCCGTAAAGATTTATTTGGCAAGCTTTCTTTTTCTCCAGATTTGTCTATTCTGCCACCCTGTTATTATTTATTGAGTGATACTGAGGGGGTGGTTAGTGAGGCTGTGGCAACATTTCTGGCTGACATCCTTACATTTAATTCTGACCATGTTTGAATGCCTCTGTAAGCTCGGTTTTATTTTTGATTTTATCTCCAATGTTTACATTTTTATATTCTGTGTATTTTTATCTGAATCTATTATGCCATTAAAGGTTTGGTATGGTATGGAGTTCAGACCACAGTACTGCAGTACTGCTGCTTTACCACTCTGCGCCACGGGGCCATTTGAAGTCCCATCAATTTTAATAAAGGGAAGTGATGTATGTTAGATATGCTTAACGTTATGCCCTTGCTCCTGTTCTGTTTTAATGAAAGTCAGAAAGTCAGATCGGGTTCCAGGATGCTCTTCAGGAGTCACTGCCTTCCAATCAGGGACCTTATATGCGATTCCGCAGAGCCTGTAAGGCAGAGATGTTCTGCCAGGCTGAGGGCAGCGATTGTTTATCTTGGCTGGTACCTTTTTCTTTTTCTCCAGCCCCACCCCCAGACATTCTGTAAGCTTCCCTTTTCCCCTGCCATTACGATATCCTGGTAGTCCAGACCGTATATAAATTACTAATAGGACACCATCTGAAACGGCGTGTGAGAAATTTTAATGTTTATATATTGTGTTGTTTGTAGCGTATGTATCATGTGCATTGCTCGGAGCCTGGCTTGATTAATCGAGTGATTCATCAAATCTAAATAACAACAACGCTGCAATGCGGTGTCCATGGGGCTGCCCTTAAAGACTTGGGACTACAGTTGGTACAGAATGCTGCAGCCAGAGGCTCATAGGGACCATATCACTCCAGGTTTCTTCTTTCCACACGGGCTTCCAATTTGCTTCTGGGCTCCATTCAAAGAGCTGGTGTTGACCTTTCAAGTCCTGTATAGCCTAAGACCAGCATACCTTAAGTACTGCCTCCTCCCATATAAACCTTCCTTGGAGGCCCTACTTTGGCTGCCTTCACCATCTGAAGCTAGATGGCTGGCAACCCAAGAAAAGGTCTTGGTCATGGCACCAACACTTTGGAACTCTCTCCCCAGGAGAGCCAGTTTGGTGTAGTAGTTAAGTGTGCGGACTCTTATCTGGGAGAACCGGGTTTGATTCCCCACTCCTCCACTTCCACCTGCTAGCATGGCCTTGGGTCAGCCATAGCTCTGGCAGAGGTTGTCCTTGAAAGGGCAGCGGCTGGGAGAGCCCTCTCCAGCCCCACCCACCTCACAGGGTGTCTGTTGTGGGGGAGGAAGGTAAAGGAGATTGTGAGCCGCTCTGAGACTCTTCGGAGTGGAGGGCGGGATATAAATCCAATATCTTCATCTACCTCACAGGGTGTCTGTTGTGGGGGAGGAAGGGAAAGGAGATTGTGAGCCGCTCTGAGACTCTTCGGAGTGGAGGGCGGGATATAAATCCAATATCTTCATCTACCTCACAGGGTGTCTGTTGTGGGGGAGGAAGGGAAAGGAAATTGTGAGCCGCTCTGAGACTCTTCGGAGTGGAGGGCGGGATATAAATCCAATATCTTCATCTACCTCACAGGGTGTCTGTTGTGGGGGAGGAAGGGAAAGGAGATTGTGAGCCGCTCTGAGACTCTTTGGAGTGGAGGGCGGGATATAAATCTAATATCTTCATCTACCTCACAGGGTGTCTGTTGTGGGGGAGGAAGGGAAAGGAGATTGTGAGCCGCTCTGAGACTCTACGGAGTGGAGGGCGGGATATAAATCCAATATCTTCATCTACCTCACAGGGTGTCTGTTGTGGAGGAGGAAGGGAAAGGAGATTGTGAGCCGCTCTGAGACTCTACGAAGTGGAGGGCGGGATATAAATCCAATATCTTCATCTACCTCACAGAGCGTCTGTTGTGGGGGAGGAAGGTAAAGGAGATTGTGAGCCGCTCTGAGACTCTTTGGAGTGGAGGGCGGGATATAAATCCAATATCATCATCATCATCATCATCATCATCATCATCATCATCATCATCATCATCATCATCATCATCATCATCATCATCATCATCTTCTTCTTCTTCTTCTGGAAGATTCATTTCTCTCTCTCCATCTGTGTCTTTTGGCAGCAGGAGAAGATTTTTTTTTGTTTTGCCCGGTAGAACCCCAATAACGGTTTACCAGTCCTCCTTCTGGTGTTGTTTACATGTCTTTAGTTGGATTATTTTATACCTTTAAATGCATTTACATGTTTTATCATTCCTTTAACATTCACTGCCTTGCGGCCCCTGATCTGCTGGAAAGCTGGCATGAAAATGGTTTTAAACAAACAAATAAATAATTGGTTCAGAGGATCATACGTCTGGCCTCTCTGTCCAGTGCCTCAATGTACATGTTTGCTAGGCTTGCACAGAAGTAGCCCTTGAAGAAACCTCCTTTACTGATGAACAGAAAGTCATCTGTGTAGGATCCCCCAGAATTACAGCTCACATCCAGACTACAGAGATCAGTTCCCCTGGAGAAAACAGATGCATTGGAGGCTGGACTCTGAGGCATTGTATCCTGCTGAGGCCCTTGTTTGCTCCAAATCCATCCTCAAAGCTCCAGGAGTTTCCTGGTCTGGATCTAGCAACCCTGTGCTCCCACCCCTTGCCAGAGGGACCTGGCAACCCTACATCCATGGCAACCAAGGGAAAGATTAATGCTTTGATGTCACATTACCAAACTGTTGCCGGATCCTTAGAAAAGGAACTTACACAGATGGGTATTGCCGGTCTACAATTTGATCTCTGTCCCTGAAGAGCACATGGCATTTATGCCACTTCCCCCACCCCACCCCAAGTTGTCTGGCTTTCTTGATGTTAACCTGCAACTCGGAAAGCCCTTCTCTCTGAGCTGAATCTTATATGGAGATCTTGATTTGTTGTTGTTTTTGTTTCCCCAAAAGGAAAAATGGGGGGACACCTCTCTTGTGTTTAATTTTTGACATATGAAAGAGCAGAATGTTTATTCAACGAGGAATTTGAAGTCTTTTGTTGTTTCCTTTTTTTAAAAAAAACGAGATAAAGGCAACCTAGGCTGGTGTTCATGAGGAAAGTTGTTTTACAAGCAAGCTCTCCCAGGAACTGAGAACTACTCCCCAGCGTTTGGGCATTATTCTCTATAATTAAAGATATTTTTTCACCCTTCCAAAAATATTTTTTCCAGAAGCTGATATTTCAAAGGCTTTCAGTTCTCTGTGTCATTATCAAATAATCTCTCTCTCTTTTTTTGTACTCAGCTGTTTATTATCAGATTGCAACAACGATAAAGCTCTCTGGCTTTTTTTTAAGTGTGTGTCTCCTTTGGTATGTTAATTAGCCACTTTACTTTGATCTTTCTCTTACTGAAAACAGTGAAAGCTATCTCTGCAGGGAATCTTACTGATGTACATTCGTCCCTCATCTCCATAATCTGAGGATCAGAGAGAGAGAATATTTTCACTGCTGAATGAGACAGCTTGCTTTATCATAGCACCTACTCCTAAGTAAAGCCCATCCCCATTTATGTATGGTCTATTAGATGGAGTGAGGAGGAATCTGGGAACAAGATGTGAAAAAAAAAACCTCTCACTTTGACCTGGGGGGTAAAGAGCCCTGTGGTGCAGAGTGTTAAAGCTGCAGTACTGCAGTCCTAAACTCGGCTCACGACCTGAGTTCGATCCCCGGCAAGTGCTGGGTTCAGGTCGCTGGTTCGAGGTTGACTCAGCCTTCCATCCTTCCGAGGTCAGAGAAATAAGACCCCAGCTTGCTGAGGGGAAAGTGCAGATGACTGGGGAAGGCAATGGCAAACCGCCCCGTAAAAGGTCTGCCCTGAAAACGTTGTGAAAGCAACGTCACCCCAGAGTCGGAAACGACTGGTGCTTGCACAGGGGACCTTTCCTTTCCTTTTCCCTTGACCTGGGGGGTGGGGCCATGGTTTATGGTTCAATTTAACACCTTAATGAAGATTTAGATGTGTGGGCTGTATGGTTGCCACCTCCAGGTTGGGGAATTCTAGAAGATTTGGGGGTGGAGCCTGGGGGCAGTGGGGTTTGGGGAGGGGAGGGGGTTCAATGGGGTATAATACCATAGGATCCACCCTCCAAAGCAGCCATTTTCTCCAGGGGGGCTGAGCTCAGTTGTCTGAGGCTTGGTTGTAATTCCAGGAGATCTGTAGGCTCATCTGGGGATTGGCAGCCCTGGCAGCTTACCAGGCTAAGCCTGGAATCAAGTATGAGGCTTGGCCAGGTGAGGATATGAGGGGGCACTGTCCATCTGATGGTGTCATTTCCCCATACAACCTGGAAGTCACCATTAATGGGACGATAGCTCAGTGGTAGAGCATCTGCTTGGGAAGCAGAAGGTCCCAGGTTCAATCCCCGGCATCTCCAACTAAAAAGGGTCCAGGCAAGTAGGTGTGAAAAACCTCAGCTGGAGACCGTGGAGAGCCACTAAAGGGGAGGGATGGTGGCTCAGTGGTAGAGCATCTGCTTGGGAAGCAGAAGGTCCCAGGTTCAATCCCCGGCATCTCCAACTAAAAAGGGTCCAGGCAAATAGGTGTGAAAAACCTCAGCTAGAGACCCTGGAGAGCCACTAAAGGGGAGAGACGGTGGCTCAGTGGTAGAGCATCTGCTTGGTAAGCAGAAGGTCCCAGGTTCAATCCCCAGCATCTCCAAAAAAGGGTCCAGGCAAATTGGTGTGAAAAATCTCAGCTTGAGACCCTGGAGAGCCACTGCCAGTCTGAGTAGACAATACTGACTTTGATGGACCAAGGGTCTGATTCAGTATAAGGCAGCTTCATATGTTCATATGTTCATTAATTAATTAGGTTTATACCCTGTCCCCCCCCCCCCCCCCCCCCCCGGCCAGTTTACAGGCCAAATGGCAGCTAAACCGGCTTAGGCCAGTTTACAGGCCAAATGGCAGTTAATAACGTAAAACATTTAAAACCAGAATCATCATTAAAAACATATTGGTGCTAAATTACAACTACAAACATTAATATATTAAAGTAGTATAATATAGTGGGTTCTATGCAATGATGTAATATAGTAATGTATGGTTGTGAGAGCTGGACCATAAGGAAGGCCGAGCGCAGAAGAATAGATGCTTTTGAGCTGTGGTGCTGGAGAAAACTCTTGAGAGTCCCTTGGACTGCAAGAAGATCAAATCAGTCAGTCCTAAGGGAAATCAACCCAGACTGTTCCCTGGAAGGTCAGATGCTGAAGCTGAAGCTCAAATCCTTTGGCCACCAAATGAGAAGGGAGCACTCACTGGGGAAGATCCTGATGCTAGGAAAGACAGAAGGCAAAAGAAGAAGGGAACGGCAAAAGATGAGATGGCTGGACAGTGTTACTGATGTAACAAACACGAATCTGAGCAGACTTCGGAGGATGGTGGAAGACAGGAGGGCCTGGCGTGACTTTGTCCACGGGGTTGCAAAGAGTCGGACTCGACTGTGTGACTGAACAACAAAAATGCAATGATGAAGCGAGGAGGTAGTGAACACGGCTCTTTTATTGAATACAGCATGGTATAGCGCTGCCTTAGAAGAAGGAAAACTAGGGCCACAGGGCCAACTATATACACACACAAAGTTCCCGCGCTAGCCTGTGATTGGACCATTCAAACCAGCCGGGGACTCGTGATTGGAGCAGGGCAGCAGGAATTTGGATCCTACTCCCTATCGTTCCTGAGTCCCCCAAGCTCTGTCCTTCAGGCTCCAAAGAGCCAGGCAAGAACTCCATATCTTAGATACAATTCTAAGCACATATACAACAGGTGGCAAGATATAGCAGATCTTCATATTCTCTTCAGCATCACAAACGTAACATCCGAATGTTCCAGGTGGGCATCAGGAACAGGTCTGAGTGTCAGGTGGTTAGCTATTCCTTCAGTGCAGCAATTTCTGATCGTATCGATCCAAAGATAGGTGGAAGAGCTCAGCCTTACAGGCCCTGCAGAACAGGGAAAGATCCTTCAGGGCCCCGATTTCCTCTGGGAGCTCATTCCACCAATATGGAGCCGCCACCGAGAAGGCCCTGGCCCCGGTTGTAGTTAGCCTGGCCTCCTTTGGGCCGAGGATGAATAAAAGTTTTTGGGACCCTGATCACAGTACTCTCTGGGCAACATGTGGAGAAAGACAGTCCTGAAAGTATGCAGGTCCCTGGTCATATACAGCTTTAAAGGTCAAAACAAGCACCTTGAAACAAATCCGGTATGCAATGGGTAACCAGTGCAGCACTTTCAGCACCGGTCGGATGTGCTCCCACATGGGGATCCTCAGGAACAGTCTGGCTGCAGCATTCTGCACCAGCTGAAGCTTCCAGATTTGAGGTAAGGGCAGCCCCACGTAGCGGGCATTACAGTAATCTAGTCTTGAAGCGACTGTAGCATGGATCACTGCCACCAAGTTGCTGCATTTGAGAACCAACTGCCTTATTAGCCAAAGATGGTGAAAGGCCGGTTTGGCTGCCACCTGGGCCTCCTGGATAAAATGGCTCTAGGAATTACTGCAGTCCTAAGCTCTGCTCACGACCTGAATTTGATCCCCAGCGGAAGCTGGGTTTTCAAGTAGCCGGCTCCGGGTTGACTCAGCCTTCCATCCTTCCATGGTCGGTAAAATGAGTACCCAGCTTGCCGGGGGGGGGGGGGAAGTGTAGATGACTGGGGAAGGCAATGGCCAGGAAAGGAAAGGTCCCCTGTGCCAGCACCAGTCGTTTCCGACTCTGGGGTGATGTTGCTTTCACAACGTTTTCACGGCGGACTTTTTACGGGGTGGTTTGCCATTGCCTTCCCCAGTCATCTACGCTTTCCCCCCAGCAAGCTGGGGACTCCTTTGACCGACCTCGGAAGGATGGAAGGCTGAGTCAACCTTGGGCCGGCTACCTGAACCAGCTTCGCTGGGATAGAACTCAGGTTGTGAGCAGAGAGTTCAGATCACAGTACTGCTGCTTTGCCACTCTGAGCCCCGTAAAAAGTCTGCCATGAAAACATCATGATGTGATGTTGTCTGTTCAGGATTCTCTTTATTTCTCTCCACCTTTCTGCTCTGGGTCTTTCATAATACCCATAGTGAGATATTTGTAGGAGACCATTTCTTGCCTTATGGAATAGTCCTTGAAAGGAAATCATGTGGGAAAGTGTGTGGTATGTAAATATTGGGGGGAAAGAGTCTGGAACGGTTCAGTCTAGCAAAAAAAAAAAAAAAACTAAGGGGAGGACATAATAGACCTTTAGGAGATTATGCATAGGGTGTAAAAAGTGGACAGAGGGCGCGGTCACACGTACCATTAGTTTCGACACAGCTCCGTCTGGCTGACGGATTAAATGTGTTCGTTCAGACATCCACATCTGGCAATCGAGCATCATCCGGCGTCATCCAGGCTTGCTACGCATGAATGGCGCATTAATTTGACAGCACATAAAGTCCGGCCCTTTTGCAAAACAGCGGCACAGGATCGGCTTTTTGTTGTTTGGACAGCTCACGCGCGATACTGCCTCTCACCATTTTTTTCAAAGAAAGCCCCAGCAGACATGCGCATTGCCAGATCATCCGGGAATCTGAGGTGACGCTTCTGCTTCTCCAATGAATACAGGTTTGGAGGGGGGGGGGGAAACGTTATCCCACTATTCAGAACAGGGGAAAAATTCTTTTTTTTCAATGTGGAGGATTTCAAGATATCATTATCACTGCCAATTTCTAGGAAAATAATTCCTGGCAGTTCTGTGGTTTGGATTGGCAACGTTAATTCTGGAAACTTTTGCTCTTCCCCCCCTGTCTCTGAAGAAAGTTTTGATTTCCCAGCTCCAAACAGTTGGGCGCATGTTCAATGGACCCCCTCCCCTCCCAGAAATCACCATCTGATTACGCATGCTCCAAGAAAGGAGCGTGATAATATTGGATGTCTGATCGCACACAACAGAATGAATTGCATTCTTGGATGCTTGTCTGAACTGCCCTGCATCGAATCAATATTCAGCAGTTCAAATTTGAGCGCTATACACCCGCTTTTAATGGTACGTGTGACCGCACCCAGAGAGAACTTTTCCTCTGTCTCCCATTATAGGTTCTGGAGAGATACAAAGAAAAACTTCTTTACTCAATAAGTAATTAACTTGTAGAATTCACTCACATGGATAGTTTTAAAAGGGGTAAAACAGGTCAATGGAGGACAGGTGCATCAATGACTACTAGAAAATCAGCCTGGTTCTCTAGAAGTGACTCAAGCTGTGCTGGGGAAAGGAATTGGGAGAGCTGCTAGTGAGGTGACTTTCCTAAACTGCTGGGCTAACTGAGCTAGCTGCATGAGGGTTGCTGTATTAGAAAACTTTGTGAGTGTTTGGTGCCTGCTGGAGGGAGGTTTCTGATTGCTTCTGTGTGATTTTTGCTGATAGAGGAGGGCTTGTTTGCCTGGGGGTGCTTGCTGGCCCTGCCCTTGACTCGTGCTCTGGCTGTTAAGTCAGGGGTGTGCCTTTAAATTTCAAGGCTCCTGCTCACCAGAGACACGAACTAAAGGGCTCTTGCACTGTGGCTGTTAGCCTGGGGATTGGGCCTGGGGATCTTATAGATAGGAAAGTTTGCATTGTAGTGCTCCCTCCGCTTGTGAAGTAATGATGAATGTCCATAGATCATTTACAGTGACCTGCAGGGAGTGCATTATGTTTGTCTTCCTCTTTGAGGACAAGAAGGACTACACTTGTAAGTTAACAGGACTTAGAGGAGAAGGTTCAGAGCCCAGAGGAAAGAATTACTACTCTTCATGAAATCAAGGAAGGGGAGGAGTTCATAAACAGAAGCCTTGATGTCCTGCATAGAGAAGGAGAGACCAGTCGAAAGGACAGCGGTGCAGTTGACTGTCTTTAGGACATTCCTCAAAGTGCTACAGCCCTATCCCAAAGATGTTGAGCAAAACAGCAGTCCCATTAGAACTAAGGAATCTATTCCAGGCCCTTGTGGTGGAGCCAGAGATGGAAACATTGCCAACAGAAGTACTACACACACCAGAAAAGCATAGGGTGGAGAACAGGCAGATACAAAGAAATGGCAAGGGAAGGAAAAGGAAGGTGTTGGTCATAGGTGATTCCCTGCTGAGGAGTATGGAAAGTCTTGTATCCAGGCCTGAACCTCTGCCCAGGAGGTGTGTTGCCTGCCAGGGGCAAAATTTAAAAATATTATGGACAGGATCCCAAAACTTATCAAGCCCACAGAGCACTACCCATTTGTGATGGTCCATGTGGGAACCAACAACACAGCCCTGAACACCATCAGAAGCATTAAGGATGACTGTGAGGATCTCGGGAGGATGCTGAAGGGAATGACGGTGCAGATGGTGTTCTCTTCAATCCTTCCTGTTGAGGGAAGGGGAATAGGGAGGAAGTAGATGAGAATGGATAGTGGATGATAACCGCTGGCTGCATTGGTGGTGCCAGCAGGAGTGATTTGGATTCTGGGACCACAAGCTAAGTTTTCTGGATGATAACCTACTAGGACAAGATGGACTTCACCTGTCAACATCTGGGAAGAAGATGTTTGGCAGAAACCTGGAGAGATTCATCAAGAGGGCTTTAAACTGACAGCACAACAGGAAGGAGACAACCAACAGACGGACTTAAAACGAAAGAGAGCAAACAACAGAGGTCTACCTGGAAGGGCTGGGTCTATTGGAGCCAAAGATGCAAGCCTTCTGGTGTCTATGTACTGGTGCCCAAAGCTTGGGCAATAAGAAGGAAGAGCTTGAGCTTCTAATGCAGATGGAGGAATATCATTTAGTAGGCATTACAGAGACTTGGTGGGATGATTCCCATGGCTGGAATGTAGTAGTGGATGGATATGTGTTGTTTAAGAAAAACCAAAAGGGTGAAAGAGAAGGTGGATTGGCATTATATGTGAGGAGAGGGTCGGCTTGTCAGGAAATACTGGAGGAGGAGGGCAACAGTCGAGTGGACAGTGTCTGGGTGAGGATAAGGGAAGGACAAAAAGTATTGTGGTTGGAGTCTGCTACAGACCTCCTGAACAAGATGAGGAGGTGGATGCTTCCCTCCTTGAGCAGATTGACAAGGTATCCAAACAACATGACCTGGCAGTTATGGGCGACTTCAACTTCCCTGATGTGTGTGGGGAGACAAACTCTGCCAAGTGTCCACAGTCACAGACATTCTTGCTAAGGGGGTCTCAGCCATACTTAATATTGACCAACAGGCATGAGATGGTGGATGGGGTGAAGGCGGTGGGACCTTAGGGGAAAGTGACCACGTCCTGCTAGAATTCCTTTTGCTGTGGGGGAACCACAAAAGTTCATAGTCACACATGTATATTAGATTTTAGTAGGGCAGACTTTAATAAACAGAGGCATGATGAGGATTATTCCATCAGCAAGACTGCTGGAAGAGAAAGGAGCAAGTGAGAGGTGAGCTCTCTTAAAATAAGAGCTCATAAGAACATAAGAGAAGCCATGTTGGATCAGGCCAATGGCCCATCCAGTCCAACACTCTGTGTCACACAGTGGCCAATATATATATACACCTCTGCTCCATATTTTTATCCAATCCCCTCTTGAAGCTGGCTATGCTTATAGCCGCCACCACCTCCTGTGGCAGTGAATTCCACATGTTAATCACCCTTTGGGTGAAGAAGTACTTCCTTTTATCCGTTTTAACCTGACTGCTCAGCAATTTCATTGAATGCCCACGAGTTCTTGTATTGTGAGAAAAGGAGAAAAGGACTTTTCTCTCTACCCTCTCCATCCCATGCATAATCTTGTAAACCTCTATCATGTCACCCCGCAGTCGACGTTTCTCCAAGCTGAAGAGCCCCAAGCATTTTAACCTTTCTTTATAGGGAAAGTGTTCCAAACCTTTAATCATTCTACTTGTCCTTTTCTGGACTTTTTCCAATGCTATAATATCCTTTTTGAGGTGCAGTAACCAGAATTGTATACAGTATTCCAAATGAGACCGCACCATCGATTTATACAGGGGCATGATGATACTGGCTGATTTGTTTTCAATTCCCTTCCTAATATTTCCCAGCATGGCGTTGGCCTTTTTTATTGCAATCGCACACTGTCTTGACATTTTCGGTGAGTTATCTACCACAACCCCAAGATCTCTCTCTTGGTCAGTCTCTGCCAGTTCACAGCCCATCAGCTTGTATTTGTAGCTGGGATTCTTGGCCCCAATGTGCATTACTTTGCACTTGGCCACATTGAACCTCATCTCACCCAGCCTCAACAGATCCAACAGCTCTCACAAGCTCAAGCTGTTGCAAAAAGAAGGAAACAAGGAAAAGGATCCAAAAAGCCAATGTGGATGAGCAGAGACCTCCGGTATCTGCTAGGGGGAAAAAATGAAATATTCAAGAAATGGAGGCAGGGACTTCCCTCTAAAGAAGAGTATCTGCGGGTTGCTAGGCACTGTAGGTTGGCCATCATGCTGAGCTAAAGCTGGCCTGGGAGGCTCAATTTAAAAAGAAAATATGTGGATATGTGAAGAGCAAACACAAGATAAAAGAGGCCCACTGTTGGGTGAAAATGGAGAAACTCTGACAGAGGACAGTGAGAAAGCTGAAAGGCTTAATGTCTATTTTGCCTCAATTTTTTCTCTGAAGAAGAGTACAGGCTCATCTAGAGACAGTAGTAGCCAAGGCATGGCATCCAGGCTGCTGGTTAACAAGGACAGAGTGGTAGTTGAGAAGCACCTGGCTGCACTGAATGAGTACAAATCCCCTGGACGTGATTGTATGCACCCAAGAGTGCTCAAAGAACTTTCTAGAGAGTTTGCAGAGCCTTTGTCAATCATCTTCTAAACCTCTTGGAGGACAGGAGATGTGCCACAAGACTGGAGGAGGGTGAATGTCATCCCAATCTTCAAATTTAGGAAATTACAGGCCAGTCAGTCTGAATTATTGTAGCATAAATCAACTAGAACTAAGTTATGCGAAATCTAAAGTTTTATTTTTTCTAAATCTAGGAAGCAATATATCTGGAGGATATATCTGGAGGGATCATGAGCTCAAAGAAGTAAAATATTTTAAATATTTAGGTCTGGGAGGACACTTTAACCTTCCAGAGCATTCGATCGGTGACCTCAAAGTAGCTGTTTTACTGCAAAGGAACCGAGAGAGAAATTGCTGGAGAGAGTGGAGAGAGAAATTGCTGAATTACAAATTATTATGAAACTTAGAACAAACGCCTCCCCAGGACTGAACAGGGATATTGTTTTTTTATCTCATTACAGATGCTAAACCAACTCTCACTGAGTATAGTTACACATCCACAGTATTCCAATGTATTTCTCTTTTAGAATAGTGTATCAGAATAATTTTTGGAATTGACATACTCAAAATAGGGATATCGGCTGTTTATCTCATGACATACACTTAACCCATTTTCACTATATTTTATTGTATTCTTTTTTCCTTTTTTTCTAATGACAAACTAGAATGACGTTTGCATGTTAAATAGTAAATTAGGTGGACAAGAATATCACTATCCAGTGTATTTCTCTTTTACCTGCATTGACATTCTCAAATAGGGATATTGGCTGTTTATCTCGTTATGTATACTAAACCCATCTTCCACTATATTTTAATGTATTTTTCTTCTAATGGCAAACTATATGTATGTTACAAGTTAAAAGGTAAATTAGTTGGATGGGGAAAACTTCTGAGAAAGAAATGTCCTCTTTTTGGCCCAGGCATATACAACAGAGTGATTAACAGACATTCTCGCATTTTGACATATTACCGTTTTATTGCTTTCTCACACTCATGCTACCCAGATCAAAGGTTTGCTCAATTTGTTAATTTTACTATTTTGTCATTGGATCTTAACAGGACCGGATCAACGTGTTTTTTGAAGGGGGGGGGGCAAAATTAAAAAATGACGCCCCCTTATGGGCCATTCTACCTTATGGTCCCATAGAATACAATGGATTCCATACCCAATTTGGGGCCCCCCTCCGTCGGCGCCCAGGGCAAGCACCCCCTCTGCCCCCCCCCAACCCTAGATCCGGCCTTGGATCTTAAATTTGTACCATTTTGCATTCTATCAGCTTTATGTAACTCCAGGGTCGGCCAGCCCTGTATGGCTCTGCTCTCTGTACCTGATTCCTCGTCTGATGAAGTGTGCTTGGAGCACACAAAAGCTGACATTCTGAATAAAACTTTGTTGGTCCTAAAGATGCCCTCGACCCCTACTTTGTTCTACTGCTTCAGACCAACACGGCTGCCCACTCGGATCTATCTAGGATTCATACGTTCCACGTATGACTTCACACTGTTGTCGCAAGCCCGCGCGCCTGGGGTCTTTGAAATCTCTGCTTTTTGTAAACACAATGAAATGCTCCAGGGACAGTCCAGTGCATTTTTGGAATGAGGAGGAAGAGGAGGAGGAGATAGGATTTACACCCCACTCTTCACTCAAGAGTCTCAGAGCAGCTCACCATCTCCTTTCCATTCTCCTCCCACAACAGACACTCTGTGAGGTAGGTGGGGCTGCGAGATCTCTGAGAGCACTGTGACTGACCAAAGGTCACTCATCAGGTTCTCCCAGATTAGAGTTCGCGCACTTAACCGCTACACCAAACTGAAGGTGTCAGCTACAATTGCCAGGTCCCCACTGGCCACCAGCAGGGGATGGGGGGCAGGGTTGCCAGCTGGTTGAGAAACTGCTGGAGATTTGGGGATGGATCCTGGGGAGGCCAGGGACCTCAGTGGGATACAATCCCATAGGGCCCATCCTCCACAGCATCCATTTCCTCCAGGGGAACTGATCGCTGTAGTCTGGAGGGTAATTCTGGGGGACCCCCAGGTGCCACCTGGAGGCTGGCATTCCTCGTTATTCTCATATAAAACTGTGCTGATTTCTACCAGTTCCCCTTTGGGGCTTGGGAGAGCCCCAAACAAACGAGCTAGTACTCAGTACTAATGAGTCGAAGCATTGGGCTGGACGAATTCATATCTTCAAGCATCTGCTTCCAAGAGCTAAGGTGAGGCCTCTTGGCAGACATAAGAGAAGTCATGTTGGATCAGGCCAATGGCCCATCCAGTCCAACACTCTGTGTCACATAAGAACATAAGAGGAGTCCTGTTGGATCAGGCCAATGGCCCATCCAGTCCAACACTCTGTGTCACATAAGAACAGAAGAGAAGCCATGTTGGATCAGGCCAGTGGCCCATCCAGTCCAACACTCTGTGTCACATAAGAACAGAAGAGAAGCCATGTTGGATCAGGCCAATGGCCCATCCAGTCCAACACTCTGTGTCACACAGTGGCCAATATATGTGTGTGTGTATATATACACACACACACATTTATATATATATACTGTGACTAATAGCCACTGATGGACCTCTGCTCCGTATTTTTATCCAATCCCCTCTTGAAGCTGGCTATGCTTGTAGCCGCCACCACCTCCTGTGGCAGTGAATTCCACATGTTAATCACCCTTTGGGTGAAGAAGGACTTCCTTTTATCCGTTTCAACCTGACTGCTCAGCAATTTCATTGAATGCCCACGAGTTCTTGTATTGTGAGAAAGGGAGAAAAGGACTTCTTTCTCTACTTTCTCCATCCCATGCATAATCTTGTAAACCTCTTATCATGTCACCCCGCAGTCAATTCCTGATTCTGGGCCCCATCGATGACTTTAGATCAGAATGCAAGTCAAGGCCAAACACAGAATCACAATCAAAATTATGAAAAGCACACAACCAATTACATACTATGTTAGCCTCCCGTTTCCCTTCTTAAATTGTTCTCAATCCTATGCACTGGTACTAAAGCAAGGCATTTGAACCAAAACTGATTTAATCTCAGCGAATGCAGTAACACAGATATGACACAAATGCCTTTGAACATCTGTTACATTTCTACATGTTTCTAATTCAGATGTAACGCTTGCCAGGCTTGAATGTTCATTCTATCGCAGGCAAGCTCTCCTCTGATTTCTGTAGTAAAATAACAACATTTACAAATTGCACATTTTGGAGCAGAAAGGATGGAGACAGTTGGCGGTTTTCCCAAGGACTGAGAGCGGGATGATCGTTGCTTGTGGTGCATACACTTAATTTTTTTCTTCCACTGTAATCTCTAGGCAAAAAGGTTTTAGAGTAAGCCCAGAAATTATGCAAAACCTGTTTGGCCACAAACACAAGTGAGTATGCCCAGGGAAATCAGGGTTCTTCATAGTCCTGAAATCTATGACTTCAAATAGCCTCTGTCAAAGATGAAGGAAGCCTGATGAACAAAATTCCACATGGCATGTGGGGGGGGAGGGGCAGAGAGATGGGACAGAAAGGAGGAGAATTAGCAAAAAATGTATTTCCCCTCACTTTTGAGATGATTTTTATGCCACTCGCCCACAATAAGTCATTTATTACTTGTTTATTTATTTAAATAAATCCTATATTACAGGGGTGGCCAATGGAAGCTCTCCAGATGTTTTTTGCCTACAACTCCCATTAGCCCCAGCCATTGGCCATGCTGGCTGGGGCTGATGGGAGTTGTAGGCAAAAAAACATCTGGAGAGTTACCATTGGCCACCCCTGGCCCTACAACTCCCATCAGCCCCAGCCATTGGCCATGCTGGCTGGGGCTGATGGGAGTTGTAGGCAAAAAACATCTGGAGAGCTACCGTTGGCCACCCCTGCTATACTAGCTAGCTTTCTTCCATACAGAGCTTCCATACAGGTAAAATACATGAAATAAAATCCATGAACAACAGCAGTTAAAAATCATGGTTCAGGGCAGTAAATTAATCAAATGTGGTCCCAAATAACACCGTCTCCAACTGCATCCTAGAGATTGAAAGTGAGGGGGTCGGGTGCACCTCCCCGGGGAGGTTGTTCCATAACTGTCGGGCTGCAATCCAGAAGGCCCTCTCTTGTGTACCCACCAAATTTGATTGAGGAGATAATCAGGCAGGGCCATTTTAGCCCAGGCAGTGTTAAAATCTCTCCGACAAAACTTTGCTATTCAAGTTCCAACTGGCATTTAACTGCAAGGCCCCGTTGGACTGCCTACTAATTCCTTCAAGATCACCAGGGAGCTTTTGCTTGCTCCTGTTCCAAAATTCAGGTCACTTTGACTAATCTGAGATGGATTCCAATTAGCGACCTAGGGCAACGGTGAAAGAATCTCTATCACATCCCTAATTCAGCAAGTCATTCAGCCTCCCCAGAGCAATTTGGTTTTGATTGATGCCCATTCTCCCAACTCGGTGAATTTATATTTTAGCTGAGCACTGGCAGGATTTTGTAATTGAGTGTAGGCACCAGGCTGGTTGTTTTTTTTTGCCTCTGCAATTCAAGCTGAGTAGTCCTCAGGAGAAATAATAACGACAATGATGATAAATAATTAATTCAGTCACGTGCCTCCAATACTTAGCAAAATGGGAGCATTTCTCAGTGCCATTTGGAATTAAACAGAGAGAACACAAGAGTTGCAAAATGCACAATTCTGTCCTATAGCCATTCGGCGTGGCTACAGGATTAGCCCTCTGCACTGAGCTGCCAGAGGAATTAAAATAGCACCAGATACTCTTCGAACATCTAATAATGCCTGTCTCCAAGGGCAAAGATCTACTGTTTTGTTGATATCACCCTGCTTTGCCCAGACTAGCCCAGTCTTATGAGAGCTCAGAAGCTGCCCCTGTACCGAACTCGGAAACTGCAGCTAGTCCAGAATGCGGCAGCCAGGCTGTTAGTGGGACTACCTCGGTGGGAACATGTACAGCCTAGGCTGCGGGAGCTGCACTGGCTGCCAATTGTGTTCTGAGTTCGTTACAAGGTGCTGGTTATTACCTTTAAAGCCCTATATGGCTGAGGACCTGCCTACCTTAGGGACCGCCTCTCTCCATATATCCCCCAGAGAGCACTGAGATCTATCTCTCAAAATCTTCTAAAAATCCCTGGACCAAGGGAGGCCAAACTGAAAACAACGAGGGACCAGGCCTTCTCAATAATGGCTCCCCACTGGTGGAATCAACTGCCAGAGGAGGTGCGAGCCCTGCGGGACTTTAATCAGTTCCTCAGGGCTTGTAAAATGGTCCTTTTTCAACTGGCCTATAAGATGGAATCCTGAAAGTGACATCTAACCATCTGGATTTATATATACTGTACTGTAGCACCTTTTAATCTGTAGTGGTTTTAATTAATTTATTCATCTAATGTGTTTTAATTGTATCTTATTGTATAATTGTATTTTATAATCCTGGTACACTCCATGTCTTGTGAGCCGCCCTGAGCCTGCCTCGGCGGGGAGGGCGGGATATAAATAAAAGATTATTATTATTATTATTATTAAGCTAAGCATGGTCAATATTTGGAAGGAAGTCCAAGGTTCTTATGCAGATACAGGTAATGGCAGACCTCCTTTGAACATCTCTTGCTATGAAAGCCCCACGAAGAGGTCATCATAAGTTGGGTGTGGCATGACAGCACTTTCCAGGACCTACCTGCTTCTCCTGGTAATTTAAACAAATTTCCCAACAGCTTCTGTTGCTCACCTCAAGCACCATGTAGCACCTCAAGTCCAGTAGCACCTCAGAGATCCACAAGATTTTCAGGGTGTAAGTTTTCTACAGTCAAATCTCCCTCTGTCACAGGCCCGCATAGAATAAATGTTAGATAAGTTTGAGAGCCACAAGACATGAACAAATAATACAAACATGTCTCTATTAAAACTCTTAATATCTTCTTTGCACAGAAAAATAAAATATGTATGCACTTTACAACATGGCCATGCTTCAAGGAGACTTTTTAGAAAAAAAACAAAACCAGGGAATAACAGTCCCCATAAGATAAGCATAGGGAAAGGTTAGGGAATTGTTTTTTAGCACCAGTGGGAGAAGGAAACACACGTGTTATATTGTTATAAACACACTGGAGTATTAGGATTCAGGGGTACAACTTATTTAAAAGGGACAGACAAATGAGAAAGGACGGAGGCGTAGCAGTATATCTGAAGGAGGTATATATTTGTGAGGTTGAGCCGGAAACTCTTCTGATTTAATTTCAACCCGTTGGTTCTGGTCCTACCTTCTGGGGCCACAGAAAACAATTCCATACCATCCTCTAGATGACAGCCCTTCAAGTCCCTTCAGTCACAATGGCTAACTGACAGACTTGTCCCCCATGAATCTATGTAAATCCCTTTTAAAACTGTTTATTCCTGTCTCTCCACTCTTTGTGTAAAGAAGCAGTTCCTTTTTTGTCTGTCCTGAACCTACTGTCCATCAGCTTCATTGGATGCCCTTGAATTCTAGTTATTTTGGGACAGGAAGAAAAAAGTTATCTTTACCCACTCTCTCCACCCCAATTCATAATTTTATAAATCTGTCACATCCTCCCCTAGTTCTCTCTTTCCTAAATTGAAAAGTCCCAGCCTCTTCAGGCTTTCCTCATAAGGAAGGTGCTCCAACCCCTCGTCATCTTGGTTGCCCTCCTCTGTACTTTTTCTAGCTCTGCAATGTCTTTGTTGGGATATGGTCACCAGAGCTGTAAACAGGATTCCAAATGAGGCCGCACTATAGATCCATGCAGAGTAGGGTTGCCAATCCCCAGGTGGGGGCAGGGGATCCCCCGGTTTGGAGGCCCTCCCCCCGCTTCGGGGTCGTCAGAAAGCGGGGGGGGGGAGGGGAGGGAAAGGTCTGCTGGGAACTCTTATTATTCCCTAGGGAGATTTATTCCCATAGAGAATTGATCCGTGGGTATCTGGGGCTCTGGGGGGGGGCTGTCTTTTGGGGTAGAGGCACCAAATTTTCATTATAGCATCTAGTGCCTCTTCCCAAAATATCCCCCAAGTTTCAAAACGATTGGACCAGGGGGTCCAATTCTATGAGCCCCAAGAGAAGGTGCCCCTATCCTTCATTATTTCCTATGGAAGGAAGGCATCGAAAAGGTGTGCTGTCCCTTTAAATGTGACTGCCAGAACTCCCTTTGGAGTTCAATGATGCTTGTTACCGCCTTGATCTTGGCTCCACCCCCAAAGTCTCCTGGCTCCACCCCCAAAGCCCCCAGATATTTCTTGAATTGGACTTGGCAACCCTAATGCAGAGGCATTCCAATATTGGCCCTTTTATTCCCAATCCCGTTCCTAGAAGAAGAAGAAGATATTGGATTTATATCCCGCCATCCCCTTCGAAGAGTCTCAGAGCGGCTCACAATCTCCTTTCCCTTCCTCCCCCACTACAGACACCCTGTGAGGAGAGTGGGGCTGAGGGGGCTCTCACAGCAGCTGCCCTTTCAAGGTCAGAGTCTCAGAGTGGCTCACAATCTCCTTTAGCTTCCTCCCCCATAACAGACACCCTGTGAGGAGAGTGGGGCTGAGAGGGCTCTCACAGCAGCTGCCCTTTCAAGGTCAGAGTCTCAGAGTGGCTCACAATCTCCTTTAGCTTCCTCCCCCATAACAGACACCCTGTGAGGAGAGTGGGGCTGAGACGGCTCTCACAGCAGCTGCCCTTTCAAGGACAGAGTCTCAGAGCGGCTCACGATCTCCTTTCCCTTCCTCCCCCACAACAGACACCCTGTGAGGTGGGTGGGGCTGGAGAGGGCTCTCACAGCAGCTGCCCTTTCAAGGACAGAGGCTCAGAGCGCCCTACAATCTCCTTTCCCTTCCTCCCCCACAACAGACACCCTGTGAGGTGGGTGGGGCTGAGAGGGCTCTCACAGCAGCTGCCCTTTCAAGGACAACCTCTGCCAGAGCTATGGCTGACCCAAGGCCATTCCAGCAGGTGCAAGTGGAGGAGTGGGGAATCAAACCCGGTTCTCCCAGATAAGAGAGCTATGGCTGACCCCAGGCCATGCTAGCAGGTGCAAGGGGAGGAGCGGGGAATCAAACCCGGTTCTCCCAGATAAGAGAGCTATGGCTGACCCAAGGCCATGCTAGCAGGTGCAAGGGAAGGAGTGGGGAATCAAACCCGGTTCTCCCAGATAAGAGTCCTCACACTTCACCACGACACCAAACCGGCTCTCTAATAATCTCTAACATCTTCTTGAGTATTTCTAAGCCTATTTCTTGAGTGTTTCCTAATGAGATGCAGCTGTTCTTTCTGATCTTGCATAAGCGTTGGACTTCTCCACACTTGACTCAAATACTAGAAACGGCATTTCAGCCTCTTGTTGTCATAAAGCCTCCATTTATTTTTCCCCTCTCATTTCGCACCAAGATTAATTACCAGTCGCGTGAGGCCCTGAAATGGATTTTGGGGCCATGTCCATGAGGGCTGAAGGAAAAAAAGAGAAAAGGGAAGGATGCAGAACACACCTTGGAGTTAAGATGGAGTGCCAGAGTGAAGTGCAAAGACATTTTGTAACAGGAGAACCTCCAACATTCATTTGGCACTAATCCTCTGAATCTCAGAGCCAGGAGGCAACATTAGAGAAAGGTCTCAGCCTCTGTGTCCTGTTTGCTGGCCCTCCAAGAGGAACTGGTTGGTCACTGTGTGAGGCAGGATGCTAGACTAGATGGGCCACTAGAAAGGTATTTCTTGTGTTCTTATTAGGAAAGAACACAACAGGGCCGTCCTAAGCAGACTGATATCCTTCCAAACCTCCATGCATCTGATGAAGAAAGCTGAGTTTCTCAAATGCTTATGCTAAAATAAAATGTGTTAGCTGTAAAGGTGCTACTGGACTCTCTATTATTTTGCAGCAACAGACCAACATGGCTAACTCCTCTGGATCCTTCCATTGACTTCAGTGAACTCCAAAAGGTATAGCTGAGGATGGCACTGTCAATCACGTAAGCCTCCACTTTCCAGTCTTACTGGGTGAAGTTGAGCCGCACTAGCAGTCTGAATGGGAACCACGGCTCCGGTTTCGGCTGGGAACTTTTAAGCAGCCGTCGGAGTATCGGACCGCCTTGTTGCTGCTGCTAACTCAACCTGTGGCCAACCCGTTACTGTTGCTGCCGGCAGGGCCTTCGGAGACCTGGGTGACGCTGCTGGGAGGAACGGGGAGGGCTACTACCTGGGACCTGCCTACCTGAAGGACCGTCTCTCCCCACATGTTCCCCAGAGAGTACTGAGGTCGGGAACCCAAAATCTTCTCGCTATCCCTGGGCCAAAAGAAGCCCGCCTTAAGACTACTAGGGACAGGGCCTTCTCTGTTATGGCCCCTACATGGTGGAACCAGCTACCGGAGGAGGTGAGGGCCCTGCGGGACCTTACTCAGTTCCGCAGGGCCTGTAAAACAACCCTCTTCCGGTTAGCTTACACCTAACTGATATTGGAATTAATGTAGCTTTACCAGATTCTTGCTATTTATATTGTTATAAGGTTTGATGTTTTAAAGGTTTTAAATGTTTTGATTGTTTTAACTGCTTATATTTAACTGCTAATTTAATTTTAAGTCTTATTATCTGTTGTGAGCCGCCCTGAGCCACTTTTGTGGGAAGGACGGGATATAAATTATAAATAAATAAATACTACCCGCCTCGGGTCTCCTAAGATGCTCAAGAGGGTCGACTGGCACAAAATCTTACGCCAGAAAGGACGGGAATCACACAGCACTATCGCACTTTAAAAAACTTTGCACTCAAGATCTTGCACTTTAGAGACACAGTATCACTTTATCTGTTATATTACCTACCTCAACTGCCTCCAAGCTGCTAATCCACAATAGACTGAAATTGGATTTTTAACCGCTATATTGATTGATTGTCTTGGTTAATTAATATTGATGAAATTATTAACTAATTGGCTATTTGATGTAATATAGGATATTATTGGCAAATTAAATTTGGGGTGTTTGATTAGTTGTGGAGGGATTTAAAATTAATGTGCCATCAGACTTAACTTATTTATTATCAGCTAATTAATTAAGGGGAGATTGTGGGGTTTAGAGTTTAAATTGATTGGTTAACTGTTAGATTTGGCAGATATGATTACGGGGAAATGGATTGGCAAGGGCGGAGAGGGCTGGGAACTAATCATCTGTAGGGTGGTGAGTTGTGTTTTTACAACTGGGTTGAGGCTGTGGCAGAGACCACTGGGGGGATGACCGGCCTGGGGATTCCAGTACTCCTGGGGAGGGGAAGGTATGACTGTGGGAACAGACATTGCTATAAGGGAAGGAGACTGAGACATGGAAGTGCTCGGCCCCCTTCCAGTCTGTCTCCCATCCCGATGGTGGCAGGTAGCGGGGTCAGATTGAATTACTCGCCTCCGTCATTGGTGTTATGCAATGTCTGGTCCATAAATAATAAGACCTCAATCCTCTGAGAGTTTTTGCACGAGCAGGACATGGACCTGGCTTGCGTGACTGAGACCTGGGTGAGAGACGGAGAGACTGTAGCTCTCTCCCAAACGGCTCCCCCAGGATACTCAGTCTTTCACCAATAATGGACTAGCGGGGGGCGGGGGGAGGAGTGGCCCTATTCATACGAGAGGCTTACTCCTTTCGGGCTCTCCCAGCCCCAGAGATCAATAGCATTGAATGTGCCGGTCTGGCGTGGGACGTTGGGGAGGGATTGGCGATACGGCTGGTGTACCGGACGCCTAACACACCAGCCAGTGCCTTACTGTTTCTGATGGAGGCCGTAGCAGACTGGGCACTGGAGTACCCAAGGTTAGTGATCCTGGGTGACTTCAATGTGCATGCTGACGATGCAACCTCCAGCCAGGCGATGGCCCTAGTGTCATCCATGGTGATATGGGGCTCTCCCAATTTGTTACATCGCCCACCCACCAGGCGGGGTACATGTTAGACTTGCTCTTTGCAGTAGGGGTTTCGGTGAATGATATTATTGTGGAAGCAGTGCCATGATCGCACCACCTTGCCCTTAAGGCTCATGTGGATGTCCCACCACAAGCCGGTTTAGGCGGCGAGCATATTTTGGCTTGCCCGCGGAGCCTGATGGACTCAGAGCAGTTCCAAAGGGCTCTACGGGATCCATGGCCCCCTGGCAATTCTCTCGATGACCTGGTTGAGTCTTGGAACGGCCAGCTCTCCAGAGCCATCAATGAGATTGCACCTCGGCACACTCAGATTAAGCTGGCACCGTGGTATACCTCGGAATTGCGGCAGCTGAAACAAGGGCTCAGATGGCTAGAGAGGCAATGGTGGCATGCTCGAGACGAAGTGACTAGAACATCTTATAGAGAGTTTATGAGATCCTATGAGATGTCAGTCAAAGCCACAAAGATAACTTAGACCGTTTTCGCACACAGCTTACCTCGCAGTCACAATCCTATTCCCTCCGCAGTGTCTGGTCATTTTGCGTAGCAAATGTAAACTGCTAAAACCCAGTTTACGTTTGCGATGCAAAAGCCACGGCACTTCCTGTAACTCCGGCGCAGATGGTGGGAAATCCAACAGACACTGCGGAGGGAACAGGATTGTGACTGCGAGGTAAGCTGTGTGCAAAAACGGTTTTACTTTGCAGCCAAGATAGCGTCTGCAAATTTGCGCCCGGCACAATTGTTTACGACAATTCGGACTCTTACAACACTGCCACAGCGCAGGCCAAATGCTAGGGAATTCCAGATAGGCTGTGAGGCTTTTGCAGAATTTTTTGCAGATAAAATCTCGTCACTTGGTTGTGACCTCCCCACCACATTGGAGACAGTATGTGAACTCGAGGCTCTGTGCCTGTCTTCTGGACCAGTTCTGGATTGCTTCGACGTGCTCAGCCTGGAGGAAGTTGACAGAATTCTCCTCATTGAATGCCCAACAACTTGTGATTTGGACCCTTGCCCTTCCTGGCTAATTAAAGCTTGCCAGGGAGAGATAGATGTCCTATACGGGACATTGTAAATAGATCCCTCTCGGAGGGGCTTTTTCCAACGACTCTTAAAGAGGCTGTGGTCTGTCCCCTCTTGAAAAAAGTTACATCGGATCCGGCCGAATTGGCAAACTACTGGCCAGTCTCAAATTTATTTATTTATTTATTACTTTACATTTATATCCCGCCCTCTCCGCAAGCGGACCCTTTTTGTGTAAAATTATTGAGAGGGCAGTGGCGCTACAGTTACAGGGGTTTCTGGATGACGCTTCCATTCTAGACACCCACCAATTCAGCTTTCGCCCAGGTCATGGGACGGAAACAGTGCTGGTCGCCCTGGTGGATCACCTCCAGCGGCATCTGGATCGAGGTGGCTTGGCAGTGCTGATGTTGTTAGACCTATTGGCTGCGTTTGATATGGTTGACCATCAGCTACTGACCCGCCGCCTCGCCAATGCGGGGATTCAGGGGTCGGCCTTGCAATGGCTTTCCTCTTTCCTTGATGGTCGGGAACAAAGGGTGGCGATTGGGGGAGACCTGTCCTGGAGACACCCACTTAATTGTGGGGTGCCACAGGGGGCAGTGCTATCCCTGATGCTGTTCAACATCTACATGCGGCCCCTTGCCCAGATTGCCCGGGGGCATGGGTTGGGTTGTCACCAATATGTTGATGACACCCAACTCTATCTACCAATGGACAGCTGGCCTGACTGTCCCAGAAAATCTAGATCTGGCGCTGCAGGCTATGGCACGGTGGTTCTGGCTGAGTAGGCTGAAACTGAATCCAGCGAAGACAGAGGTCCTTTGCCTGAGTTGGGGGGGTCTGGGAAGGGAAATCCCCCTACCAGCGTTTGACGGTGTGCCATTGAAAACAGCGTGCAAGGTCAAGAGCTTGGGGGTGCTACTGGAGCCGGCCCTGTCATTGGAGGCCCAGATAGCAGCCACTGCTAAATCCGCTTTTTTTCATCTTAGGCGGGCGAAGCAGTTGGTCCCCTTCCTGGACCGCGACGACCTGGCAACAGTGGTCCATGCAATGGTCACCTCGAGGTTGGACTACTGTAATGCCCTCTACATGGGGCTGCTCCTGTGCCAAACCCGGAAACTACAGCTAGTGCAGAACGCAGTGGCCAGGCTGTTATTGGGACTCCCTAGATGGGAGCACATACAGCCGGGGCTGCAGGAACTGCACTGGCTGCCAATAGTGTACCGGATTCATTACAAGGTGCTGGTTATTACCTTTAAAGCCCTATATGGCCAAGGACCTGCCCACCTTAGGAACCGTGTCTCCCCATATATTCCCCAGAGGGCACTTTGATCTGGCTCGCAAAATCTATTGGTAATCTCCGGGTCGAGGGAGGCCAAACTGAAAGTCACCAGAGAAAGGGCCTTCTCGATTGTAGCCCCCCACTGGTGGAACCAATTGCCAGAGGTGATGCGGGCCTTGTGGAGCCTTGCTCAGTTCCGCAGGGCCTGCAAGACTACTCTTTTCCAGCTGGCTTATGCTACTGTGGGAGGAATACCGTCGCCACGGAAGAACTGTAAAATGTGTAACATCAAGATTTTAGCTCCAAGTCAATCTAAATGGTTTTAATGTTTGATTTGTAATATATGATTTTAATATATGATTTATAATATCTATGAATGATATGCAAACCGTGCATTTGGCCGACTGCACAAAAGAGTGTGGAGCAACAAGCATCTGAAAAAAGGCACAAAGATCAATGTTTACAAAGCGGTTGTGATGACAACCCTCATCTATGGCTCCGAATCGTGGGTTTTATACCGTCATCACCTGCGACTCCTTGAGCGCTTTCATCAGCGCTGCCTTCGCACCATCCTCAACATCCACTGGAGTGACTTTGTGACCAACACTGAAGTCCTCAAGCGGGCAGAGGTTACCAGCATCGAGGCACTGCTGTTGAAGACGCAGCTGCGCTGGGCAGGGCATATTTCTAGGATGGAAAACCACCGCCTTCCCAAGATTGCCCTGTATGGCGAACTCTCCACCGGCCATCGAAATAGAGGGGCACCAAAGAAGAGGTACAAGGACTCCTTGAAGAAATCCCTTAGCACCTGTCACATCAACCATCCCTTAGCACCTGTCACATCAACCATCACCAGTGGTCTGACCTAGCCTCAGATCGCAAAGCATGGAGGCACACCATCCACCAGGCTGTCTCTTCCTTTGAGAACACACGCATAGCTGGTCTTGAGGACAAAAGGAGATTGAGGAAGAATCGCACTGCTACAGCACCAACCCCAAATCAGACTTTTCCCTGCAGCCGCTGTGGCCGGACCTGCCTGTCCCACATTGGTCTTGTCAGCCACCAGCGAGCCTGCAGCACCAGCGAGCCTGCAGCAAACGTGGACTTGTCAGCCACCAGCGAGCCTGCAGCAAACGTGGACTATTGCACCCTTCTTAAATCTTCGTTCGCGAAGCCAAGCCGAGAGAGAGAGAGAGAATGATCTATTATATGTATTGCGATTATTGAAATGTTTATGTTGTGAGCTGCCTTGAGCCTGCTACGGTGGGGAGGGCGGGATATAAATTAAATATTATTAGCCCCCACTTGATGTCGGGAGGGGGAAGGACATAGTTTAGACCAGGAGTGGTCAAACTGCAGCCCAGGAGCCACATGTGACTTTTCCACACGTATTGTGTGGCTCTCAAAGCCCCCACTGCCCTGTCCACCAGCTTGGAGAAGGCATTTCTCTTTAAATCACTTCTCCCAGTCAAACAAATGGTAGCTTGGAGAATTCATTTAAAGTTGAAATTGCTTTCTTTCCACCTCTCCCTCCCTCCATCTACTTTCCTTCCTTCCTTCCTGCTCTCAAACATCTGGTGTTAATTCTATGTGGCTCTTATGTGGAGAGCCAGTTTGGTGTAGTGGTTAAGTGCACGGACTCTTATCTGGGAGAACCGGGTTTGATTCTCCACTCCTCCACTTGCACCTGCTGGGATGGCCTTGGGTCAGCCATAGCTCTGGCAGAGGTTGTCCTTGAAAGGGCAGCGGCTGGGAGAGCCCTCCCCAGCCCCACCCACCTCACAGGGTGTCTGTTGTGGGGGAGGAAGGGAAAGGAGATTGTGAGCCACTCTGAGACTCTTTGGAGTGGAGGGCGGGATATAAATCCAATATCTTCATCTACCTCACAGGGTGTCTGTTGTGGGGGAGGAAGGTAGAGGAGATTGTGAGCCGCTCTGAGACTCTTCGGAGTGGAGGGCGGGATATAAATCCAATATCTTCTTCTACCTCACAGGGTGTCCGTTGGGGGGAGGAAGGGAAAGGAGATTGTGAGCCACTCTGAGACTCTCCAGAGTGGAGGGCGGGATAGAAATCCAATATCTTCATCTACCTCACAGGGTGTCTGTTGTGGAGGAGGAAGGGAAAGGATATTGTGAGCTGCTCTGAGACTCTTCGGAGTGGAGGGCGGGATATAAATCCAATATCTTCATCTACCTCACAGGGTGTCTGTTCTGGGGGGGGAGGTAAAGGAGATTGTGAGCCACTCTAGAGACTCCTCGGAGTGGAGGGCGGGATATAAGTCCAATATCTTCATCTACCTCACAGGGTGTCTGTTGTGGGGGAGGAAGGTAAAGGAGATTGTGAGCCACTCTGAGACTCTTTGGAGTGGAGGGCAGGATATAAATCCAATATCTTCATCTACCTCACAGGGTGTCTGTTGTGGAGGAGGAAGGGAAAGGAGATTGTGAGCTGCTCTGAGACTCTTTGGAGTGGAGGGCAGGATATAAATCCAATATCATCTTCTTCTTCTTACATTAAGCTGGTTTGGCCACCCCTGGTCTAGACGGAGGCCTTCAGCTGATATCTGAATGCTCAAATTCTCATGACTTTTGGAGTCTGCACCTGGCAAAGTTGAACTGCAGCTGGAAGGTAACCCAGAGGGTAATTTCTCAAAAGCGGTACTTGCTGAAAGACAGAACACCCATTCTGGGATCCAATGTTGTGAAGCAGTTAGAATGTCACACAGGGTCTGGAGGACCTGAGTTCAAATCCTTGTTTGCCATGATGCTCCTCCATGGTTACCCAATCAGTTTCTCATAGCCTAACCTACCTCACAGAGTTGTTGTAATAAAGTAGGGGAGGTTCTAGATGTGATTAAATGTACTAGATAGGCATTTTTAAATTTTCATTAATATCTTGCCTTTCTCTCCAACTGGGACCTAAAGCAGCTGATATTGATCTCCTTTTCATTTTGTCCTCACAACAACCCTGTGAGATAGGTGAGGCTGAGACTGTGCGGCTGGCCCAAGGTACTCAGTAAGCTTCCATGGCTGAGTAGGGATTTGAACCTGGGCATCCCAGATCTTAAGGAATACCCCTCACTGGTTACAATTCACTGGCTTCGTCATCTTTGCCTTGTCCCAGTTCTTAGGAAGTCACAGAAGTGTATCCTTTTGTTTCCAGAACATTGCCATCCTGCTAATGACAATTTTTATGTTCTGTGCAAATCTGTGGCGAGAGTGACACCCAGCTTTTGCATCTCCTTGAAGAATGCACACAGTTCAGAAGAGTGTCTCCTGTTTATGAAGGGCATTCAGAGTTTAAGAGAGATTGCAGGCCAAATGAGCACAGCAATGCGCCAGATGAGTGACATACAGAATAACAGCAAAGTGCCATGCGTCCCCCTTGGTACGCTGATGCATTTGCAAGCCCTCTAGGCCTCAGCCTACACTCGTTGCCTCCTGCTTAACGCATGTTACAGCCCTCCTTTTACAATGTACTATGTGCTTAAAAGGGCCTCTGGTTTTGAGGAAATTTTGATCAGAGAGGACTTCCTTGAGGCCACAACAAACATGGGATCACAGTTCATGGTGGAGGAGATACAAACAAATAAACACTGTGATATGCTGGCTAACACATTTAGTAAAACTTCTATCAAGAATATTTTTATCAAGAACCTTACAAATCTCTTGTCGTGTTATAAAGAAGTATAACCCTATGTTTGGATGCTGGCTCGTCGACCCTCCTCCCAGACTTGACCACGCCCCTCCTGGCCGGGAGGGAAGCTCCTGCTGACAGCCAGCCAGTTGGCAAATTGACCGCCAGCACCTCCAGCTGCTGGAAAGACCTGTCCACCATGCTGCCCCCCCCTTTCCCTGTGTTAGAGAGACCCCACCAACGGCAGACCTGGGTCCAGCCAGCTCCACGGAGACCACAGACATGCCGGCCAAAATTTCTCAATCGTTCCACAGGTGGGGACACAAGCTGATTCCGCATTTGGTGTTTGCCTCCCTTTCGCTCCGGGGTTGTTCCGTGCGGGTGTGATTTCCCGATTCCGCACTAGAGGATTTCTCCCAGATTCAATTCCCGATCTGTTCTGTGTGTTCTGATTCCGCATTACTGCTGCTCCCGGAGTTTCCCCAACAATCGTAGCAATTTCATCCTTCCTCCTTACTCATGCATACAGTTTTCCTTTTCTTTTTTTTAACACGCATGCATGTTCGCGTTACAACGCGATAGTTTTTGTTTGCATTACAACATAATCTGAGTCGGAGATCAGGAAATCTGAGTTGGCGATCCGCCATTATTATTTAATTAAATTCTAAGCGCTCTTCGCATGCTTGCGTGCCGTGCCTGATGGATGATCACTGGCTTAGTTTTTTTAGTTTTTAGTTTAGTTTATTTATGATTTGTATCCCGCCCTTCCCACCAGGTGGCTCAGGGCGGCTCACAACACATGAAATCCGACATAACAATATTAAGTTTAGGCATTTACACAATTAAAAACATTTAAAATATAAAAAAACATTAAAACAAAGCAGAAGTCTAATAGAGCTACACTTAGGGCGTTTTCGCACTGACCTTAATCAGCAGCGACGCTCCTCTTCACCGCGCAGGATCAGCGTGGATTTCGCACTAATTGCCGCGGAGCACCTGGAAGAGCCGGAAAGTCCTGCGGCTTTTGCGGCGCAAATGGAAACTGGTTTTTGGCGGTTTCCGTTTGCGCTGCAAAAGCCGCGGGACTTTCCGGCTCTTCCGGGTGCTCCATGGCAATTAGTGCAAAATCCGCGCCGATCCTGCGCGGTGAAGAGGGGCGTCGCTACTGATTAAGGTCAGTGCGAAAACGGCCTTAGTTTCCTATGCCGGTTAGTTATAGGCCAGCCGGAAGAGGGTTGTCTTACAGGCCCTGCGGAACTGAGCAAGGTCCCGCAGGGCCCTCACCTCTTCCAGCAGCTGGTTCCACCAGTAAGGCGCCATTACAGAGAAAGCCCTATCCCTAGTAGATTTCAGGCAGGCTTCCTTTGGCCCGGGGATAACGAGAAGAGGCTTAGACAGCTATCCCAAATAAGTGCAGATAATGGTCAAATTGCGTTACATTGTTATATATTTTTTGCGTTGTAACGCGAAACGTGATTTGTTTTTTTAAAAAAATTACTTTATTTCAGATATTGGATAATTTTCAAACAGGAGTAAAATTAAGGAAGTATGGCGAAATAACTGGGCGGAATCATGGGCATGGAGTTATGTGGGTGTGTTCTACTGATGCGGGAATTGGTGTGAGTTCCGCACATAAATCTCCAGCCACGAAACCGCATCAAAAATAAGCTTCTCGTAAAATGACGATCTCCTAGACGCGGGGGACACTACTTTAGAGGCGGGTCAAACTGCCGCTCCGGGTCAAGAGATGTGGAAACCAACGTCTGCCCCGGGGGAAACAAAGCACCGAGGCTGGAGCAAAGGCCAATGCGGAATCACCCAAGGTTTTCAATAAAACATACCAGTTGGCTGAGAGAGGGGGCAGGGACTGCATGAACAGGGATTTATGCACTTGATCTTAGCCAAAAGGCTGAGAAGGGCAGGGATGTAATGAATGGAACGCTACCATGCCAGGGAGGAAACGCTCAGTGCCTGAGATGAGAGAAGTTCAGAGAGAGAGTGAGAGCAGGCAGAGTAGTGTCTGATAGGGACACAGGTGGCCCTAACCTCGCTGCAGACACTGTCTGAGGTGCAGCGTCCAAACTTTAACCTGAATCCTGGAGGCCTCACCCAACTCCTCCCTCATCCCGGAGCCTGAGGAAGCGGGGACACCCTACAATATTACAAAGAAAAGTCCATCCCAGTGAGAACCTGGATATAGGCTCTTTTCATCAAAATATTAGCCACAGTGTGTGTGTGTGTGTGTGTGTGTGTGTGTGTGTGTGTGTGTGTGTGTCTGTCTGTCTGTCTGTCTGTCTGTCTGTCTGTCTGTCTGTCTGTCTATCTATCTATCTATCTATCTATCTATCTATCTATCTATCTATCTATCTATCTATCTATCTATCTATCTATCTATCTAAATTATTGGCCACTGTGTGATACAGAGTGTTGGACTGGATGGGCCGTTGGTCTGATCCAACATGGCTTCTCTTATGTTCCTATGTTCTTTCTCAGGAGTATTCCTATATATTTCAAAGTTATCAGCCTCATATAATTCAGTGTGTGTACTGGGAGCAAGCCAGGCCTTAACATCTCTAAACAGATGCAAAAGCGTTCTGGATTTGGCTGGCGAAATGCTCTCTGCAACCTCTTCATTTCCTTCAAAATTAGCATCCTGGAATAAACCGTGGTAATTATAACAGGATGCAACACAAAGCTGAATGAGAGTAAAGATCTATGCACACACATCTATATTTGCATGTCTATGTATATATAATAAAATAATATATATAGAAATTTAAAAATGAAACTTGATTAAAAACTTACCTCTCAGTGCCACTTAAGTGTTTATATGAAGCAAGCCAGTCCTGAACCTAACCTGATGCAAAAGTCTTCTGAAATTTGGTGGCAAAATGCTCTCTCTTTCTCTCTTCTCTTTTAAATCACTTCAGTGTTTAATACAGGAGCAAGTCATACACTTAACCACTACACCGCACTGGCTCTCTGCTTTGTCCCACTGTAAACAATGATGAAGAAGATATTGGATTATATCCCGCCCTCCACTCCGAAGAGTCTCAGAGCGGCTCACAATCTCCTTTCCTTTCCTCCCCCGCAACAGACACCCTGTGAGATGGGTGGGGCTGAGAGGGCTCTCCCAGCAGCTGCCCTTTCAAGGACAACCTCTGCCAGGGCTATGGCTGACCCAAGGCCATGCTAGCAGGCGCAAGTGGAGGAGTGGGGAATCAAACCGAGTTCTCCCAGATAAGAGTCCGCACACTTAACCACTACACCAAACTGGCACATTCTCCCTCCAGACAGTGGGAAATCTGAAGGACGGTGCGCAGAGAAGAGGAACGTGACAGCGGAGTGAGCCGAGTGTGAAATCGGTCAGAATCGTTCGCTAGGCAAAATTAACCCAGGGGTGGCTCCTCTCCACCTTTCTCAACTCAGGATTTCCAGCCATTTCCAGGGCACTGGAAAGTGCCCAGAGCCATCAGAATAGAACAGCCTGCCCTGGGGAGAGCCTTCTGGGGGTGACAGGAAAGGCCATCAAGCCACAAAGGATTTATGGTGATCCCACTTGGGATTTTCAGGGCAAGCGGCATTCAGAGGTGCTTTGCCATTGGCAGCCCCTCAGCATAGCGACTCCAGACTCCCTTGGTAGTCTCTAGGGTTGCCAAGTGCAATTTAAGAAATATCTGGGGACTTTGGGGGTGGAGCCAGGAGACATTGGGGGTGGAGCCAGGAGACATTGGGGGAGGAGCCAAGAGCAAGGGTGTGACAAGCATAATTGAACTTCAAGGGAGTTCTGGCCATCACATTTAAGGGGACTGCACAAATTTTTAAATGCCTTCCTTCCATAGGAAATAATGAAGGATAGGGGCACCTTCTTTTGGGGCTCATAGAATTGGACCCCCTGGTCCAATCTTTTTGAAACTTGGGGGGTATTTTGGGGAGAGGCACTATATGCTATACTGAAAATTTGGTGCCTCTATCTCAAAAAACAGCCCCCCCAGAGCCCCCGATACCTGCGGATCAATTCCCCATCATTCCCTATGGGAATCGTTCATGGAGGTGCATGATGGCTCTGGGGGCGGGGCTTCCCCCACCGGCCAACTGGCTGGGGGAGGGGGGAAGCCTGTAAAACCGGGGGATCCCGCTCTGGGACCTGGGGATTGGGAAGCCTAGTAGTCTCCCATCCAAGAACCAGTCAGGGCTGAGGCCTGCTTAGCTTCTGAGGATGAGATCTGGCTAGCCTGGGCCATCGACCTCAGGGGTGGCCAACGCTAGCTCTCCGGATGTCTCTTTGCCTACAACTCCCATCAGCCGCAGACAGCATGGCTGATGGGAGCTGTAGGCAAAAAAACATCCAGAGAGCTACCGTTGGCCACTCCTGATATACATCATGTTGCCCCCTCCCCAATGGTCAAAGATAGGTCTCTCCCCCGCCCCCTCCCCCTTTGGATCAGGAAGCAGCCTGGGAGAAAAGACTTGAACCCGACTTTTTGCCCACAGTGCAGCTGTGGTCAGAATCCAGGCCTTTTGCTCCTGGGGATTTTTAAGGGGAGGGGGAAACGGCGGCGGCAACTCCACCCCTGGAAGGCTGTGCGTTTTTCAAGTCACTTCTGCAAGGCGCTATAGGGCACAGTGGCTCTCCGAATGTTTTATTTGCCTACAACTCCCATCAGCCCCAGCCATTGGCCATGCTGGCTGGGGCTGATGGGTAGGCTTCCCAATCCCCAGGTCCCAGCGGGGGATCCCTTGATTTTACAGGCTTCCCCCCTCCCCCAGCCAGCTGGCCGGCGGGGGAAGCCCCTCCCCCACAGCCATTATGCACCTCCATGAACAATTCCCATAGGGAATGATGGGGAATTGATCTGCAGGTATCGGGGGCTCTGGGGGGGCTGTTTTTTGAGGTAGAGGTGCCAAATTTTCAGTATAGCATCTAGTGCCTTTCCCCAAAATACCCCCCAAGTTTCAAAAGGATTGGACCAGGGGATCCAATTCTACAAGCCCCAAAAGAAGGTGCCCCTATCTTTCATTATTTCCTATGGAAGGAAGGCATTTTAAAAGGTGTGCTGTCCCTTTAAATGTGATGGCCAGAACTCCCTTGGAGTTCAATTCTGCTTATCACACCCTTGCTCTTGGCTCCGCCCCCAAAGTCTCCTGGCTCCACCCCCAAAGTCCCCAGATATTTCTTGAATTGGACTTAGCAACCCTACTGATGGGCGTCGTAGGCAAAAAAAAAAAAATCTAGGGAGCCACTGCGCCCTACCCCTGCGCGGCTATGCTTGAAGCTCCGCGCGCTCCGGAGCAGCACGGAGCCACAGCGCGGCCGTTAAGGTGAGGACGGAGTCGGAGAACGAGAAAAGAGGTTTCTGCAGAAGCGGGAGAAGGCAGCGAGAGGCAGAAGGGCGCACCAAGGGCACCTGGGCGCCGCCGGCCCGGAGGAGGGCGCCAACGGGCAGCTGCTTCGCCCTGGACGCGCTCTCAGCATGCGCGCCCCCGTCGACCACGAGGTCCGGCGCGCCTACGAGCTCGACGGGCAGGCTAGCGCCCCGGGCGCCACCCCCCCCCCCCCCCACCGACCGCCAGCTGCAAGGTGCTGGTGCGCCTCCTCGACGGCAACGACGACACACCCACCCTGGCTGTCAGCGCCCTTTGGCCGCCCCCCCCCCCCGCAGGAAGACCCCCGCCAGCGGCCCCCCGACGCCGGGGCCAACGGGCAGGGGCGCGTAGCCCTCCCGCGCGCCCACGAGGCCGGCTGCACCCTGCTCACCGCCGGGCGAGCACAACCTGACCCTTGGGCCCACGGCCTCACCCGATCTCGCCCCTTTCCCCCAAACTGACAATTCGCGCCGCAATCGGAGACACCAACTCTGCGGCTCCAAGATTTCAGCGCAGAACGTCAGCTTGGGGGCCAGGGCGAAACCCCGCCGGTCTAGGGAACGTTGGCTCTCCAGATGTTGGGGGGGGGGGGGGTTTGCCGACAACTCCCATCAGCCCCGGCCAGCGTGGCCAAAGGCTGGGGCTGGTGGGAGTTGTAGGCAAAGAAACACATCTGGAGTGCCAGCCTTTCCTACCCAGCTGTGAAACTGGTCCTGGGCTCGCCCCGCCCGGAATCCACCTGGCTGCCCTCCGCACCAGATCTCCTGGAAAAGGCAGAGGAAGCGCCGCCCCCGCCTAGTCGGGCTGCTTTGCGGTGGGCTCCTCGGAGGGGCGGCGGGTGCAAGCGGGCGTCGAAGTTAGCAATGGAGGCGCGCCGCCGCTCAGTTAGCGCAGCAGGTCGGGTTGCCTTGCGGGTGGCTCGCCTGGCGGCCGGAGACGCTTCCAAGGGCCCCGGCGCCGAGCTGTCACTTCACAAGCGGACGGGCGAGCTCTTTCTGCGGCGCTGCTGATCGCCCTCGAGGACCGACGGAGCGGCTCATTCCCGGGGACGCGCTGCCCTCTCGCGTCGAGATCGTGGCACTGCAGGAAAGGAAAGGACAGGTCCCCTGGGCAAGCAGCGCCAGTTGTTTCCGACTCTGGGGTGACGCTGATCTCACAACGTTTTCACGGCAGACTTTTTACGGGGTGCGTTGCTATTGCCTTCCCCAATCTTTTACGCTTTCCCGCAGCAAGCTGGAGGCCCATTTGACCGACCTCGGAAGGATGGAAGAAGAAGAAGAAGATGTTGGATTTATATCCGGCCCTCCACTCTGAAGAGTCTCAGAGCGGCTCACAATCTCCTTTATCTTCCTCCCCCACAACAGACACCCTGTGAGGTAGATGAAGATATTGGATTTATATCCCGCCCGCCACTCCGAAGAGTCTCAGAGCAGCTCACATTCTCCTTTACCTTCCTCCCCCACAACAGACACCCTGTGAGGTGGGTGGGGCTGAAGAGGGCTCTCACAGCAGCTGCCCTTTCAAGGACAACCTCTGCCAGAGCTATGGCTGACCCAAGGCCATTCCAGCAGGCGCAAGTGGAGGAGTGGGGAATCAAACCCGGTTCTCCCAGATTAAGAGTCCGCATACTTAACCACTACACCAAACTGGAAGGCTGAGTCAACCTTGAGTCAGCTACCTGAATCCAGCGTCTGCCTGAATCGAACTCAGGTCGTGAGCAGAGAGTTCAGACCTCAGTACTGCAGTACTGCTGCTTTACCACTCTGCGCCTGGGGCCGCTTTTCTTGGAAAGGAAAAGTCCCCTGTGCAAGCACCAGTCGTTTCCGACTCTGGGGTGACGTTTCTCTCACAGCGTTTTCACAGCAGACTTTTTAAGGGGTGGTTTGCCATTGCCTTCCCCAGTCTTTTACACTTCCCCCCCAGCAAGCTGGGTACTCATTTTACTGACCTCGGAAGGATGGAAGGCTGAGTCAACCTCGAACCAGCTACCTGAACCCAGCATTTGCCAGGGATTGAACTCAGGTCGTGAGCAGAGCTTAGGACTGCAGTACTGTAGCTTTAACACTCTGCACCATGGGGCTCTTTACCCCCCAGGTCAAAGTGAGAGTTTTTACGGGGTGCTTTGCTATTGCCTTCCCCAGTCTTTTACACTTCCCCCCCAGCAAGCTGGGGACTCATTTTACCGATCTGGGAAGGATGGAAGGCAGAGTCAACCTGTAGTCGGCTACCTGAACCCAGCTTCCGCTGGAATCGAACTCAGGTCATGAGCAGAGAGTTCAGACCACAATACTGCAGTACTGCTGCTTTACCACTCTGTGCCACTGGACTGCTAGGCTAGAGGAAAAGGGAAGGAAAGGTCCCCTGTGCAAGCACCAGTCGTTTCCGACTCTGGGGTGACGTTGCTTTCACAGCGTTTTCACGGCAGACTTTTTACGGGGTGGTTTGCCCTTGCCTTCCCCAGTCTTTTACACTCCCCCCCCCCAGCAAGCTGGGGACTCATTTGACCGACCTCGGAAGGATGGAAGGCTGAGTCAACCTCGGGCCGGCTACCTGAACCAGCTTTCGCTGGGATAGAACTCAAGTCGTGAGCAGAGAGTTCAGATCACAGTACTGCTGCTTTGCCACTCTGCACCACGGGGCCGCGCGTGGCCCCGCAGCCGCTGTATTTTTCTTTCCCACTGGCCTTTCTCCCCTACCAGGGGTGGGGAACAGTGGCCTACAACTCCCATCAGCCCCAGCCAGCATGGCTAATGGCTAGGGCTGACGGGAGTTGTAGGCCAAAACATCTGGAGAGGCACTGTTCCCCACCCCTGCGTGACCGATCCAAGCGAGCAGCCGTGTTGGTCGGAAGCAGCTGAACAAAGCAAGAGTCAAGTGGCTCCTTCAAGACCAACCAGTTTTTATTCAGAACATAAGCTTTCGTGTGCTCTTAAGCACAGCTCATCGGAGGACTCCTCGTCTGATGAAGTGTGCTGAAGAGCACACGAAAGCTTACGTTCTGAATAAAAATTGGTCTTAAAGGTGCCACTTGACCCCTGCTTTGTCCCCCAGACAGATTTCCTTGTTTTGGTCTGGTTGCTCATTTCCCCCGTGCTGGAAGACAAAAGACCCATAGTGGTGAAGCCCCAGGAAGGGCGGGAGGGAGGGAGGACCATGGATCTGAACTTCTTATAGGAAGAGAAAAGAGTAAGGATCCAGTAGCACCTTAAAGACAAACAACATTTATGGCAGGGTATGAACTTTCATGAGGCACTTCTTCAGTTCTACCGCTGCAAACAGACTGACGCAGCTTGATCTTTAGGGTTTGTAGAGTCTTTCGGGCTCAAGTGCCGTGTTCTACTGGAGAAAGTTTTCCTTCCAGATGTTTCGTTCTCAGCTGCGGAGAACATCCTCAGTGGCGTTGCAGCCGGAGCAGGCGCTCAGACCTTCTTGGCTGCTGTGCATTGAGTGGGGCCGGGGCTGCTGGAGAGCTGCTATTTCTAGGCTGGAGGGGGTGTGATGAAAGGGCAATTGGTTTCTGGATGTGCCCATTGTTTGGTGGGGCTTCCTGGAAGGTCCCAGGTTGATCTATCTCTTCTTTGGAAGCCCAAAATAAAAATGTGATGGGTAAGTAGGGAAGTCCAAGGAGGCAGAGGGTACGGCTGTTAGCACCATGCACGCGGAGGGTTGCCTTGCCACCTCTGGGTTGGGAAATTTCTGGAGACTGGCGGGAGGGATGTGGAACTTCAGGAAAGTGGAGTATGGGGAGGAAAGCGATCTCAGTGGGGGATAATGCCATGGAGTCTGCCCTACAAGGCAGGGGGGCTGATCTCTGTGTTCTGTAGATCAGTTGTAATTCTGGGAGATATCCAGACCCCACATGGACATTGGCAACCCTGTGCGAGTTTATGGTTGCTGAGTGGTTAGCAGGGCCTGGCTTGAGCTCTGGCTGCTCATGCCGATGAGAAGGGAGATCAGCTAAGTTCCAAGATCAGTTAAATTCAGCCGCTGCACACTTGTATGGCAATGACTATGCACACGTAAACACCCCCCCCCCCCAGTTAGTATTTCAAAGATCTTTGCAATCTCCCAGATCACAAGATACTACCTGTGTTGCGGTTTAACAATCCATTACATATGAAGCTGCCTTCTACTGAATCAGACCCTCTTTGGTCCATCAAAGTCAGTCTTGTCTACTCAGACTGGCAGCGGCTCTCCAGGGTCTCAAGCTGAGGTTTTTCACGCCTACTTGCCTGGACCCTTTTTATTTGGAGATGCTGGGGATTGAACCTGGGACCTTCTGCTTACCAAGCAGATGCTCTGCCACTGAGCCACCGTCCCTCCCCTTTAGTGGCTCTCCAGCTGAGGTTTTTCACGCCTACTTGCCTGGACCCTTTTTAATTGGAGATGCCGGGGATTGAACCTGGGATCTTCTGCTTACCAAGCAGATGCTCTACCACTGAGCCACCGTCCCTCTCCTTTAGTGGCTCTCCAGGGTCTCTAGCTGAGGTTTTTCACACCTACTTGCCTGGACCCTTTTTAGTTGGAGATGCCAGGGATTGAACCTGGGACCTTCTGCTTACCAGGCAGATGCTCTACCTCTGAGCCACTGTCCCTCCCCTTTAGTGGCTCTCCAGGGTCTCCAGCTGAGGTTTTTCATGCCTACTTGCCTGGACCCTTTTTAGTTGGAGATGCCGGGAATTGAACCTGGGACCTTCTGCTTACCAAGCAGATGCTCTACCACTGAGCCACCATCCCTCCCCTTTAGTGGCTCTCCAGGGTCTCCAACGGAGGTTTTTCACGCCTATTTGCCTGGACCCTTTTTAATTGGAGATGCCGGGGATTGAACCTGGGATCTTCTGCTTACCAAGCAGATGCTCTACCACTGAGCCACTGTCCCTCCCCAACTCATTGGATGAGTTTCCTGAATCACCCGTGTCATTGAACCTCCTCCTGCAAGTCTGTGTGCAGGCTAGACTGCTAATTCTCGGATGGGAAATTCCTGGGATGTTGTGGCTGGAATTTGTGGATGCCAGTGTTTGGGGAAAGGAGGGACCTCAATGGGGTACACAATGCCATAGAATCCACCCTGCAGAGCAGCCATTTTCTCCTGGAGTATTGACCTCTGTAGTCTGGAAATCAGTCGTAATTCTGGAAGATCTCTAAGCCTCACCTGAGGGGAAACTCACACATTTATGAATATATAAGATTATATGGGTGAAAAGAAATAGAGCATTAGTCTTCTCAAGCTAACATCAGGGCTATCTTTATAAATGCAGCAGTCTTTTAAGATGTAGTTTAGAAACTGACCTGAATGAAATTGTGCAATCTGTTATACAATTTGAATAATAAGCAGATGGTGATTCTTAAGGGAATAGGGCTGTAGTTAATTGAATGGTTCAGAAGCACGCTTCTGTATAAAAGGACTGAGTTTGTAGTCTATTCCAGTGTTTATTGTATGTATTATCCTTCTCTTGCTCCATTGTCTCCTACTTTTTAAGTTCCATTCTTTGCTGTGATCTATGATGTCTGATACCTTTTTCTTTTTGCATTGTTCTTCTGACTTTTGCAATCCAACTCCCATTGTGTTGTTTATTGGGTGTTTTATAATGTTTGACTGAATTTTAAAAATATTTTGTCATCTGCCTTTAATGTCAGTGAGAATGATGGGGGATAAATGAAGTAAATCTGAAGGATTTTCGTCTCTAGGGGTGCCAAGTCCCCCACCGACTGCTGGCGGGGGGACTTTTTTCACGCGCATACAGTACATGGGGTGCAGTGACATCACCCAGAAGTGATGTATCATGCCGGGCACAAAACAGGATGCTCTAGGAAACTGCAGAATACCTGGTACCATAGATTTCCTTCCAACTTGCTAGAGCATCCCCACATGAAACCGTAGAGTTTTCTGCAATTTCCTAGAACATCCCTGCATGACATGGCTGGCACGATATGTCACTTCCAGGTTACGTCATTGCGACTTCCAGATTTCGGTACCTCATCACAGGGAGTGATCGCAGAGTGCTGCTGTGACGGTCGCCCCTGAATCGAGCGGCAGGAGGGTTTCCCCTGACAGGGAACTCGATCGGGGACCCAGGCAAGGATCTCCAGTGCAAGAAGCTTGACGGTAGCCATGGCGCCCAATGGCGGTTGGGTCCACGAGCTTTCAGTCTCCCCGAAGCTCACTGCAGTGATCACAATTTTTAAATGGTATCAGAAGTGAATACCCGAGCAGCTTTAAAGTTTTCAAAGTGCTTCTGTTGAATTCTGCTGAACTTTCTAAACAGTTCAGAGAATAAGTGAAACATACTACCTAAGGGAACTAAAACAAATTTGTGTCAGTATTATTGGAAAACTATCATTAAGCTTATTGATTAAGATATTGGGTGTCAAAATGAACAAAAAAGGAGAAAAAAGACCCACCACCCCATCTCCAAACGTGTCTCCGGGCCGTGCTAAATTTGGAGTGTCTGAGATACAAGAGGATTTAAAAGAATTACAAAATAGCCTTATGATGACTGCCATTATACAACTGACTGACAAGGTAGCAATTTTAGGAGATCAAATGTCTGATCTGATTCTCATCAACAAAGAAGAATTGATTGAAGAAGTGGAAATAGTGGGCACCCTGGCAGTAGTGACCATGTGATTTTGGAATTTACAGTCTTAGGGAAGGGAAAAGCTAAACGTAGTCAGACTTATAGGTTGGACTTCAGAAAGGCAAACTTCGATAAACTTAGAACTATGCTGGGTAAAATCCCATGGTCAGAAATACTTAGGAGGAAGGGGGTTCAGGAGGGGTGGGAGTTTCTTAAAAGCAAAATACTGAAAGCACAATCACAGACCATTCCTATGAGAAGAAAACATGGAAAAAGCCTAAGAAGCTGAGGTGGCTCCATAAACAGCTCTCTAAAGACTTGAGAAATAAAAAAAGACTCATTTAGGAATTGGAAGGAGGGCCTTATAACCAAGGATGAATATAAACAAATCACCAGTGCTTGTAGAGAAAAAGTTAGGAAAGCTAAAGTGCCGCTTAGGCTGGCCAAAGATGCTAAAAACAAAAAAAAAGGGTTCTTATGCTCAGAGTAAGAAAAAGAGCAAGCTGTAGCTGAACATGCACTTCAAGAAGGAGACCACGTCATCCACTTTGAAAGAACTGAAGTCCTTTCTACAGTCTCACATTATCATACCCGCCTGAACAGAGAAGCTATTGAGATTTACAAACACCAGCACAATTTTAACAGAAAGGAAGAAGGCATTTTCATCCACCAATCTTGGTACCCAGCTCTGCAAAACACCCTACAGACTATAAATTGCAGAAAGTCTCAGAACAAGCACATTCCACAGAACAATCAGCACAGTCAACAACCATCTTCCTTATCTTCACACCCCTTCCAACCCTCTCAGCAATTAACACAGAACAATGGTCACATTCAACAGCCAGTTTCCTTATCACTACCCTTCCAGGAAGCCCCACCAAACAATGGGCACATCCACAAACCAATTGCCCTTTCATCACACCCTCTCCAGCCTAGAAATAGCAGCTCTCCAGCAGCCCTGGCCCCACTCCATGCACAGCAGCCAAGAAGGTCAGAGCGCCTGCTCCGGCTGCAACGCCACTGAGGATGTTCTCCGCAGCTGAGAACGAAACGTCTGGAAGGAAAACTTTCTCCAGTAGGACACGGCACTTGAGCCCGGAAGATTCTACAAACCCTAGTTTTCAATTAGTTAATTAAGATATAATTTTACCTTGGAACCAATATGTTAAACAGTCCAAGTAATGATTAGAATTGCTACTATTATTTTCATACTGGACTGAGTAGATAATGGGAAGTACATTAACATATTGATAGTGAAATAGATATTAGTGTCCGCGGGTGAGGCAATCCCTGTCCTTCATTCTTGGCTCTTTCTGGCAGCACAGCTAAGAGTCTGCTTGCCCCCCAGGGTACTTTGCTGGGGGGTCCATCTAGGGGCGAGCACCCACATTATATATTTCTAGATTTCCTCAGTTGAGAAAAAGGAACTTCTTGGGTTGTTTTGTTTTGTATATATTATACTCTCATTGAGATTGGAATTCACTGGGTGGAGGGGAAAAGGGGTGGAGGGAAGTATAGAGGGAGGGCGGAAGGGGGGTTACAGCTGAAGTTTAATTCTTCAGTCATAAAGGGCTTTTCTCTTCCATTTTCAAAACACAACAAAGTGTGAGTTAAGATTAGCTGAGAGTAATCTTACCAACCTCTTTAAATTATTTTAAATAATTTGCTGGTTTATTTTTATTGTATGTTTAATTAATATTGATAGGAGGGCACACAAAGGAATTTCAAGATGCTGAAAGTTATTTCTGTAAATATTTGAGGAATAAATAATAGAATTAAGCACAGGATATCTTATTTATTCAAGAGACTCATCAAAAAGATGTTAGTCACCCTATCCTAAATACTCCATTTTTCGACCAGCAATACCAGGCAACTCGAAATCTCGGGGAGTAGCGGTTTTGCACTCTACTCAGATGCGCTTCTCACTAGAGGGTATGGAAAAGGATGGCTCTGGGAGATGTATTTTTATTAAAGGTAGTAGCAGAGGGTGGAAACTTATTTTAGCATCCATCTGTGCACCAAACAGAGGACAAAGAGAGTTTTTAAGTGAGATCTTGGATAAGCTCAGATTATTTCAGGAAGGGGACCCTATCATTGGCACAGACTTAAGCTCAGACATGGACTTAGCTCTAGACAAAACGTATCCAAAAAATAAGGGCTCAAATAAGGGAAGGAAAACTATCTTGACACCAGTGGCTAAACTCCTTCAAAAAGCAGACTTATTTGATACATGGAGATACCTATGCTTTAAAACCAGAGATTTTTCATACTATTCGGCTAGACATCATACTTATATTGATTTTATATTAGTTTCAAGACCATTATAAGGTAACCTCTCCTCAGCAGATCTAGACCCTAGGTTTTTAACTGACCATTTCTGGATTTACTGCCTTCTAAATAAAATGCATGGGGAAGCCATTGATTCCAGGTAGACCTTCAATAAATCTTTACTGCAAAGAGTGGAACACAAACTGCATATTGGACAAATTTTAGATTTTTAATTTCAAACTAATGATATGCCAGATACTCCCAAAATTATTCTCTGGAATGCGTGGAAACCAGTGTTAAGAGGGGAGCTGATTAAACTGACTGCAACTTTTAAAAAGGAAAAACAACAAATTAGAGAAAAAGTACTTAAAGATTAAATCAATTAGAACAATATCATAAACAAGGAGGAGTTTCTAAAATGTATCACAAATTAATAACAGAAAGAAAATTGTTAGATATATTAGATTCTAACCAAATCCAAAAGAAGTTGATATTTACTAAACAAAAAATTTGGTCTAGGTCAGCTAAATCCTTAAAACTTCTAGCTTGGAAACTACAAACAAATTCATTCTAGAACTATTCATCGGCTTAGAAGTAAAGATGGAAATATCAAAACTGCTTCTAAAGATTTGGCCTCCATCTTTGCAGAGTACTATACCAGTCTTTATAGCACCATCCCTGACCAAGATGATGTCAAAGATTTTTTATTGAATCAAAAAGTTATTTAATCTATTTCTCCACAGGATAGGGAAATGTTAGATCTTCCCATAACAGAACAAGAAGTGTTAGGTGCAATATCTTGTATGAAAAATAACTCGACCCCAGGAGAAGATGGTTATCCAGCTGAATTTTATAAAGCATTCAAGACTATATTAGCTAAATGCTTAACCTCTGCATGTAATTCTTTAATGTCAACTGGTATCACTCCTCCATCTTGGTCATATGCTACATTGGTTCCAATTCATAAATCAGAGAAATATCCAGCAAATCTGGCTTCATATAGGCCAATAGCACTTTTTAAAAATGATTATAAGATTTTTTTTTCATCTATTTTGGCAGACAGGTGGAAGAAAGTTATTCCCAAACATATACAACTGGACCAAACAGGCGTTGTCCCTGGTAGAAATATATCTGACAATACAAGAACTTTTAATGTAATCCAACACTGCAAAATAACTAAAGTTGAGGCATTGTTATTTAGCTTAGATATGCAAAACGCTTTTGTTATGATAAGCTTTACTTTTTCCATCTTTTCCCTATTATGGGCTTGGGACCAAATCACCTAAGAGCTATTCGAGCTCTTTATGGAAACAATCTTGCCCAAGTTAAGGTAAATAACACAAGATCCCAAATCTTTCTGATTGCAAGGGGCACCTTGCATACCTCCCCTCCTTTTGCTTTATCTATGGAACCAATAGTGGAAATGATACATCGCCATAATGAAATAAAGGAAGTAAGGATAGGTGACATAGAACATAAACTCTCCTTATTTGCCGATGATGTGGTAGTGTATATTACATCCCCTATGAAATCTATTCCTCCCTTGCTTTCCCTTCTGAACCATTTTGGTCAGACCTCTGGCTTGAAATTAAATGCACAAAAATCAGATATATTCAATTAATTTACAACATTATACTGCTCTAACTCTCAAAAAGGCCTTTCCTTTTACTTGGATTACGGAAAGTTGGAAGTACCTGGGTGTTAAAGTGCCAATAGATCTTTCCAAGACTTAAATATAATTATGATGTATTGTTTCATGACACCGCTAATAAATTTGCTCAGTGGAATAAACTACATCTATCATTGGCAGATATACTGGCAATTTTAAAAACATTTGCTCTTCCTAAATTTCTTTATCTTATCTGGACCATACCTATGGAACTTCCAAATTCTATATTGACAAAATGGCAAAATCTTTTAATAATTTCTTCTGAGAGAGGAAAAAAACTGAGGATTCGCTTCCATACCTTATGTAGACCCATTAAAAGGGAGGTCTTTATATGCCCAATTTAAAATTCTATTATTGGGCTGTTCAAATCGCCCAGTTGATAAAACTCTTGCAAGCTTATCCAGATGATAAATGGGTGGCTATAGAATCTGCCTATGCTTCACCTTTTCCAATGCCAGGAACAATATGATCAAAACCAAATTTTAGATCTCATACAGTTGTTGCAAACCCAACTTTGCATAATACTCTTTACATCTGGGACAGACTCAGGAAGAGATTTACTTCCCCATTTCCATCTATTTTGAGTGTTTTAAATCTACATTGGTTTCCTCAAAGTAGTGATTTTAAGTCTCTCTTATCATGGCAATGGGTAGGTCTTGATAAACCTATTCAGTGATTTAAAGATAAAGCAGTGTTAACTAAGGAAGAGATGGAATCAAAATTACACAAGCCAGTTCATTGGTTTCAATGTCTTCAAATTCATAATGTCATCATGCTAGAAATTAACTCCAGGAAACTCACCCTTAAACCTTTGACTGTTTTTGAGACCATTATAAATAATTATGGTTCCAAACAAGAGGTCTTCTTTCTTGCATCTATAAAGCTATTTTGGACACTTATCTGTCATCTCCTCCATCATATGTAAGTAAACGGGCAAAAATCCTCCCAGCAGAATTGTCTTTAGATGACTGGGATGAGATATGGCGGTCTCTATCTAATTTATCTTCAAGCTTTAGTATCAAAACCCATTTTTTTAAACTTATAGCAAATTGGTATATGACACCCAGCCACCTTCATCGAATTGATACAAACCATTCCCCTTATTGTTGGAAAAATGTGGTCAGTCTGGAAGGTACTTTCATCTGTGGTGGGAGTGTCAGGAGGTGGCATCTTTTTAATCAAAAGTCGGGATTTTAATTGTAGAGTGGACAGGGGTGAACATCCCTTTCAGTCCTGAATTTCTGCTTTTGGATCACTGGCCAGATATCTCGATGCTAAAATCCAAGAAAGATTTTATTTCCCAGTTACTAGCAGCTGCCAGACATAACATTGCCTCCTGCTGGAAAGATTCTGCTAAACTTACACTCAGAACATGGTACAATAGAATTTGGGAAACTTTCATTATGTCTCAAATTACTCAAAGTGTATTCTTTTTAGAAGATTTAGTAATCGAAGACTATATGCAATGCTATTGGGATCCAGTTATTGGTTTTTTATAATCCAACAATGTTCTACCAAATTGATCAGATTATAATATATGGTTGTTTACATAAATGAGTTTATTCTGTTCCTTTTCAGTATTATATAAATGTGTTTATTCCATCTCTTATCTGCAGTTTAAATGCTGATATTAGACTAAGGATCATTAGCTTTTCATTAATTATTCAGGAAACCTAAAATGTAAATTTGATAAAGATGGAGTCATCAATATATTAATATGTAACTTCCCTTGTAACTTTGTTTGAATATTGGCTTATGGATACATGAGTTGATCTCTTACACTAATTGTTTGTAATGCTTGGAATGAAACCCCTTATGTTTGTTATGTTTGTTATGGCAATTAAGTTTAAAAAATTCAATACAATTCAAATTGGGAAAAAAAGAAAAAAATACTAGAAACAGTAGAACTGGACTCACTTTAATCTTTATTGAAAGGCAAGACTTTACTAGATACAAAAAAACTTTGGAAATTTTTCTACACATAGTTTGATACTGTACATTGACATAGTCCTATTTGTTATATTTGGCATTAGTAGAAAGAAGTTATGTATTATAATGAACATATGAACATATGAAGCTGCCTTATACTGAATCAGACCCTCGGTCCATCAAAGTCAGTATTGTCTACTCAGACTGGCAGCGGCTCTCCAGGGTCTCAAGATGAGATTTTTCACACCAATTTGCCTGGACCCTTTTTTGGAGATGCCAGGGATTGAACCTGGAACCTTCTGCTTACCAAGCAGATGCTCTACCACTGAACTACCGTCCCTCCCTTAATGGAGTCATACCGTCCCTAATGGAGTCATATTAGTCTTAAGATGTTGTTTACAAATCATGTATTATTATTATTAAAATTTATGAATTGCCTCATCCCAGCCAATGCCAGGCTCTAGATGATGTACAACAAAGATGCACATAATATCAGTAAAATCGGTGAATTAAAAACAATTGCAACCCAATGAACATTCTTTATAATGTGCTGTAATTCTGCTTTCTCAGCATTGGGAGCAGTCCTCCCTTAAGTGGAGGGGGGAGGGGTGACAACCCAGCAACCGTCACTGTCCTCAAGCAAAAGCCTGGCAGAACATCTCTGTTTTACAGGTCCTGCAGAATTGTAAAAGATCCCACAGGGCCCTAGTGCCTTCTGGAAGAGAGTTCCACCAGGTTGGGGCCAGGACTGAGAAAGTCCTGGTCCTTATTGAGGACAGCTGGACCTCTTTGGGGCTGGAGATCACCAGTAGATTTTGACCAGTAGAGTGTAATGCTCTTCCAGGGACATAGTGGAGGAGGTGGTCCTGTAAATATGTCAGTCCCAGAACATTCAAGGCCTTAAAGGTCATAACCAAAACCTTGAATCTAACTCAATACTCAACCAGAAGCCATTGCAGCTGGTGCAGCACAGGTGGAATATGTGCTGCTGGTGGCATTCCTGTCAGGACTCACAGCACTGCATTCTGGACCCATTGGAGTTTCCAGGTTAAAGTCAAGGGTAGGCCAGCATAGAATGAGTTACAGTAATCTAGCCTGGAGGTGACCGTCACCTAGCTCGGTTCGAACGAGGCAGGAGGGAAGCTGAAAGAATGCTGTTTTAGCAATATGTGTGACCTGGGCCTCCATTGAAAGAGGCATCCAGGGTCACTCACAAGCTTTTGATTGTTTGCACTGGTGTTAAAGGTGCGCCGTCAAGAGCAGGCAATCTGTGCTCCAGCTCCAACCCCGGTTCCCCCAGCCACAGAACCTTTGTCTTTGAGGGGTTTCAACCTACTCTGTTTCAGCCAGCCCACTTTGGCCTCCAAACCCACAGCCAAAGATGATGGGATCAAGGTTGATCGGTCGCCCAACAGCAAATACAGCTGAGTGTCATCTGCATATTGATGACACCCTAGCCCAAAACTCCGTACTAGCTGGGCATGGGGATGCATATAGATGTAGAACAACATCGGGGAGAGGAGTGCCCCTTGAGGAACCCCACCGACCAGGGGGTGTCATGAGGACCCATCCTCTCCTTGCGCCACCCTTTGTCCCCATCCATACCATACCAAACCTTTAATGGCATAACAGTTGCAAATAAAAATACATAGAATATAAACATTTAAACATTGGAGGTGAAAGCAAAATGAAACCGAGTTTACAGATGCATTCAAACATGGTCAGATTTAAATTTAAGGATGTCAGCCAAAAATTTTGCCACAGCCTCGCTAACCTCCCCCTTAGTATCATTCAATAAATAATAACAGGGTGGCAGAATAGACAAATCTGGGGAGAAAGAAAGCTTACAAAATAAATCTTTACGGAGATTATGATAAAAGGAACAATCAAGCAATATATGCTGAATTGAGTCGGGAATATTCGCTCCATAGGAACAGAGTCTGTTGCCTAAAGGGACTCGAGGATATCTCCCTTGTAAAACTTTGGAGGGAAACGCATTTAGTCTAGCCAACATAAATGCCCTAAGATGACTTGGAAAGGTTAAGTCTGATAGATAATGAGGCATTTTGCCGCAGAAAGCATAAAGACCTAAGAAAGCTGGGGAGCAAATATAAGGGTCTGTTGGGTGTAGTTTCATTTCCTCCAACTCCCACAGTCTCAATTTAATACATCTGAAGATATATGGCTCATCAGAAGTAAAAAAAATCATCAACCTCTATCCCCAACTGGTTAAGTTTGGACATAAGCACTGCTGTCCAGGATGAAATATATGGGTCTCTTTTCATACAATCAAGAAGGCTGTTAGGATCTGTTCTAAAGTGAATTTTGAGCCAGAATTTAAACACTGCAATCCAGGCTTTTGTCTCTACCAAGGACTGACCCACTTCAGAGCAGAGAGCAAAGTAGGACACACATTTTGCATACCAAGAATTTGTCTGAAGAATGAGGCTTGAATGCCCTCCACTTTCCTGGTAAATGCTGAGATTCATATAGGGATACCACAGAGAATTTGGGCTAGCGTTTTGACTTTGAACACCTTAATTGCTGCTGGAACTAATTGGTTGCCCCTTGCAAAGAAAAACTGTTTAATTTGAGCAGCCGAACATTTAGCTGAGTTGGCGGTGTTGTTACGATGTGTAACCCAGCTTAATTTGTGATTAAAAGTGATCCCTAACTATTTTAAAAAAATGTTTGCTCAATTGCTGAGTTGCCAATAACCATCTCTGGGTGCCAGCAATTTGAAAAGACAACTACTTTAGATTTGGCATAATTGATAGAGAGTGAATTACAATTACAATAGTCATAGAAGGCATTCAAATACCTTTGCAGGCCCACACTTGTGCAAGAGAGGATGGTAGTATCATCGGCATAAAGTAATAAGGGGACCGCTCGGCCTGCTAGTTTAGGTGGATGACCATTAATAGGGTTCAAAAATTGCGCCAGGTCAGTTAAAAATAAATTAAAAAGATGCGAGACCCTATCCATGGAGAAAAGAGGAGAGCCACTGTAAGGCCACCCACATATTTCCATGTCGGCAAGTATATGTGCCTTACAACTTACAGTCATTGTTCTTATCTAAACTCCTATTGGATTGACTTTTTTTTCTTCATATGTATAATGCAGTTAAGTAACAGCTTATTATCTTTTCTTTCCTCCCCTCCCCTATCCCCTAATCTTATTGAAACGAATAAAATAGTTAAAATGGGTGACATCATCGTACTACGCATGCTACGTGGCAGCAGGACTCTTGGGAGAGGGCAGGGATCCCCTTGGTGGACTCCTCCCTGCCGGGGGGGGGGTCAAGGCCCACCAATCTGAGGGATCCCCCCCCCCCCCGGCAGGAACTTAGCAGCCCTAGTCTTCTCCCATTTTTTCCTGCTGGGGAATTAAGATCACAGACAGAAGCCTTCCTGAGTGTTCCACAAATCAAAAGAGCTCATGTGGTGGACATATGAGAGATGGCCTTTTCAGTGGCAGCCCCAAGGTTATGGAATGACCTTCCCCGGGAGATTTGCCTGACCTCCCTCACTCTTGATCTTCAAGGGGGAGTTGAAGATGGTTCTGTTTAGGACTGCATTTAGTTTAATGGAAGTCCTGAGTTGTGATTTTAAGTTTTGGTTTTATGTTTTTAACGTATTTTATTCTATTTGTTTCACCTGTTTTTGGAAGCTGCCTTGAGCTCCATAAGGAGGAAAAGTGGCTTATGTGATATAATATTGTTTTCTGTTGCCCCAGAAGGTCAGACCAGAACCAGTGGGCAGAAATTAAATCAAAAGGGTTTCCAGCTAAACTTTGGGAAGAACTTCCTGACAGAGCAGTTCCTCAGTGGAACAGGGTTCTTCAAGAGGTGGTGGGCTGTCCTTCTTTGGAGGTTTTTAAACAGAGGCTAGATGGACATCAGACAGCAATGCTGATTCCGAATTAGGCAGTTAATGAAAAGGAGGGCGGGAAGGGTCGCATCAGTGCTTAGTTCTTGTGGCCCTTTCTTACATGCCCAGGGAAATGCTTTTTTTTTTTTTGAAATTTTTTTTTATTAACAAAACCACCTTATATTACATCGACATAATATTACATCATGGCATCATCCCAGTCCTCATACATAATCAGTTTATCTACTTCATTTCCAGCCTAACTAAACATAATTACCCCATAGTTGCGGTCTCATTTGGAGTACTGTGTGCAGTTCTGGTCGCCGCACCTCAAAAAGGATATTATAGCATTGGAGAAAGTCCAGAAAAGGGCAACTAGAATGATTAAAGGGCTGGAACACTTTCCCTATGAAGAAAGGTTGAAATGCTTGGGACTCTTTAGCTTGGAGAAACGTCGACTGCGGGGTGACATGATAGAGGTTTACAAGATAATGCATGGGATGGAGAAAGTAGACAAAGAGGTACTTTTCTCCCTTTCTCACAATACAAGAACTCGTGGACATTTGATGAAATTGCTGAGCAGACAGGTTAAAAAGGATAAAAAGAAGTACTTCTTCACCCAAAGGGTGATTGACATGAGGAATTCACTGCCACAGGAGGTGGTGGCAGCCACAAGCATGGCCACCTTCAAGAGGGGTTTAGATAAAAATATGGAGCAGAGGTCCATCAGTGGCTATTAGTCACAGTGTGTGTGTGTGTGTATATACAAATATAAAATTTTTGGCCACTGTGTGACACAGAGTGTTGGACTGGATGGGCCATTGGCCTGATCCAACATGGCTTCTCTTATGTTCTTAGAGAGAGAGTAGAGAAATGCTTTTTGACACTTTGGGGCAGTCAGCAATTTTTCTCTAGCCCAGTTTGGCCAGGGATCCTGAAGGTTTTTGCCATCTTCTGGGCATGGAGATGAATGTATGTGGGGTCACTGGGGATGTATGTGTGTGGAGGAGCTATTTGTGAGGTTCCTGCATTGTGCAGGAGGTTTAGATGACCTTCCAACTCTGTGATTCTAATATAATCTTCCCTTAGTGAGGCTCGCATTTTCCAGCCCTGTTCATATTAAATTAGGGAAATGACAATCCAGTTTGCAGTTGGCTCTTTAGTAGACCCAATCCCTGGAGGTATCCAATGCAGGTGGCCTGTCAGGGTCTCCCAACTTCTCTGTTAGCCTGTGTCCCCTGTCCTTCAAATCAGCCCCAGAAAAATAAAATGATGGCAATCGATAACATTTCGTTCTGTTTAAGACTATATTTGTAGAGGAAATATTCCATCTGGTGATTTTTTGTTAGGCCCCTTTCACATTACTGTTCTAAACTGGATATTCTCTATTGTTGGGAGACTGCATAGCAAAAAAGAGCACGAAGACAAGTGTGATGCTCTTGAAAGCGCTGCAGACATTTTAAACAGCATGCCAGAGCAATTCAGAAGTGCAAAGTAGAGGTGGAAACCAAAGAAAGCCGCTGACCTCAAGAACGGCTCAACCGTGCTTTGCTAACCAAGCGACTTTGTATGAAAAGGTAAATAAAACCCATTAGCAGCCTGTTGCGAAAACGGTTGTGTCTGAAATGACATAAAAAATCCATCAGCAACTGGCTAACAAAACAGATTGCAAAGGCTGTCTGAAAAGGGCCTTAGAGTTAAACTTTATTGAGAGACACATTTTCAAACATTGGAGACAGATTTGAGCATTTTTTGACTAGTCAAAGAATATTTGGCTTGGATTTTCTGCTTTGTTCCCCAGCAGCCACTGGGTGGCAATGGCCTTACATTTTTGAGAGCTCTTTGTGCAGGGGGAAAAGAAAAAACTGACTAGTCCAGGGCTTTTCCATAGGATGGCAGTCTAGGGCTAGGTATGAAAAGTAAAATCACTTTGGAAATGTATTTCAGCAGCATCATTCTAGAGATTTCTGTAGAAAGGTGCTTTTGAAAGAATATGTACTACATTTTTAAAAAGCCAACAGATATTATATGTGATGCTCAAATGTTTAACTGGTTGATTCATTCATTGCAGATTAAAACTGTATTAGTGTCTTTGCCCATTCTGCAATCTCTCTCTCTTTTCATTCAGGAAAGGGGTTTGAAATTGTTTTGCAAATAGTGTATTCTTTGCCTTTCTTCTTTTGTCAGGGAGATTAGTTACCATCATTAAATAACAAACAGGGTGTGATGTTTTGCTCTTTTGTGCATGTGTTATTTCTGTGAACTAATATGGGATTTTATGTGTATCTTTGCTGTAAATTAAGCGGCCCCGTGGCGCAGAGTGGTAAAGCAGCAGTACTGCAGTACTTTGATCTGAACTTTCTGCTCACAACCTGAGTTCTATCCCAGCAAAAGCTGGATTCAGGTAGCTGGCCCAAGGTTGACTCAGCCTTCCATCCTTCCGAGGTCGGTAAAATGAGTACCTAGCTTGCTGGGGGGAAAGTGTAGATGACTGGGGAAGGCAATGGCAAACCATCCTGTAAAAAGTCTGCCGTGAAAACGTTGTGAAAGCAACATTACCCCAGAGTCGGAAATGACTGGTGCTTGCACAGGGGACCATTCCTTTCCTTGCTGTAATTTAAAAATGCAGAGCACTAAGATAAGGAAGAGGGGGGCTGGATAAGTGAGTGAAAGGGGGTTATAACAGGCTACTTGTGATGGTAGAGGAGGAGGAAGATGAGGAGTTGACTTGGTTTGTTAGGAGGGCTGGTGTGAGGAAGAAGAGGAGAGAGAGAGGAGTTGGAGACGAGATTGAGTGAGCTGGTGCTAAGGCCTAAATGGCAAACGAGGGAAATAAGCCTTGGTATGGAAAGTATTAGCCTGAGTGGTAGGGATGCCAGCCTCCAGGTGGGACCTGGAGAGTCATTACATTTCCAGACTACAGAGATCAGTTCCCCTGGAGAAGATGGAGGGTGGACTCTATGGTGTTGTATGCTACTGTGGTCCCTGTACTTCCCTGACTCAATCTCCAAATCTCCAGGAGTTTCCCAGCCTGGATCTGGTGGTCAGTGGGGACCTGTAAACTCTAATGAGTGACAAATGGTGAAAACAAGTCTTTTGGTCTATTTAGGGAACTGTAAGAAAATCTGCAGCTATTTTGAAACCAAAAGACTAGGCGTATAAAGAAAAGTATGCTTTTGAACCACACTGAAACCTTTATACTTCTAAACAAAATCTATTTCTGTTCAACTGTTTAATTTCAAGTTAAAGAAAACATTAAACCCTGGGTATCCTGCTTGTTTACTTTTACCTACCTGATTGAATCCCAGCAAGTTTCAGGACTATATTGTTCTGTTTCAGGGGACTACTTAATTCTTAATTGCGAAATGAAACAAAGAATGACTCAGAGTGGCAAATCTGTTTTAGAAGTAGAAGGTTCACACTGGTCAAAATTAACAGCTGCAGCTAACGTCTGTTTTCAATATTTCCTGCAAAGAATTATTACAGATGAATGTGAGACACACACACACACAATCACATACCCAGCCTTCTGTGGACATACACTTCTTCTGCAATCTGTGAATTGTTTGGTCTCCCCCATTCTCTTTCTGTTATCTATTTACCTTGGTCCACTGTTCACACAGTGTGCCTTTCCTATGTAAAGGCAAATGAAACTGTGTGAGCAGTTTTATTATTAAAACAAAGCATATTTGGGTAATGTTTCCTGATGCCACTTGCTTACCTCTTCCTCTTCCTGTCCTCTTCCAGCTAGCTTTTTAAGACAGAACCCCTGATAACATCAATAACACCGAGCCATCTTATACACAATTTGATTATATTATAACGTTATATTGTTTTATGGTTTTACTGTTTAAATTATTAATTATATTATATATTGTTTTATTGCATCATGGTTTTACCATATCTTGTTAGCCGCCCTGAGCCTGCCTTGGCGGGGAGGGCGGGATATAAATAAAAGTTTATTATTATTATTATTATTATTATTATTACCTCTAAATTTTTGTTAGTTAAACAACTGACTTGTATACACCTATAATTTGTCAGCCAATTAGTCTCTGATTTACACAGCTTCATTTCAATCTTTAATTTTTTTTATTTCAGCTAAAGAATTTACATTTAAAAGCACCAAAGCCTTCTAAATAAAGAAAATTTTAAAAATGACAGAATATCGTTATAGCATGGGAGGCAACAGTAACACAATGTGTAGGAAATGGGTAGAAAAGAGTAGTAAACAGCTTCTTTTGTTAGAGCAATGTTGGAGTATTTTTTTAGATTCTATCCAAATTTAACACACTGAGCTGAGTTCAACCTCATTTCTTCCAGTATTGGATCGATTCTGCATTGGACTGCCACCTTTAAGAGGGCCTTTAGCATCAAGACCCATCATTTAACTCAGAGGTCCCCTACCTTTTTGAGACTTTGGCCACCTTTGGAATTAGAGTTGCTAGGTCCAACTCAGGAAATATCTGGGGACTTTGGGGGTGGAGCTGGGAGATTTTGAGGGTGGTGCTGGCAGACTTTCCCATTCTAAACAAATAAAAATACAACAGTGCAGTTCCCCTAAATAAAGTTTTCATAGAAACATAGAGTTGGAAGAGACCTCAAGGTTCATCTAGTCCAACCCCCTGCACAATGCAGGAAACTCTTTAGCAGGAGGCGCATCCCCAATATTATCTTTTAGGCTCGTTAACATGGTAACCAAGGACGGGTTGGAGGAGATTGGAGGAATTAATAGCTTTGCACCTGGACTGTAGTAGAGGTGGGAAGGGGGACGTAGAATGCCCGCCAATTGTACCTGCCAAAGTTTGCCACGCTTTGCTTGAAATGGTAACGGCCCCCAAGGGATATATAGGTAACGCTACCAGGCTGGTACCTCAGTTTCAGCAACATCTTGTATTGCCTTAAGATGCTTGGATTAAATGTCTGATTAAACCAACTGCGTGTTCCTTGACTCTGGGGTCTGACAGGAATGGGCCTACCATGTCCTTGCTTTTTTCCCTTACTCTGAACGTAACAAAAGAACCCTTTTTTGTTGTTTTTGTTGATGAGTCTTGATCTTTAGCCAGCCTAAGCTCATACTGAGCTTTAGCTTTCCTAACTTTTTCTCTACAAGCACTGGTGATTTGTTTATATTCATCCTTGGTTATAAGGCTCTCCTTCCAATTCCTAAAGGAGACTTTTTTATTTCTCAAGACTTTAGAGAGCTGTTTATGGAGCCACTTCGGCTTCTTTAGGCTTCTTCCATTTTTTCTTCTCATAGGAATCGTCTGTGATTGCGCTTTCAGTATTTTTCTTTTAAGAAACTCCCACCCCTCCTGAACCCCCTTCCTCCTAAGTATTTCCAGCATAGTTCTAAGTTTATTGAAGTTTGCCTTTCTGAAATCCAACCTATAAATCTGACTATGTATAGCTTTTCTCTTCCCTAAGACTGCAAATTCCAAAATCACATGGTCACTACTGCCCAGGGTGCCCACTATTTGGACTTCTTCAATCAATTCTTCCATGTTGGTGAGAATTAAATCCAAGATAGCAGATCCCCTTGTTTCCTCCTTCACTTTCTGGAAAAGGAAGTTGTCAGCAAGACAAGTAAGGAATCTATTTGTCTTTTCATTTTTAGCAAAGTTGGTGTTCCAACAGATGTCCAGGTAACTGAAATCTTCCATTATCACTGTATCCCTTCATTTCCTTATCCTTATTCTCTTATTTATTTCCTTATCCTCTTTTTTGCCTTTTTTGTTCCCTGGCAGTGGCACTTCCACAACATGAAACTGAACACACTCACACTCAAGAAATAGCCAAAATAAACAGTTTGCATGCCCTCGCTTTTGTGATCTCCCGGGGGCAACGGTATAGACAGCTTTAGACAAAGTAGGAGTCCCGTTTCACATTTAAGACCAACAAAGTTTTATTCAGAATGTAAGCTTTCGTGTGCATGCACACTTCTTCAGGTGAGGAATGAGGTACAGTGAGCAGAGCTACATATAGCTAGTGGACAGTGCATGTTAAAGCTTACATTCTGAATAAACTTTGTTGGACTTCTACTTTGTTCTATTGCTTCAGACCAACGCGGCTGCCCACCTGGATCTATATAGGTAGCTTTAATCACTGGAGTTGCTGAATGTAAAAATCTGCTGAATTTCAGCCAACTGAAGAAGAGAGAGGTCTAGGGGGTGGAGTTTTCTCTGTACCATAATCAGGTTCCAGTTTTGCACTATCCCTTTTATTATACAAACAGCTTCTGAAAGAAATATAACATGGGCGGTTCTTCCTCTCTTCCTCTCTCACATATGTGGTTCTGCCTGCCTGCCCCACCCCCATGATCTTCAGTTTTGCTGAGATTTAAAGGCACACAGACACCTTCCAAAATACAAGCAGTTGATATACTAAAATACAAGCAGAAGTGAAGCTTCTAAACTTGCCTGAGAACTAAAAGCACATTGTGGGGGTGGGGAGGAGCCTGCAAAACCGGGGGGAGCTGGCAAGCCTATTTGGAATCCTGTCATAGTTGGTGGGCACAGCCACAAAATTGCTGCCCCAAAATGGCTGCTGTAAAAGTCTTGCTTGGCAACAGACCAACCTAACCCCATCCACTTTCTAAAAACACTTGGCAAGAACCAGGAAAGTTGTCTGTGGGTGTGAGGAAATGCATTTTTTTCCCTCCTGGAAGGTTAGAGATAAGCAAAGCCTCCACTGTGCATTTTAAACTCCACCCCCCCCCCCCTCTGAGCAGAGAACAGGCATGGGGTGGAAAGTCTGTGCAATTGCTTTGCAGGTTCACCTCAGCCACCTCTTAAGAAATGCTAATGGGTCTAACTAGAGTCAAGCTCTCCCCCCTTCTTCAAGCAGGGAACAGAGTTTTGGGAAAACAGATTGCTAGAAAGTCTCCAGGAAAGAGATTCTCGGGGGGGGGGGATCCTGGTGATATCCAGGAAACATCTCTTTGACCTGGTGTGACCTGGTCAGTGGGTAGAGTAACAGATAATAAACTCTCCTTGCACCAGGAAGTCACTCTCTTTTCCCGGGTGCTACATCGATCTGTTCTCTGATTGACTATGTCCTCGCCTCAAGAGCTGGAGTAAGCCTCAAGGTTAGGGAGACTCTGTAGGGATTTCTAACTACCAGAACTAAAGGGAAAAGAGAATTTGCATTTCCCCCAGTTCCTTTGGAATCCCTTGCCCAATATGGTGTGGTGCAAAGAAAATATGCTTGTAAACATTTTCTTTTTAATAAATTGTAACTTTAGATGCTGGTAGTTGTTCTCTGTACCACATAGTCCTCCACTGTCTCAGACACGCTACTTTAAAAGAGGTGCCAGGAATGAAGGAAGGCAGATGGCAAGCAGCTATTTCTCCAGGGCTGCAAAAAGCAGTGAAATGTCTCTGTGGTGACCAGGCACTAGGCAACAAGAGATACAAAGGCAGGACCTCAGATCTTGGAAGGAAAGCTGGGAGTCCTGACCCTCCCACTGGGCAACCGCATACAACAGTCAGTGGCAAGCTACCTGATTGCCAAAGAAAAGCCCTTCAAGGTGTGGAGAAATCCCTAGGAGGGCAGGGTGGAAGAGGGCCTGCAGGCCAGAGCAGGTGCAGTCCACCACAAAGGGTGCCAAGGCGCTTATGGGCACTAGGCTCCCTTGGTTTGTAAGTAAATATAAACCTGACCATGACATTTCAGAATGCTCAATTCAAACATGGATTAGGAACAGGCTTTGGCTTTGATTCTTTGTGAAAAAAATAGAATATACATGCAGTAAGTAAATGAACAGTGGCAGACTCTGCAAACATTATTATCTAGATGGAAGGTTGTGGGATACTCATGCATTTTATGTTTTATGCATGTGCATAAAATAAAATCTATTTACCAGATTTATAAAATGCTTTTTAGCTGCTGCTCCCAAAGTAGTGCAGTGAACACTCAAAACAACTTAAAATCACAGACTAAAAATTATATCAAGACTAAACCAAAAATACAAATGGAACGGCAAGTCAACACAAAGTGGCTCTAATTTTCAAAACAGAATGGCAAAGATAGCTTTTGCCCACTACTGGGACAGCAAGAGAGATCCAGTTCCAAGAGTTGAGTTCCAAACCTCCAGAGTGGAGAGATCTGCCTTCCTCCAAATAGAGGAAGGGGGATGGGCACAATCACAAAATTCCACAGGAAGTGGAACCAATCTCTGTTTATGCCTTTTACTCTGCAAAGCCAATCAGGAGCCGTGCTGAGCAAAAGCCTCATCTAGCCCCACCCATGTTCTAAAATCATTTTGTGGACCCCAGGAAAGATGTTGGCAGGTGCCATGGTGCCCACACCCATTACATTGGGGATCTTTGCTATAACGGTTCAGACAGCACTTTAGAATGGGAAAGGGATGGTTGACTATACCACTGTGTGTAGGACATATTGTTTTGCTGCACATATTACCCTGTCTGTCATTTCATTGTTTCCTACTGATGTGATACCATTTTTCTTTATTAAAGCCACACACTATATCATGCCCAATTGTCAAGTCTGCTTTAACTCTGGTCAAGTCTGCACTCAATCTTTGGTTCAGGAGAGATGTATCCTGGGTAAAGCCACACTGTATGCCAATGCTGCTAGCCTGAACTCTCCTCACCCCCCTCCTTTCCTTTGTTATGTAGTGTTGCTTTGAAATGGGAATATGGGAAAGAGATTATAGAGCCTTCTCAGGCAGAGCGCCGGGGGAGGTTTGGAGTCGGGAAGACGCTCAAGGCCAAGCCAGGCCTGAGAACGAAATGGTAACATCAGTGTGTGAATGTGCCCTGCATAGTGTGCCCCTCCCTCAAGAATCCTTTTGATGTGTACCTTATATGATTGTTTTTACTGTATGATCTTCAGTCTTTCAATCTCCTCGTAGTCGAGAACAATGATATCAATAAACTAGTTACTTTTTATCAACAAGGCCTTGTTATTGAATCAGCCGACTTGACACCAATATGCTATGCTTGTGTAGCTTTTGGTAATCCGGGTGCCCATATATTGCCTTTGGAAGTCTCCTCTTATTGAACTACCCTGTGCTAATTAGATGCCTCTTTGTATGAACTGTTACATAGAAACCTGTCTTGATGGAATGGGTAGGATATAAATCCAATCAATCAATCAATCAATCAATCAATCAATCAATCAAGATAGGCAACATAACATCTACAAACTGAGCACCAAAGCATTTCTCCATCTTGCAAATGAGCAGCTCCATATGCTCACTAGTCCATGCTTTCATGTGGTCCAGCCATCTCTACTGATCAGGATGGCTCCTTCTTTAGTAGTCCCCTGCTATTGTAGTCTCTACCTTGTTATTTTAGGGAATGTTCTTGGGAAAGCGTCCTTATGTCTTTTATCATATGCACTAATCCACTCTTTTGGGGCTCTGGAATTTATTACTCAAGCTGATGGGGCAGATAGAGCTTATCTTGAACTTTGCAACTCCCTTCTGTAAGCTTTATCTTGGGAGGCTCCCATTGGTTTGGTGTCATTCTACTTTTGGAAATTAGTCCAACACATCTTACAAATTGGGCTCTATCCCATGCAAGTTTGTGCTACTATAAATCAGACATCTTTAAGGTGCTACAAAATCTTTACCTGCTTATGCTCTGCTTGTATATTTGTAAAATATCTGCCAGGTTTTATCCTGCTTTCCTAAGGTCTAAAGCAGAGGTTCCCAAACTTATTTGGCCTAACGTCCCCTTTTCAGAAAAAAAATTACTCAGCACCCCCCTGGAAATCTACCTTCAAGAAGTGAACTAAAAGATGCAGGGACATATTTGCACACAGGGTAAACAAAGATGTTGTAAAGACACTTTGAAGCTTGAAATTCTAAAATTATTTTATAAAATCAACTATAGTAACATTTGCATACACAGATAATTTTTGAAATTTCTTTATAATTATTATTATCACCCTCCCTGTAAGTGGACTCAGGGCAGGTAACAGCAGTTGAAATATAGTACACAATGCATCACTTCCATCATACAGAACAATGCAACAAAACCAATGAAGATAAAATATGCATGTAGCAGTAAACAGGAAAAGCAACAGGCAGTTTGAGTTAAATTCACCAATTAGTTCTGGCTTGCAAAAAATTGTGGTCAGTTAAGTCCTACTTCTCAGTCTTGCTCATTCACTTCTCCTTCAAACAGATTCAGTTCCAACAAACTGGCAGCCCTGCAGTCTCTAACTTGAAAAGTTATACACACAAAAATTTAAGATAACAAAGGATCATATTAAAATAAAAATAGGGTATAATGGAGAATTGATCCCTGGGTATCTGGGACTCTGGGAGGGCTGTTTTTTGAGGTAGAGGCACAAAATGTTCAGCATAGCATGCAGTGCCACTACTCAAAACACCAAGTTTCAAAACATTTGGTTTCTAAGAGGCCCCAAAGAAGGAGCCCCTATTCTTCATTGTTTCAAATGGAAAGAAGGCATTTAAACAATGTGCAGTCACTTTAAATGTGATTGCCACAACTCTTTTCAGAGTTCAATTGTGCTTGTCACAATATTGTTCCTGGCTCCACCCCAAGGTCTCCTGGCTCTACCCCAAAAATCTCCAGCTATTTCTTGAGTCAGACTTGAGAACCCTACCCCAACATGAATAGTTGGGGAAAAGCCACCTTTGCAATTTCTTTAATTTTGAAATTATTACTTATCATCAGCAGTGCAGAGATTAGAGTAGTATTTGAAGCAGCAGCTGTTAATCTCTGTTTATCTCAGTTAGCTCCATGAGAAGTAAGGTCAGAGCGTGGGAAACATGAAGTAATGAATGAAGCAGGTAGCCAGAAATGGGCTCCTGGCTTCAGGCAAGTCAGGAAATGCTTAATTGCTTCCAGAATGACATGAAAGAATAAGGAAGTTTATTTGAAGAGGCTTTACTGTTATGGAGATAGAGAGAGAAAGAGGCTTATTTGATGTAATGCCAGTTGGTCATTACTTAGTTTTTTAATGACTGTGTCATAGCTACAGGATTGGATTGGATTGGATTGGGAAGGCAGACTAGACTGCCATGGTGCCCCATCCACAAGTCACAGAAGCCTCCTGTCAAGAAATTTAGTGTTCCATCACCATGTGCTGGTGCTAGGGGTTCTGACCTCCCCCCCCCCCCGTGCACTCCTAAGGGGGGGATATTCTTTGCACACCGACGATGACATCATCACACCAGCCAGCAGGCAAGCCGAGAGCCCTGGGTGGCGCACGCAAGTGCTGCCGCACCACCACTTTTCTTCACAGGGCAAATGTTGTCTGTGCTTGTCAGAGGCTTCAAAGAAAATCTCCAAAGAGTGCCCCGTTTTACTACTGCCTGCTGCTTTTGGGTTGAAAGCAGCTGGGCGGGCGGCACCTTCCCATTGCACTCATCAGCTCTGACTAACTTGAAAGCATCAGGCAGTGGTAAAATGGGGCTCTTTGGAGGCTTCCTTGGAAGCCTCTGACAAGCACAGACAACATTTGCCCTGTGAAGAAAAGTGGCGGCATGGTAGTGCCACCCAGGGCTCTCGGCTTGCCTACTGGCTGGTGAGATCATGCCATATGGTCGCCTACCCTGCCTACTCCCATGCACTGCCCCTGCTGAAATCACTCTTCTGTCTGGGGCATTGCAGTTGGCTAAAATCAACAGAAGGAAACACCTGGTAACTAGAGGACTGTAAGAAGCTCAATGCTCTGCAGAAAACTTTGTGAGGAGAAAGCTGCAGGTTGGAACTCTTCAGAGAAGTTTGTGCAATTGCCTCAGTGCTTCCATTGTTCTGACTTGAACTGTATTGCTGAGAGAGAAACTGCAAGCAACCTTGAGAAGCTGCTAGCTGTAGCGAGTATTAGCTAGGATAGCTAGTAAGGTTTTTTGTTTCTGTGTTTCTTGTTTAGCTGTACATGTCTATTTGGTTGAAATTTGGTTGAAATACAGCAGAGTGTCACATTCAGCAACTCGCATGAGTAAATTGCCCCAGTAAGATCACAAAAGTGTGGGTTTGTAAACTCTGTTTATTTTGGCTGCTTTGTGAGTGAATGTGTGTGTGTCCCTTTTAAAAAACCATGCTTGGAAATGCTTCCAAAGCCTGACAAGGGGACTTGTGGAGGGTATGACAAATTTCACTTTCATTTTGTGAAAGTGCAGCTGCCAGGGTAGGCAAAAAAAGGGGATGAGAAAATGAAAACTGTATTCAGGGGAAATGCACTGCTGTATTATTTATTTATTTAGGGAATGGGAAAGATCTCCTGGCTCCACCCCCAAAATCCCCAGATATTTCTGTAGTTGGATCTGGCAACCCTACCTCCATCCTGGGGCAGGCACACATTCCTTCGAACAACCCACCAGCCCATTCCCCCCTGCATCCTGGATCTAGTAGCCAGCAAAGTGTGTGTTGGGTTCTTAGTGTGAGGTCAGACTGAAAAGCGCTGCCAGATTCCTGCTGTTTGGCAGCTGAACAATACAGACGTCCAGTTCCACCAGGAAAACCAACTGCAGACAACCCAGCATAGACATCCCTTGGTCTGAGCCCACCTTCTGGGACGTGTGAAGGGGCAGCCCTAGGGACATCAAGGCAGTGGAAAGTGTGGTGCTAGCCTCATCCTCTCACAAACAAACTGAGAGGGACACATTTGTGGAACAAAGACTTTATTCAACTGGAAATCATGTCCAGTATACGATGCACCATGGCAAATGAGGATTTTAATCTTGGGTCTGCCTACCTGATCCTGTCTAACACTCTAACCACTGTGCCGCACTTGACAGTTCGACTAAAAGTCTCCAGTGCATTTTCATCCAGAGGAAAGTTAATAGCAGCACTGCTTCTTGACAGCTTCATTAAATTGGCAGCGCCTGATGATATAAATAGGTCACAATCCATTGGCTTGTGCACACAACGGTGCAATTGCCAACACGGGGCATAAGAATCGCTACAGATTTCCCCCCAACAAACAGAGATGGTTGCCTTGGAGGTGGAGGTGGCCACCTAAGATTGTTTGTTTGTTTGTTTGTTTATTTCCTTTAATTTATACCCCGCCCTCTCCGCAAGCGGACTCAGCCAAACCTGAAACCAAACCTGAAAGGAAAGAGTGAATTGCAAGTTGGTAAAACCTCAAGCTCCTCTGGGTAACCCAAAGCTGCCTGTGGTTTCGCTGTTCTCCTTTCCCCTCATTTCTGCCCTTCTCCTTTACAATAAAAGAGGAGCTTGAAAAAGCCTTAAAAATCTCCTGCAAAAAAAAGACAAATGGCACCTTTATAACCCTATTTAGCAAAGTATTTATCATTGTAATTTTCAGACTGTCACTTTGACAAAAATTACAGATGAACAAGTGGCCTTTTCCACATGTAACGTTTTCTCTTCTCATATTTGCAATTCACCGCCTTCTGCTTTGATTAAAGAACTGGTGGAAATAGAATTCATAATGGTCAGTGCAGAAAGCATACATAACTTTCACACTGGAGGATAAGACTTTTTTTAAGAAAACCCCCACTAAATTTAGTTTCATCACCTGAGAAACTTCTGGAGGAGAACCCCCTTCCCCTGCCCTGCTGGCATCATCACATTCAATATGCATCTTCCCCGGAAACACTAAAAGAGAAGGTGCTTGATTTAAAGAGAAAGAGACAAAAGTCACAGTGGATGTTTCTCAGACCCTGCAGATGAGCCATGCCAGGGAACCTGACTGCAATCCCCAGATGACATCCAACTGCGGGAGACAAGGCCTCATGCACACAGTGCTCTGTTCTCTAAGATATCATCAAGTGCCCCATGGGAAAGGTCATGCATTCATGGATGACACGGGGAGAACTCAGCACAGCTCAGAAACCTATATATATATAGGGAGGGAGAGAGAGAATACACACACACAATAGCTTGTCAGGAACATAAAATATCAGGACAGTGCTAAAAAGTTTCAGGCTCTTTTTGATTTTTTTTTCCCTGTCTCCAAATATCATTGGGTGCACAACAATCTCGCCATAAATAAAATGAATTGAATTATTTAATCACCATTTTGACTTCATATCATCCAGCAGGGTCATCCAGTGATATATAGGATGGCGTTTCAGGGGGATAACAACATTGTGTTGTTTGTTTCCTTAAGGAAACACATTTATTTGCCTTGCCTCGCTTCTGAAGATTTGCCTTGCTTCTTACTGCATTCTCCCCTCTTCCATTTAAACCTGGCAACAACCCTGTGAGATAGCTTAGGCTGAAAGTGTGTGACTGGCCCCAAGGTTACCCACCAACTTCCCCTGGCAGAGTTGGGATTTGAACCTTGTTCTCTCAGATCATAATCTGAAAACGTTTGGACTCTTTAGCTGCAGAAAGCAAGACAAGTGGAGAAAAGGCAGTCACGGAGCAGGGCAAGAGAGAGAGAAGACAGCAGTTGTTCTCTCTCTCTCAGAATGTAAATACTTAGTCATGTTACACATGAGGAGGAGATACATGATTCTTTCACCAGGCATTTTGTGTCCCATCCTTTGATAGTGAGAATTAAAAACATTCCATTTTCTGATTTCTCCAGTGATCACTGCGTAATGGATTGTGTGTGTACCAATTTTCTGTTTCCTCTGTGTTAAAAACCATTCCTCCCTCTTCGGACAGAGCGTGGTTTTGGCTACTTTCTATATTTTTCGCATGTTTGATATTGAATTATTCAAGAGGCTAGGCTGGTCCTGTAGCAAGCAGATTTATCGACCCAGACAAGCTGCCCAATAATATCCGGAGTTCACCTGACAATGAAAGTATTTGTCTTTGCTCAAGCCCTATTGCAAGGGTGGCCAATGGTAGCTCTCCAGAAGTTTTTTGCCTACAACTCCCATCAGCCCCAGCCATTGGCCATGCTGGCTGGGGCTGATGAAAGTTGTAGTCAAAAAACATCTGGAGAGCTACCGTTGCCCCCCCCCTGCCCTATTGCATTTCAATTGCTGCAGTTGTCGACACAACTGATTTCTCCTTGCACTAATCTTATTCTAGAGAAAGGATCAAGGAACAGTCACAATGGCCCTTTGTACAGTTAACAAGATTACATTTATGAATATTCAAGAATGTTCAATAGTATTAATTTCAGGGGGGTAGCCTTGTTGGTCTGCAGTAGAAGAAGATGAAGAAGAAGATATTGGATTTATATCCCGCCCTCCACTCCGAAGAGTCTCAGAGCGACTCACAATCTCCTTTACCTTCTTCCCCCACAATAGACACCCTGTGAGGTAGATGAAGATATTGGATTTATATCCCGCCCTCCACTCCGAAGAGTCTCAGAGCGGCTCACAATCTCCTTTACCTTCCTCCCCCACAACAGACACCCTGTGAGGTAGATGAAGATATTGGATTTATATCCCGCCCTCCACTCCGAAGAGTCTCAGAGCGGCTCACAATCTCCTTTACCTTCCTCCCCCACAACAGACACCCTGTGAGGTGGGTGGGGCTGGAGAAGGCTCTCACAGCAGCTGCCCTTTCAAGGACAACCTCTGCCAGAGCTATGGCTGACCCAAGGCCATGCCAGCAGGTGCAAGTGGAGGAGTGGGGAATCAAACCCGGTTCTCCCAGATAAGAGTCCGCACACTTCACCACTACACCAAGCGATCTCCAGCTGGACTCCAGTCCACTAGCACCTTCAAAACCAACAAGATGTTCAAGGTATGAGATTTTGGAGAGTCTGATGAAGAGAGCGTTGACTCTTGAAAGCCTCAAAACCCCTCAAAAATATGCCTTACTATAGTAGGTGTCCACTTAAATCTGTACTATCAACATTATTTCATGCATACGCATTTTGGAACAGACTTATGAAACTTGTAGTCCCCCCCTTCCCGGTGTCATTCAATTACCTGGGCCAACCAACCATTAGCAAAAGGCCGTTTCATTTGCTTTGCATGCTTTTTGGAAACAATAAACGTGGTATCAAAAACATCCATGATGGAAGAATCGATCTCAACTACTGTTTGAATGTGGCAAAGCAGTTCTGAGGGGAAAGGAAGTTAAACTTTCCCACCACAGCTTCTGCTGTGATCGATTGATTGTGACCTGGGGTTGATTGGAGGGGACGAGAGTAGAAAAAGGGTGAAATGGTGCTGAGGGAAGGAAGGAAGGAAGGAAGGAAGGAAGGAAGGAAGGAAGGAAGGAAGGAAGGAAGGAAGGAAGGAAGGAAGGAAGGAAGGAAGGAAGGAAGGAAGGAAGGAAGGCGAGAACAATATGTGGAAGGGGTGGGCAGTGGAGACCACTATTTCGTTCTCTGCCCATCACAGCTTCTCACAGATCCCTGCTTGTCATGCATCTCTCCTCCTGTGTTTCTCTAATGGCGTCATTCTTCTGAAACGTTAAATTAATAAATGCATTGAACACACCTTTGAACTGACTCCCCACAGACCCAAGGAAACAGTAGTTTATGCCTGAATCTCAAAGCTGAAAAGCCTTCTGTGTTTGAGTTTTGATTATCCCAGGCTCTCTTATAAACTGGCTTTTCATACAACTAGGGCCAGCGCTAGGGCCTCAGGCACCCCAGGCCAGTGCCTGCCCCGTCCCCCCTCCCACCACAGGGAGGGCAAGCATGGCAAGGGAGGGCTCAGCAGGCTCCAGGTGAGCAGCGTGTGCACTCTTGGAGGTGCTCTGAAATGGCCCTAAGACCCGAGAAGGCCGAGCGAGGGCTGTGGGTGAACCGCATGTGCATTCCCTTCTTAGGTTAGCTCCAAGAGCACACTGCACACACATGGCTTGCCCGCAGCCCCTGGTCAGCCTTCTTGGGGTAAGTTCTTGGGGACTGCCTGGCTGCCTTTGCCTTCAAGGTGAGAGTGGCCAGGCAGGCTGCATTCTCCTCCAAGCCCTCCTTCCCTTGCAAGGGAAGGCGGGCTTGGAGGAGAGCATGTACCACCATGCCAAGGTGAGAGTGGCCAGGCAGGTTGCATTCTCCTCCAAGCCCTCCTTCCCTTGCAAGGGAAGGTGGGCTTGGAGGAGAGCATGTACCGCCATGCCAAGGTGAGAGTGGCAGGGTGGGGGGAGGGGACGCCTGGCCAGGGCCAGCCCTAAACTATCTGGTGCCCTAGGCAAGGCTAACTTCTGGTGTCCTCCCCACTGTCAAGCATGCATATTTCTGTAACATAATGGTTTTTTTGATAGGGAACAGGTCAACCATCGTTTACTGCTCCCCCTTCCTTTACAACCTTTGGGCAAATAATAAATTCATCTGGCCCAAGGATGTTTGCGCTACAGCCTGGCTGGTAAAGCTGTGAGGTGCCTCTCCCCCAGATTCACACAGACAGTTCTTATCTGGTCCCAGAGAAGTGTGAGAAAGGGAGATGTTTTTAATAGCCTAAATTCCTTAGTAATAAAAGAGATACTATGTAGTAACCTTTGAACTTGTGACTCAAGCTGCATCTGCATGATACACTTTGAAGTTAACCTATATAGCAACTATGTAACCCTGTATACCTCATTACTTCCAAGGACTGTGTCCTTGGTAAAGCTTCTGAGTTCCTACAATAAAGCTGCTTTTGATTCAACAACAAAAGACTGTTTATTGGGGAATATTGACGCTTGACATCTACACTGGTAACCAAAGAACTATGAATCCCAGCCATTGAGTACCTTCCCTTTCAAATTTGCCATTTGAAATAGGCCACTTACTCTGCCTAATAGTAGCCGAGTCTCAGAAGCATTTCACTATTCTCATACTTTTCCATGCGTACTTTCAAAATTGTCTGGGACCAGGAAGTGAACAAATGCCCAATTTGCAGTTGGCTTGGAATAGCAATATCCTGCATACGCCATGGCTTCTGAATGAAAAAGATGGAAAAGCTGGAACGGGTCCAGAGGAGGGCGACGAAGATGGTGAGGGGTCAGGAGACCAAGTCCTATGAGGAAAGGTTGAAGGAGCTGGGGATGTTTAGCCTGGAGAGGAGGCGGCTGAGAGGTGATATGATCACCATCAAGTACTTGAAGGGCTGTCATATAGAGGATTGTGTGGAATTGTTTTCTGTGACCCCAGAAGGTAGGACCAGAAACAATGGGTTGAAATTAAATCAAAAGAGTTTCCGGCTCAACATTAGGAAGAATTTCCTGACCGTTAGAGCGATTCCTCAGTGGAACAGGCTTCCTCAGGAGATGGTGGGCTCTCCTTCCTTGGAGGTTTTTAAACAAAGGCTAGATGGCCATCTGACAGCGATGAAGATCCTGTGAATTTGGGGTAGGTATTTGTGGGTTTCCTGTATTGTGCAGGGGGTTGGACTAGATGACCCTGGAGATCCCTTCCAACTCTATGATTCTAAGATGCATGAGTGCGAATGGTACAATAGCAAAAACAGGCAACAGCGTTTCTTGCCTGGCTCTTTACAGCATTACATCAGTGCAGCCGCTGCTGCCACCAAAGCAAAGGAAAAAAACACACAAATATTTGGCCTACAACTTCCATGATGCAACTGAACATGCCCCTATTTAAACCCTTTATTGGTCTTTGAAGTGTATCTAATAGTCCAACAATCAGCAGGATGTGAGTCACGTTAAACTACAGCAAAGGAGCTCTTTAGTGAAGTGTGAAACCCCATCACCACCTACCCCCCCTCCCTACCCCCCCTTCCTTCTAGACGTGGCGGTCCCGCTGATGCTCTACAGTGCTGTTTAGTAGAGGTTACAAAGGAGGGTTGCCAAGTCCAATTCAAGAAATATCTGGGGACTTTGGGGGTGGAGCCAGAAGAATTTGGGGGTGGAGCCAGGAGACATTGGGGGTGGAGCCGGGAACAAGGGTGTGACAAGCATAATTGAACTCCAAGAGAGTTCTGGCCATCACATTTAAAGGGACAGCACACCTTTTAAAATGTCTTCCTTCCATAGGAAATAATGGATAGGGGCACCTTCTTTTGGGGCTCATAGAATTGGACCCCCTGATCCAATCGTTTTGAAACTTGGGGGGTACTTTGAGGAGAGGCACTAGATACTATATTGAAAATTTGGTGCCTCTACCTCAAAACACAGCTCCCTCAGAGCCCCCAAAACCTCCTGATCAATTTCCCATTATACCCTATGAGAATCGATCTCCAAATAGGGAATAATGAAGACGTTTCCCTCTCCCCCCCTCCCCCCCTGTTTCTGGCAAATCTGATGCAGGGGATTGGCCTCTCTACTCACGAGTTGCTGCCAGCTTCTTCACAGCACCATAGACACACCATCCCAAATTGAAGCCTTTCAATCAAGCCTCCAGAGGTGCAAAGGCACATGGTCCTTTGCGGGTGGGGCGGGGCTTCCCCCCCCTGCCAGCCAGATGACTTGTGGGGGGAAGCAGCCTGGGAAAATGGAAGAATGGCTGTTGCGATCGGGGCTGGGTGGGAAGGGAAGGGCAAGGAGAAACTGCTGGGATCGGGGCTGGGTGGGAAGGGCCGCCATTCCCCCTCCCCCCCCCCGCTTTCCGGATTTTTGGCGAGCGGGGGGAGGAAGCTCCAAATCGGGGGTCCCCCGCCCAGACGGGGGATTTGAGAAGCCTACTCCTAAGTAGGGCCAAAGGGAGCCTGGGCCACCGGACAGGGATGTGCAGCCAGCCGAGGTGGGAGAGGCTGAACCAGAGCCCTCCTCCGGATGCTCACTCCAGCGCCGCCTGGAGAAGGTGCCACTGATGCCGCCTGGAGAAGGTGCCAAGAGAAGGTGCCACTAATGGGCACTCAATGAAGCCCCACTATGGCTGGGAAGGAGGGAGGGTGGCATGCGGCTCAGCTCTTCTTTGCCTGCTCCGGCCTTGTGCTCGGACAGGAGTCACATAGGGGGTGTCCAATTTGGCACCCCCCCTAAAGGAATGTGCCCTAGGCAAATGCCTTATGTCAAGTCTGCTATGAATTACTCAATACCTGTATTAAGTTTGGTTCTGAAGTGAAGGAGTCTGGGTACTTTACAGTGTACACCGATTGCTGCTAGCTCACTTTCCTGCCCCCTCACTAGAGAAGCCTTTGTTGTGTAGTCTGCTTTGAAATGCTAACATGTGAATAAGATAAGGGCGCCTTCCCAGCCTTGCTCTCTGTGGGAGAGGCCTCGGCCTGGGAACGAAGGGAGTAGCATCCTAGTGCGAAAATGTGTTGCATAGATTACCCCCACCGTAGGAATTCCTTTCATCTATACCTTAAATGCTGGTTTAGAGCCTATGTATTTTAGTCCTTCAATCTTTGCCATGGTCTCTAGTTCTGTTTACAATAAACTTGCTGCTCTGTTTCACCAAGAGACTCGTTATTGAATTCAGCCGACTTGACATTTTGAAGGACTCCCCTATCTTGGAGTTCAACCTTTCCGGCAACTGAAAAGGCGATGTCCAAACAGTCTCCAGAGAACGGAGAACTCCCAACCAGAGTGGAGGGGGCCGAGACACCCTGGCACATCCATACGGCCAGAAGGACCGCGGCCTCCCCTCCCCAGTTTCAGCTGGTGGTGACCCCACGGCAATACCAGCCAAGGACCTCCACCACGCTGATGGATCAAGCCCCGATCCGACGGGAGGCGATCATGACCCGCCACACCAAGCGGGTCCAACTGGCCGAGGCCGCCGCCGCCAACCCGGGCGAGACGAGCGAAGGCGCCGGAGCTGCGGGGACTCAAGACCCCGGGAGTGGAGGCGAAGGGGCCGAGTGCGGAGCGGATGACGGAGGGGCGAGACTCAAGGACCAGACCGATGAGGATTACGAAACATTTCGGGCGATGGTCCGCAGGGAGATTGACGGGGTGGTGAGAGACCTCAAGGACCAGATGCAGACCCTGACCGCGCAGCTGGGCAGAGCGCTGGGGGTGACCGGGGCTCGCCAGCAGCAGCCAGCCCCGGCGGGTCCGCGGGGACCCCCGGCTCAACCGGGCCCTGCCGCCCCTCCACCCGGAGCGGCCCCGCAAGCCCCAGCGGCGCCCCCTCCTGCCCCGGTCAGACAAAGAGACCTGGGGGGAGGCCGGGAGCTGGACGCCACGTTTGATGGAGACCCGGAGGAAGTGAACTACTTCGCGATCCAGGCGAACAGCTACATGTACTACTGGGGGGACCTATTCCCCGATGAGATGAGCCGCGTGGACTACCTCGGGTCGAAGCTGCGGGGCGCAGCAAAGAAGTGGTATGTGAGCCTATGCGAAACTAACAGCCCGGTCCTCCACTTCGTAAACACCTTCGTGCAAGCCCTACTGACCCAATACGAGGACCCCCTGCAAGAAGCCCGAGCGCTGGCGGCGCTGCGGAACATGAAGCAAGGGGCCCGATCCATCTGAGAGTACGCGGCCGACTTCCAGGCCAACGCCGCCCGGGCTCGGAATTGGAACGAGGTGATGAAGATCGAGCACTTCACCAATGGGCTGAACCCGAGCATCCTGGATAGGGCGCTCACGCAAGCCAGCCCCGATACCCTGGTGGGGTGGATTCAGCTGGCGGGGGAGGTGGAGACCAACCTGAAACGAGTGGCAATGCTGCGCCAAGCACTAGCCGCCGGCAGGGGAACGCCGAAAGCAGCCCCCGGGAAGGCTGAGCCACCTAAAGTCAAGAAGCCGGCGGCGGCTGCTCCGGGGGGGCCCCGACGTTGTTTCCGGTGTGGGGACCCCAACCATCTGGCCTCCGGCTGCCCCCAACCAGCCACCGGGGCTGCCCCATCGCAGGGAGCCACCCGCCCGGGCACCCCCGGCCCCAAAAAGACCACCGGCCGCCCTAAGGATGCGGCGAAGGGCAGCGCGCTCCTAGTGCAAGAGGACCTGCAGGAGGAGGAGGTGCGTCTGTCCGAGGAGCTGGCCGAGCTGGCGTGGGAAGAGGAGCCGGCGGGAAACCACGCCGACCTGCTTTGAACGGTGCCAGCCAGCAGGTCGACCGGGAGGAGGCACCACTAACGGTGAGACCCACGGGAAGGTTGTACTTTATAGTGGTCAAATTGTTGAACCCAAAGCTAAAAAGGTTCCTACAGATCCGGGCCCTCATAGACTCGGGCTGTAATAGAGAGCTGATTTCCCCCAAGGTGGTGGAGGCTCTGGGGTTGGAACGCTTTCAACTGCCCCACCCCATGCACTTTGAACAGATGGATGAGTCAGTAATGGGGGGGGAACCCTGCACGCAAGAGACTGAGCCGTGCCCCCTGGGGATTGAGGACCACTGGGACTCAGAGACGTTTGTGATCGCGCCCGCCTGCGGCTACCCCGTGGTCCTGGGAGTGGGATGGTTGGAGAAGCACGAGCCTCTCATCCGCTGGAGAGCCCAGACCATCAGATTTCCCGACCCAAGTTGCAGCCAGCACCTTTGGCAAGCGGCATGGGGGCCACGAGCGCCCACCGCTCGGGAGAGGGCGTGCGTCCTGGTGGAAGAGGTGCACCATGTCCCGGACGCCTACCGCGACCTAATGGAAGTGTTTAGTGAACGGGAGGCCAACCAGCTACCCCCCCACAGGAGCACAGACTGTGCGATAGAACTGATCCCCGGGGAAAGCCTTCCCAGGGCCAAACTCTACCAAATGGGGTGGGCTGAGAAAAAGGAGTTGCGTAAATTTCTAGACCTGAACTTGAAAAGGGGGTTCATCAGACCCGCGACGGCCCCCCACGCGGCCCCCGTGTTGTTTAGAAAGAAGAAGGACAACAGTCTTAGGCTTTGCACTGATTTTCGCGGGATTAACGCGATTTCCATGTCAAACGCCTACCCCATCCCCCTCATCAAAGACCTGCTAAGCACGGTGGCGGGGGGGAAAATTTTCACAAAGCTTGACCTGCGGGACGCGTACTTCCGAGTGCGCATCAAAGAGGGGGATGAGTGGAAAACGGCGTTCAACACACCGATGGGACAATTTGAATACTTGGTCATGCCGTTTGGATTGCAAGGGGCACCGGGGGTGTTCATGAATTTCATAAATGATGTATTGCGGAAATTTCTGTACAAGGGGGTGGTGGTGTACCTTGATGACATCATTATTTATTCTCAAGATGAACAGTCCCATGTGAAACTAGTGAGGGAGGTGTTGGCCACCCTGCTGAAGCACCAGCTCTACGCCAAGTTGTCCAAATGCGAGTTTCACCGCACGGAACTAGATTATTTGGGCTTCCGGGTGTCTGGGGACGGGCTGGCCATGGATCCAGCCAAAGTTCAGGCAGTTTTAGAGTGGGCCCCCCCGAGGACACGTAGACAGCTCCAAAGTTTCCTCGGTTTCTCCAATTTCTATAGGGCATTCATTGAGGGGTTTGCCCAGATCGCTCTGCCCCTAACAGACCTCCCGAAGACGAAGGGGAGGGGGGAAGAGGCAAAGCGACCAGGGGCCAGGCTGAATTGGACACTGACTTGTCAGGCGGCTTTCGACCGGCTTAAACAACTGTTCACAAGCGAGCCGGTCTTAA